>NW_022589810.1:1588704-1702201 GCF_004348235.1 Phoca vitulina
AAAAAGGAGAATTACAGACCAATATCCCTGATGAACATGGATGCAAAAATTCTCACCAAAATACTAGCCAATAGGATCCAACAGTACATTAAAAGGATTATTCACCACGACCAAGTCGGATTTATCCCTGGGCTGCAAGGTTGGTTCAACATCCGCAAATCAATCAACGTGATACAATACATTAACAAAAGAAAAAACAAGAATCACATGATCCTCTCAATAGATGCAGAAAAAGCATTTGACAAAGTACAGCATCCTTTCTTGATCAAAACTCTTCAGAGTATAGGGATAGAGGGTACATACCTCAATATCATAAAAGCCATCTATGAAAAACCTACAGCGAATATCATTCTCAATGGGGAAAAACTGAGAGCTTTCCCCCTAAGGTCAGGAACGCGGCAGGGATGTCCACTATCACCACTGCTATTCAACATAGTATTGGAAGTCCTAGCCACAGCAATCAGACAACAAAAAGAAATCAAAGGCATCCAAATTGGCAAAGAAGAAGTCAAACTCTCACTCTTTGCAGATGATATGATACTTTATGTGGAAAATCCCAAAGACTCCACCCCAAAACTGCTAGAACTCATACAGGAATTCAGTCAAGTGGCAGGATATAAAATCAATGCACAGAAGTCAGTGGCATTCCTATACACCAACAACAAGTCAGAAGAAAGAGAAATTAAGGAGTCGATCCCATTTACAATTGCACCCAAAACCATCAGATACCTAGGAATAAATCTAACCAAAGAGGCAAAGGATCTGTACTCAGAAAACTATAAAATACTCATGAAAGAAATTGAGGAAGACACAAAGAAATGGAAAAACGTTCCATGCTCATGGATTGGAAGAACAAATATTGTGAAGATGTCAATCCTACCTAGAGCAATCTACACATTCAATGCAATCCCCATCAAAATACCATCCACTTTCTTCAAAGAAATGGAACAAATAATCCTAAAATTTGTATGGAACCAGAAAAGACCCCGCATAGCCAGAGGAATGTTGAAAAAGAAAAGCAAAGCCGGCGGCATCACAATTCCAGACTTCCAGCTCTACTACAAAGCTGTCATCATCAAGACAGTATGGTACTGGCACAAAAACAGACACATAGATCAATGGAACAGAATAGAGAGCCCAGAAATGGACCCTCAACTATATGGTCAACTAATCTTTGACAAAGCAGGAAAGAATGTCCAATGGAAAAAAGACAGTCTCTTCAACAAATGGTGTTGGGAAAATTGGACAGCCACATGCAGAAGAATGAAACTGGACCATTTCCTTACACCACACACAAAAATAGACTCCAAATGGTTGAAAGACCTCAATGTGAGACAGGAGTCCATCAAAATCCTAAAGGAGAACACAGGCAGCAACCTCTTCGACCTCAGCCGCAGCAACTTCTTCCTAGAAACATCGCCAAAGGCAAGGGAAGCAAGGGCAAAAATGAACTATTGGGACTTCATCAAGATAAAAAGCTTTTGCAAAGCAAAGGAAACAGTCAACAAAACCAAAAGACAACTGACAGAATGGGAGAAGATATTTGCAAATGACATATCAGATAAAGGGCTAGTATCCAAAATCTATAAAGAACTCATCAAACTCAACACCAAAAGAACAAAGAATCCAATCAAGAAATGGGCAGAAGACATGAACAGACATTTCTCCAAAGAAGACATCCAAATGGCCAACAGACACATGAAAAAGTGTTCAATATCGCTCGGCATCAGGGAAATCCAAATCAAAACCTCAATGAGATACCACCTCACACCAGTCAGAATGGCTAAAATTAACAAGTCAGGAAATGACAGATGTTGGCGGGGATGCGGAGAAAGGGGAACCCTCCTACACTGTTGGTGGGAATGCAAGCTGGTGCAGCCACTCTGGAAAACAGTATGGAGGTTCCTCAGAAAGTTGAAAATAGAGCTACCATATGATCCAGCAATTGCACTACTGGGTATTTACCCCAAAGATACAAAAGTAGGGACCCGAAAGGCTACGTGCACCCCGATGTTTATAGCAGCAATGTCCACAATAGCCAAACTGTGGAAAGAGCCAAGATGTCCATCAACAGATGAATGGATAAAGAAGATGTGGTATATATATACAATGGAATATTATGCAGCCATCAAAAGGAATAAGATCTTGCCATTTGCAACGACGTGGATGGAACTGGAGGGTATTATGCTGAGCGAAATAAGTCAAACAGAGAAAGACATGTATCATATGACCTCACTGATATGAGGAATTCTTAATCTCAGGAAACAAACTGAGGGTTGCTGGAGTGGGGGGTGGGGTGGGAGGGATGGGGTGACTGGGTGATGGACACTGGGGAGGGTATGTGTTCTGGTAAGCGCTGTGAATTGTGCAGGACTGTTGAATCTCAGATCTGTACCTCTGAAACAAATAATGCAATATATGTTAAGAAAGAAAAAAAGAAGAAGAAGAATGTAGCAGGAGGGGAAGAATGAAGGGGGGGAAATCAGAGGGGGAGAAGAACCATGAGAGACGATGGACTCTGAAAAACAAACTGGGGGTTCTAGAGGGGAGGGGGTTGGGAGGATGGGTTAGCCTGGTGATGGGTATTGAGGAGGGCACGTTCTGCATGGAGCACTGGGTGTTATGCACAAACAATGAATCATGGAACACTATATCTAAAACTAATGATGTAATGTATGGGGATTAACATAACAATAAAAAAAAATTTAAAAAAAAAAAAAAAAAAAAAAGAAATTATACCTACAAAAATAGCATCCACTATATCAAGTCCCTATTATAAGTGTGCATTTTTTCCTATCTGTGTTATCTATAAAATATTAATTTATTATGATAGCAGATAGTTCTGTCCACCATATTGACATAAGTGTTCTTTGCCCTGGATATTCAAAGACCAATGAAACATTGTTTGTCATAATCATGGATTTCATAACCTTATGTTAGAAGCAGACAAATAAAAACAAACAAACTGTAGACTCTGAAATATAAATGGGTACAGACTATAGTGGGAATGCTAAGGAGGGGCACAGGGGAAGTGGGCCAGAGAAATGGACAGAGCAGGGGTATCTCAAAATGTAGAATAGGAAGAGAGCTGTCCATTCCTTGCTAAGGTTGAAGTATTCATTTGTACATGACCATTACTTTCATCTTTTAATTCACATTCTTGGTTTTGTCAGTATAAACTTGATAAAATATATCTCTACAGTTTAAAATAATGTTAAATAATGTTAAATATTTAAAATAATGTTAAATGTTAAATAATCAGACACATATTTGTTCACTCGTTCTACAGCAAAACAAGTAAAAACTACTTAAGGAGATATGTTAAAAGCTAATCATTTCATTTATATATACCACATCTTCTTCATGCATTCATCTATTTTTTAAATTCCATGAGCCAACATATAGAACATCATTAGTTTTTGATATATTGTTCAATGATTCATTAGTTACTTGATAGACACTTGGGCTGATTCCATAATTTGGCTATTGTAAATAATGCTGCAAGAAACATGGGGGTGCATGTATCCTTTGGAATTAACGTTTTTGTGTTTTTTTTGGTAAATACCCAATAGTGCAATTACTGAATTGTAGGGTAGTTCTGTTTTTTAACTTTTTGAGGAACCTCCATACTGTTTTCCACAGTGGCTGCACCAGTTTGCATTCCCACCAACAGTGCATGAGTGTTCCTTTTTCTCTACATCCTCACCAACACTTGTTTCTTGTATTTTTTATTTTAGCCATTGTGACAGGTGTGAGGTGATACCACTTTGTGTGTGTTTTTTTAAATTCCAGTATAATTAACATACAGTGTTATATTAGTTTCAGGTGTACGATATTGTGATTCAACAATTCCATACATCACCCAGTGCTCGTCGTAACAAGTGCCCTCCTTACTCCTCATCACCTATTTCACCCATCCCCCCAACCCATCTCCCCTCTGATAACTATCAGTTTGTTCTCTATAAGAGTCTATTTCTTGATTTGTCTCTCCCTCTCTCCTTTTTTTCTTTTGCTCATTTGTTTCTTAAATTCCACATATGAGTGAAATCACATGGTATTTGTCTTTCTCTGACTGATTTATTCCATTCACTATAATACTGTCTAGTTCCATTCATGTCATTTCAAATGACAAGATTTCATTCTTATTTATGGCTGACTAATATTCCATTGTACATATATATGTATATACACCACTTCTTCTTTATCAATTCACCTATCCATGGACACTTGCTCTGCTTCCATAAAATGGCTTTTGTAAATAATGCTGCAATAGATATAGGGATGCATATATTCATCTGAGTTAGTGTTTTTGCATTTTTGGGGTAAATACCCAGTAGTGCAATTACTGGATTGTAGGGTAGTTTTATTTTTTGCATTTTTGATGAACCTCCATACTGTTATCCGCAGTGGCTGCACCAGTTTGCATTCCCACCAACAGTGTAAGAGTGTTCCTTTTTCTCCACATCCTCACCAACAGTTGTTTCTTGTGTTTTTCATTTTAGCAATTCTGACAGGTGTGAGGTAGTATGTCAGTGTAGTTTTGATTTGCATTTCCTTGGTGATGAGTGATATTGAGCATCTTTTCATGTGTCTGTTTGGCATCTGGATGTCTTCCTTGGAGAAGTGTCTGTTCATATCTTTGGCCAATATTTAAGATAGATTAGTTGTTTTTTGGGTGTTGATTTGTATAAGTTCCTTATATATTTTGGAAACAGACCCTTTACCATATGTATCATTTGCAAATATCTTTTCCCATTCAGTAGGTTATCTTTTAGTTTTATTGATTGTTTCTTTCACTCTGCAGAAGCTTTTTGTTTTGATGTAGTCCTAATAGTTTATTTTTGCTTTTATTTCCCTTGCGAGGAGACATATCTAGAAAAATATTGCCACTACTGATGTCAGAGTCATTATTGTCCATGTTCTCCTCTAGGATTGTTATGTTTCACATCTCACATTTAGGGCTTTAATCCATTCTGAGTTTATTTCTGTGTGTGGTGTAAGAAAGTGGTTCAGTTTCATTCTTTTGCATGGAGCTCTCCAGTTCTCCCAGCACCATTTGTTGAAGAGACTTTTTCCTATTGCATATTCTTGTCTCCTTTGTTGAAGATTAATTGACCATACAATTGTGGGTTTATTTATGGGCTTTCTAGGGCTTTCTATTCTGTTCCACTGATCTATGTGTCTATTATTATGCCAGTACCATATGGTTTTGATTACTACCACTTTCTAATATAACTTGAAGTCTGCAATTATGGTATCTCCAATTTTGTTTTTCATTTTCAAGATTGCTTTGGCTACTCAGGGTCTTTTATAGTTCCAAAAAATTTTAGGATTGTTTGTTCTAGTTCTGTGAAAAATGCTTTTGGTATTTTGGTATGGATTGCATTAAATCTGTAGATAGCTTTGGGTAGTATGGACATTTTAACAATATTTATACCTCAAATCCATGAACATGGAATGTCTTTCCATTTCTTTGTGTAATCTTGAATTTCTTTCATCAATGTTTTATAGTTTTCAGAGTACAGGTCTTTTACCCCTTTGGTTAAGTTTATCCCTAGATATTTTATTATTTTGGTGCCATTGTAAATGAGACTGTTTTTTTAATTTCTCTTTCTGCTGCTTCATTATTACTGTATAGAAATGCAACAGATTTCTGTACATTGATCTTGTATCCTGCAACTTTATTGAATTTGTTTATCAGTTCTAGTAGTCTTTTGGGTTTTCTAGATAGAGTATCATATCATCTGTAAATAGTGAAAATTTTACTACTTCCTAACAAATTTAAGTGCCTTTTATTTCTTTTTGTTGTCTAATTGCAGTGCTAAAACTTCCAGTACTATTTGAATAAAAGTGGTAAGAGTGGGCATCCTTGTCTTGTTCCTGACCTTAGGGGAAATGGTCTCAGTTTTTCCCCCTTTAAGGATGATGTTAGCTGTGGGTTTTTCATATATGGCTTTTATTATTTTGAGGTATGTTCCCTCTAAACCTACTTTATTTGAAGGTTTTTATCATGAATGGATGCTGTACTTTGTCAAATGCTTTTTCTGCATCTATTGAAATGATCATATGGAAACAGACCCTTTTATTATTGATCTTTTCTCTTATTGATATGATGTATCATTTTGATTGATTTGCAAATATTGAGCCACCTTTGCATCCCAGGAATAAATCCCACATGATTATGGTGAATAATTTTTTAAATGTATTGTTGGATTCAGGTTGCTAGTTTTTTATTGAGAAATTTTACATCTATGTTAATCAGGTTATTAGCCTATAGTTCTCTTTTTTAATGGAGTCTTTATCTGGTTTTGGTATCAGGGTAATGCTGGCCTCATAGAATAAATTTGGAAATTTTCCTTCCTTTTCTATATTTTGGAATAGTTTAAGAAGAATAGGTGTTAACTTTTCTTTAAATGTTTGGTAGCATTTACCTGTAAAGCCATCTGGTCCTGGACTTTGATTTGTTGGGAATTTTTTGATTACTGATACAATTTCTTTACTGGTTATCAGTCTGTTCAAGTGTTTTATTTTTTCCTGTTTCAGTTTCAGTAATTTATATGTTTCTAGAAATTTATCAATTTCTTCCGGGTTATCCAATGTGTTAACATATAGTTTTTCATAATATTCTCTTAGATTGTATTTCTGTGGTGTTGGTTGTTATTTCTCCTCTCTCATTTGTGATTTTATTTATTTGGGTCCTTTCTCTTTTCTTTTTGATAAGTCTGGCTAGAAATTTATTAATTTTATTAATTTTTTTCAAAGAACCAGCTCCAGGTTTCATTGATCTGTTCTATTGCTTTTTTAGTTTCTATATTATTTATTTCTATTCTAGTTTTTTATATTTCCTTCCTTCTGTTTGTTTTGGGTTTTGTTTGTTGTTCTTTTTCTAGCTCCTTTAGGTGTAAAGTAAGGTTGTTTACTTGAAATCTTTCTTGCTTCTTGAGGTAGGCCTGTATTGCTATAAACTTTCCTCTTAGAACTGCTTTTGCTGCATCTCAAGGATTTTGAACTGTTATGTTTTCATTTTCACTTGTTTCCATGTAATTTTTTATTTCTTCTTTGTTTTCTTCTTTGACCCATTCATCATTTAGTTGCATCTCATTTTTTTTTCATTTTCTCATTGATTTTATTTTATTTATTTTTTTATTATGTTATGTTAATCACCATACATTACATCATTAGTTTTTGACGTAGTTGCATCTCATTTAACCTCCGTGTATTTGTCGTCTTTCCAGATTTTTTCTTGTGGTTGATTTCTAGTTTCAAAGCATTGTGGTAAAAACAAAATGCATGATAAGACTTCGATCTTCTACTTTGTTTAGATTTGTTTTGTGGGCTAATATGTGATCTATTCTGGAGAATGTTCCATGTGTACTTGAAAAAAATGTGTATTCTGTTTTAGGATGGAATGTTCTGAATATTTCTGTTAAATCTATCTGGTCCAGTGTGTCACCCAAAGCCACTGTTTCCTAGCTGATTTTCTGTTTGGATGATCTATCCTTCAGTGTATGTATGGTGTTAAAGTCCCCTATTATTATTACTGTATTACTATTAATTGTTTTCTTTATGTTTATTATAAATGGTTTTATATATTTGGGTGCTCCCATGTTGGGTGTATAAATATTTACAATTGTTATATCTTCTTGTTGGATTGTCCACATTATTATTATACAGTGCCCTTAGTTCCTTGTTACAATCTTTGTTTTAAGTCTGTTTTGTCCAGCGTAAGTATTGCTACTCTTGTTTTCTTTTGACATCCATTTGCATGATAGATGTTTCTCCATCCTCTCACTTTCAATCTGCAGATGTCTTTAGGTCTAAAATGAATCTCCCGTAGGCAACACAGAGATTAGTCTTGTTTTTTTTTTGTTTTTTTCTTTTTAATCCATTCTGTTACCCTAGGTCTTTTGATTGGAACATCTAGTCCATTTACATTCAAATTACTTATGTATAGATATGTATTTATTTCCATTCTGTTACTTGTTTTGCTGCTGTTTTTGTAGTTTTTTTTCTGATCCTTTTTTCTCTTGCTTTCTTTCATTTTTTTTTTTTTTTTTTTTTTTTTTACTTTCTTTAGTGATATACCTGGATTCCTTTCTCTTTATTCTTTGCATATCTATTCCTGGTTTTTGATTTGTAGTTACTGTTGGGTTTGTATATAACATCTTCTGCATATAGCAGTATATATTAAGTTGATGGTCACTTAAGTTTGAATCCATTCTTTACTCCTCTCCTCCCCACATTTTAGGTATATGGTGTCATATTTTACATTGTTTTATTTTATGAATCCCTTGACTGATTTTTACAGAAATAGTTACTGCTTTTGTGTTTTTTACTTTTCATACTCTCACGTATGGTCTTTCCTTTCTACTCAGAATCTTCTTTTTTTTTAAGATTTTATTTATTTATTTGTAGAGAGAGACACAGTGAGAGAGGGAACACAAGCAGGGGGAGTGGGAGAGGGAGAAGCAGGCTTCCCACAGTGCAGGGAGCCCAATGCAGGACTCGATCCCAGGACCCTGGGATCATGACCTGAGCCGAAGGTAGACACTTAACGACTAAGCCACCCAGGAGCCCCAGAATCCTCTTTTTAAAAGAATTTCTTTATTTATTAGAGAGAGAGAAAGAGAGTACATGAGTGTGTGTGGGGAGGAGCAGAGGGAGAAAGAGAAGCAGACTCCTTGCTGAGCAGAGAGCCCAATGTGGAGCTCGATCCAAGGACCCCAGGATCATGATCTGAGCTGAAGGCAGACGCTTAACCAACTGAGCCACCCAGGCACCTCATCCACTCAAAGAGTCCTCTTTAATAATTCTTGTAGAGCTGGTTTAGTGGTCATGAACTCCTTTAGTTTTTGTTTGTCTGAGAAACTCTTTATCTCTCCTTCTATTGTGAATGATAACCTTGCTGGATAGAGTATTTTTGGCTGCAGATTTGTCCCTTTTGGCACTTTGAATATATCATCCACTCCTTTCTGGCCTGCAAAGTTTGTGGTGAAAGATCTGCTGATAGCTTTATTGGCCTTCCCTTGTATGTAACTGTCTTCTTTTCTCTGGCTGCTTTAAAAATTTTTCTTTAGTACTACTTTTTGCCATTTTGATTACTATGTGTCTTGTTGTAGACCTTTTTGTGTTGATTTTTTGGGGAATCTCTGTGCCTCCTGAATCTGGATATCTGTTTCCTTCCCTAGATTAGGAAAGTTTTCAGTTATTATTTCTTCAAATAAATTTGCTTCCCCGTTTTCTCTCTCTTCTCCTTCTGGGATCCCTATAATGTGAATTTTTTTAAAAATGTTTTTATTGTTATGTTAATCACCATACATTACATCATTAGTTTTTGATGTAGTGTTCCATGATTCATTGTTTGTGCATAACACCCAGTGCTCCATGCAGAACGTGCCCTCCTCAATACCCATCACCAGGCTAACCCATCCTCCCACTCCCCTCCCCTCTAGAACCCTCAGTTTGTTTTTCAGAGTCCATTGTCTCTCATGGTTCGTCTCCCCCTCCCATTTCCCCCACTTCATTCTTCCCCTCCTGCTATCTTCTTCTTTTTTTTTTCTTAACATATATTGCATTATTTGTTTCAGAGGTACAGATCTGTGATTCAACAGTCTTGCACAATTCACAGCACTCACCATAGCACATACCCTCCCCAGTGTCTATCAGCCAGCCACCCCATCCCTCCCACCCCACCCCCCACTCCAGCAACCCTCAGTTTGTTTCCTGAGATTAAGAATTCCTTGTATCAGTGAGGTCATATGATACATGTCTTTCTCTGATTGACTTATTTCGCTCAGCATAACACCCTCCAATTCCATCCACATCATTGCAAAAGGCAAGATCTCATTCCTTTTGATGACTGCATAATATTCCATTGTATATATATATACCACATCTTCTTTAACCTATATTGTGAATGTTATTATGCTTGATTGACCACTGAGTTCCCTAAGACTATTCTTCATTTGCATAATTTTTTCCTTTTATTTGCTCAGCTTGATTACTTTTAATTACTCTCTCTTCCAGGTCATTAATTAATTCATTTGCTTCATCTAGCGTCCCCTCTATTCTATCAAGTGTTTTTGTGTTCTTCATCTCTGATTGCCTCTTTTTAATCTCTTTGTTAATTTCTCACTGATATCTTCTACTCTTTTCTCAAGTCCAGTGAGTATCTTTATGATCATTACTTTAAATTCTCTATCAGGCACATTACTTATATCTGTCTTGGTTGGGTCTCTTGCTGTGATTTTGTCCTGTTCTTTCATTTGGGAAATATTCTTCTGTCTCCTTATTTTATCTAACTCTTCTGTTTCTGTATTTTGGAAAAGTCAGCTATGTCTCTTGCTCTTGAAGGTAATGGCCTTATGAAGAAGAGGTCCTATAATGCCCTGCAGTACAGTATCCCCTGTTCCCCAGGACTTGACACTTCAGGGAGTGTCTTGTATGTGTGTTGTATGTGCCCTTCTGTAGAGTTCTGGCTGCTTTTTCCTTCAGTCCAGTTGTCTACAGTGGCTCTCTTTGCCTGCTGTGAGCTGTGTTTGGTTCCCGGTGAGGGTGGCATGTGTTTTAACAAGGTATGCACCAGTCTGTTTGCTAAGTGAGACCTGCCACCACCACCACCAGAACTGAATTCCCACAAAACGTATGGGTCAGGAGATGAGGTGTTGGTTGGGTTTGTGCAGTTCTTCTGGGGGAGGGGTCCACAGTGCTGGAACTGAGGCAAGTGTGACTGGGAAGGGTGCATCCACAGAAGCACAAGGGGCAGGTTTTGGTGTAAGTTAGGTAGTGAGTGTGGGCACCATGTGAGTTCCCACAGGTGGCTTTGTGTTTATGCTGGGTGTGTTGGGGAGGAAAATGGCATGTGCCAGCTACTTTGTTCCTGGAGGAGTCTCCCCATGATCCCTGCCTCTCTGGACCACACTCTGAGATGAGTAAATAATTCTCCCTCCTGTCTGCCCCCATCGTTTTTCAAATTGCTCCTTCCAGTCTGTATCTCTGTGGACTGTTTGTCCTACTATCTCTTCAAGGGTGGGGACTCAGCTTCCTGTTGCCCTCAGGGCTCTCCTAGAGCAGATCCTGCAGATTTTTAAAATTCCAGGCTTTAAGTTCCACTGGTCGTAAGAACTCATGAAATTCAGCCCCTCTCCCTTTCAAAGCTAAATATGGGGATTTGTCTGCCCCATGCAGGATCCCCAGTGTGATAGTGTGTTTCTTGCCCTTCTCTGCACCACTGGCTTCCTCCCCACCATGGACAGCCAAGGTCCATTTTTCTCCCAAACCATGTCTTCACCCTTCCCACCTTCTCTGATGTGACTTCTTCTGTACTTTTAGTTGTGCAATTTGTTCTGTCAGTCTTCAGATCATTTTCTGGTTTATTTATGTTGATGTGAGTGTTACCTAGTTGTATCTGTGGGATGAGGCGAGCTTAGGATCCTCCTACTCCACCATCTTCCTAGCCTCTCTCCTGTATGGATATTATTTTCAACTCATTTGGGCAAATGCCAAGGAGTTTGATTAATGGATCATATTCTATGGTTATGTGTAGTTTTGTGAGAAATTACCAAACTGTCTTCCAAATTGGCTGTACTATTTTGCATTTCCACTAGTAATGAATGAGAATTCCTTTTGTTCCTCATCCTTGCCAGCATTTGGCAGTGTTTTGGATTTTAGACATTCTAATAGGTTTGTAGTGGTGTCCTATTACTATTTTAATTTGCAATTCACTAAATAATTATGATGTTGAGCATCTTTTCACATGCTTACTTGTCATCTGTATATCTTGTTTTATGAGATATTTGTTCAAATCTTTTGCCCATATTTAATTAGGTTGTTTGTTTTGTTATTGTTGAGTTTTTTCTTCGTATATTTTAGATGCCAGTCCTTAATTGGATATGTATTTTACAGATCTGGTTTGTCTTTTTCTCTTAAGAGTGTGTTTTGCAAATAGAACTATGCTATCCAGCAATTGCACTACTAAGTATTTACCCAGAGAATACAAAAATGCTAATTCAAAAGGATACATGCACCCCAATGTTTATAGCAGCATTATCTACAATGGCCAAATTATGGAAACAGCCCAAGTGTCCATTGACTAATGAATGGATAAAGAAGATGTGGTATATATATATATATATCACACACACACACACACACACACACATATAACATTCACATCAGCACACACACACACACACACACACACACACACACACACTGGAATATTACTCAGCCATCAAAAAGAATGAAATCTTGCCATTTTTAATGGCATGGATGGAGCTAGAGAGTATTATGCTAAGCAAAATATGTCAGTCAGAGAAAGACAAATACCATATGATTTCACTCATGTGTGGAATTTAAGAAACAAAACAAATCATCATAGGGAAAAAAAGAGAGAGAGAGGCAAACCAAGAAACAGACTCCTAACTACAGAGAACAAAATTATGGTTACCAGAGTGGGGGGTTAGATGGGGGAGTGGATTAAATAGGTGATGGGGTTTAAGGAGTGCACTTGTGATGAGCACTGGGTGATGTATGTAAGTATTATAATTGTATATAAATTGTACACATGAAACTAATATTACACTGTATGTTAACTAACTGGAATTTAAATAAAAACTTTAAAAAAAGGAAAAAGTGTGTTTTGCAGAGCACAAGTGTTTAATTTTAATTGAGTTTAAGTTATCAGTTCTTTCTTTCATGGGTTGCACATTTGGTACTGTATCTAAAATATGATTGCCAAACCCAAGGTCACCTAGATTTTTTCCTATGTTATCTTCTAGGAGTTTTATAGTTCTGTGTTTTACATTTAGATCTATGGTCCAGTTTAGGTTAATTTTTGTGAAAGATGTAAAGTCTGTGTCTACATTTATTTACTTTGCACGTAGATGTCCAGTTGTTCCAACACCGTTTGTTGAGAAGTCTATACTTTCTTCATTAAATTGCCTTTGTTCCTTAATCAAAGATCATTTTTGTATATTTGTATGGATGTGTTTCTGGACTCTCTTCTGTTCCATTTATCTATTTGTTTATTCTTTTGCCAGTGCTACGCTATCTTGATTACTGTAGGTTTATAGTAAGCCTTGAAGTTAGATAGTGTCAGTCCTCCAGCTTCTTTCTTCTTCTAATTTGTGTTGAGAACTCTTGTCTTTTGTCTTTGCACATAAATATAAAATCATTTTTTTCAGTATCTACAAAATAACTTGCTGTTACTTTGATTGGAATTACATTGAATCTATAAATCAAATTGGGAAGAACAGATGTCTTGACAATATTGAGTTTTCCTATATGTGTATATGGACTATTTCTCCATTTATTTATTTCTTTGATTTTTCATCAGAGTTTTGTAGTTTTCCACACGTAGATCCTATACATATCTTGCTAGATTTATACATTTCACTTACAGATTTAATAGAATCCCAACTGAACTCAACATAACCATGTTAATATGCCCCTATTAGAATAACATTGAAAGAATATATAGTTTAATGGTAAAATCATTTCTAAGAGCACAGCATTCCAATGTTTGGATTTGCAATTATTATTAAATATTTCACTAATGTTGCTTAAGTATTATTTCCTAATTGTTTGAACTTTAACTCCCATCTTTTACCTTCACCAACAAGGAGAGAGACAAGAACAATCATCAAACTAGCTTTTGTAACAGAAATTTTATCTATGGTCAAGGGGGTTAATGCTTAACATTGCCTAGGATCAGAAAAAGGGATGGGTCGTCCAACATTGATAGAGAACAAGTCTATGCACTAGGCCCCAGGTTAGCATTTCATCTTTAATTCTCATAACATCTTGCTATTAATGTCAGTTATATGAAAGGAAACCAAAAATTAGAGTGGAGTTGGGATTTGAGTTCATTTTTCTGGCTCCCTAGCCTATGCTCTCACACTATTACCATGACTTATCTAAAGAATTATTTCATTGACTGCTGTTTTTTTGTTATGGCATTTTTGGTGGCATACAGAATTTAAAGCTTAGATAAGATCCTCACCTGCTTAAAAACACTATGTTCCCCAAACTGTTTGCTGTGTTGTTGTTTTTTCTTCTGCATTATATAATGAATAATCTAGAACTTTATCCTAGTATAGATCTGCATTCTAATCGCATTTCTACCAGTTAATAGCGGTGTAACCTTGGACCAACTGTTTAAATAGTTGGAAACTCAATTCCCTTGGCATGCATAAAACTTCATAGAGTAACTCAGAAAAGAGGATATTTTGTTTTGTCATGACTCCATGCAACCATTTTGATAAAATCTACACTTTCACAAAGGATTCAGTAACATTTTGGGTAATGATAATATTGTTATATTGCCTCTATTGTGCAACGTTAGGTGTATTTATCACCCAGCCTAGTGTAGAATGTGAAGAAACAAATCTGGCCCACATCTAGCCACATTCAAATCAAAGCCTCAAATAAAAATAAGCAAGTGAAAAATTGTAATATAGGAAAACATGAATTCTCTGTAGGCATGCTAGTAGTTTCCATAGATCTGTTGGGTATAAGCTGTGAAAAGAACTTCCAAATGGAATCACATCACCTTGCAGAGGAAGAGAACAAGAATGTATTTGATCAACTAGGGTACACTGACACCAAGTATATGTTAGGTACTGTGCTAGGTATGGAGGACACAGAGATGAATCATATAGAAATCCTGTCTTCAAGATGTTCAGAGGAGAGTGGGGAGAAATATAAACAAATAAATCATAACCTTTCTTTTTTTAAATCACCATACATTACATCATTAGTTTTTGATGTAGTGTTCCATGATTCATTGTGCATAACACCCAGTGCTCCATGCAGAACGTGCCCTCTTTAATACCCATCACCAGGCTAACCCATCCTCCCACTCCCGTCCCCTCTAGAGCCCTCAGTTTGTTTCTCAGAGTCCATAGTCTCTCATGGTTCGTCTCCCCCTCCGATTTCCCCCCCTTCATTCTTCCCCTCCTGCTATCTTCTTCTTCTTCTTCTTCTTCTTTTTTTTCTTAACATATATTGCATTATTTGTTTCAGAGGTACGAGATCTTTAGGGTTTCTTTTCTTTTTTTTTTTTTTAGGTATTTAAATGTGTTTTATTTTCATCGGAAAGATGCACGGATAATTTTTTCTGAGCTAGCAATTTGTGGTTTCTTTTGAAGTTTTGTTTCTTATTTACTTTTGGAAGAGTTTCCTAGCGTATTTTTTATTTTTTATTTTTTATTGTTATGTTAATCACCATACATTACATTATTAGTTTTAGATGTAGTGTTCCATGATTCACCGCCTGTGCACAACACCCAGTGCTCCATGCAGAACGTGCCCTCTTCAATACCCATAGCTACCATACAATCCAGCAATTGCACTACTGGGTATTTACCCCAAAGATACAAATGTAGGGATCTGAAGGGGTATGTGCACCCCGATGTTTATAGCAGCAATGTCCACAATAGCCAAACTGTGGAAAGAGCCAAGATGTCAATCATAACCTTTCTTGATTATTCTGTGCCATGCAAATTTACACACACACACACACACACACACACACATATATATGTATATATATGTTTTCATCCTTTGAAATAAAATTTATCTTTTAAAATGAAATATAACTCTAAGGTTAAGAACTAAAAATACAAAATAATGTTATAAAATATTTTTAAATGAAATTAAGTTTCAGTATAAGTAATAGTAAGCCAATGATGTGCATTATACTATTATATATATAATTTTATTATATATTATATATCACTATATATAATATATATTATGTATAATATATATAATTTTTTCTCAATGGGGTTTTGTGTAGGTATCCATGATACCGAGAGGGTAAATAGCTAGTGAGTGCTGGAGATGGGACTTTACACTTAAGTATGCTTGACACTAAGGCGATCATTTTTCTGCTTATTATGGCAACACTTTACTTATTTCATTTGTAGTGGCATGTGTAATTCCCAATGAGACAGTTATCCTCAAAAGGATTCACATTTTGAAAATCCAGACACACAGCAAGCCTTGGCATCCCCATCAAGGTCCAGGTCACTCTCAGTCAAAACTCAGATAAGTAATGTGCTAAAACCAACAGGTCATTTGTACATATCCTGACTTTTGTGTGTGTTAAGAAGGAGCAGAGAACTTGGGAAGTGAGAGCCACAATATTGGGCCCTTCTGTGGAAGACAGATGTTTTACCCAGTATAAAGGGTTATGAAGCTGAAGTTACCTCTGTTTCTGCCATTTCAGTGGGGTCCAGTGCTAAAGAGATCAGTTCCTCAGAAACAGTTGTCATCTGAGAAAGGGAAGATGAAAGGCTTGGCTCAGAGCCTTGAACCACTCACAGCTAGACAGAGCTTTCACCTCCAGGTTTCTCCTGTGAGGAAGTACCAGAAAATGGTTTTTTAGAGACTTTAACAGATTTTAAGTAGAGCCAAAAGAGCTATGGGACATGTTTTGGTAGCCAGAAATGAAAACATATTGCAGGTTGGAGTCAAGAGACCCAGAATTGAAGACTGACTCTACTACTAGCTAGCTGGGTGGTATTAATTATAGAACTGTCCCTGACACATAGTATTCACTCAGTCAATATTCACTGAATGAATGTGTTTCCCCACCCAGACTGTGAGACCCTTGAAAGGAAGGACCCTATTTCATTGTTTTTTGTAAATTCAGCATCCAGTTCACTGTCTAAATCCTGTTAAGCACTACTAAATTTTGAATTAATTATTGTATAACATTGATAAGAAAATAATTTGCCCAATGTGGACATAGTACCAAAGATATTATTGATGTAGGCACCACATATTTTGCTTCTGTGTATAGGTACCAAGCAAACCCTTCTAATAAGATGTGAGTTTTTGAAAGCAAAAATATCTGACTCATTATCTTTGGCATTCCACGCAGTAACTAGTATTTATAGTACATGTAAGAATTTACTGCAGCTTTTCCTTGATCTCAATCATTCTAGTGTCACTCTTTTGGTTTTTGCTTTATCTGTGCACAATTTGTACTTTAACTTAACATGTTTTTATTTTTTGAAAGAAAAAATTATCTTTTAAAATGAATCATAGCTCTAAGATTAAAAACTAAGAACACAATATAATGTTATGAAATATTTTTAAATGAAATTAAAATTCAGTACAAGTAATAGTAAGCTGGTGATATGCATTATATTAACTACTTTACATATCTTCTCTCTTTCAATCATCATAATAGCTCTTCTAAAAAATATTCTTCCAATTACCACAGTTGAGATTAAGACCCAGGGAAGTTAGGAAATAGTCCAGGGTCACACAAAGACAAAAAAGACACATAGGGGAGAACAAAAATTCTGACTCAAGTTTTTTGGTTGCTAAAGCCCAGTTGAGTGGACTGTAGGCAGCTCCAAATTATTCCTAAGTGCTTCCTCCTGATTCCTTTCCCTCTTTTCTCACTGATCCAGCTCTCTGGTTTTCAGGCCATCTCTTCTTCATACTTTCAGCAGTTTCTCATCCCACAGGCCACTCCCCAGATCCTCTGGCTCACTGCCTGTACATCCAACACTGAGGCCTGCTAGAACAGAGGAAAATGGATATTTTTAAGTCTTTCTGAGAACATAAAGCAATTGTTATTTATACCTTCCTGAGAACTATTAAGGAGTGACCATCCGAGGAGGGCTCTTTGTGATCTAGTTTCTGGGTGTGAGAGCGCAGATAAAGGACTGAGGGAGAGAAGGAAATTGTCCTCCTTGTACAAAGGACTGGGGGAGGAGATGGAGTCTGGAACATCTAGAAGCTTCTGTGGAGGGAGGCAGGGACAGTAAGATATTGGCTGCAGGAACTGTAGGAGATAAAGGAGGGTACAGAGCTCAGCTAATGATAGGCACCCACTAAATGTCCTTGGGTCTTAACTAGAAAGATGAGGTAAATTATGGTGAAATGTGTAAGGAGGAAATTGCTTTCCAAGTTGAAGCTGTGAGCAGGAATTTTGCTTGTGAGTTCACAAAATCTTCCTTGTGTTTTCAGAAGCTGAGTAGCTAGATCAAGGAGACTTGAGGCAGCAATGATTTAAGGCCAGACAGGATTCAAGGAATAATGGGTCTGGGGCTGGTAATCAAAGCCAAGGGATAGAATATGCAGTAAGAGGAAGAGGGAAAGGAACTATATCATTTATTGGCACCCTCCCTCCACCATGTCAGGTATTTTATGTATATTGTTCCATGAAATTTTCAGATCCAGTCTGCAAAGCAATGTCCCCCCCCCCACATGACAGATGAGGAAATAGGTTCAGAATGACTATGAAGGAATTAGCAGCCCACCAAAGTGGTATAAAGATGATTTTAAATTGAAAACATCTGAACAGATTAGCAGCCATATAAAGAAACGTTATTTAAATTTAAGCAGAACCTACCAAAAATACAACTGCCATTGACCTGTCCCTCCCAGGAAGTTTCCTGATTAAAAGAAGACTGACCCTTAGTACCAGAAAGTGTGAAATCAACTTTCATAACCCCCTCTCCAGATACACAACACACACACACACACACACACGGAAATTTTGAGCCTAGAAGGAGATAGACTACCATTATCATTAGCATCAAAAAACCCGATAGAACCTTCCATAATTTTCCCATTAAAGTCCTAACCTCTCTCCCTTTTAAGTTGGTATATATACCTTTCTGGCTATTCATTGAGTTACTCATTATTGGGTGTTCCCGCTTATGCATGTATTTTCTCTTGTTAATCTATTTATTGTCAGTTAATTTACAGGCCTTGATCATTTGAACCTAAATTAGAGGAAAAGATTTTCCTCCCAACAGTGAAATGTCTTGCTTAGGTTCACACAGATTGCAAATAGCAGGGCACAGGAATTTACCCCTGGTCATTTGTTCCTCAAAGAAAAATGTTTTGGATTTTAGAGTAGACATGTGTATTTGATGAAGGCCTTTCTACCTCCTTGGCAGACAGCAATGTGGTTCCCTGGAACAGACCCTAGAGCACCCACAGAACTGATCCGGGACTTATCCAAGTTCCTTAGATGGTCTAGGCTACAGATCCCAAACCCGATGAAGCTGAAGCAATCTATGTGAGTGGGTGGGCCACAGAAAGAGCCTGTGTCCCTGCAAATATTCTTCAGTCAAACTCAGAGCAGAGTGATGTTTCAGGCCAGTAAATGGTCACTTTCCATAATTATCTTTGTACTAGAATATTCTGGAGGAGTCAGAGATCCTAGGAAAAGGCTGACTAGAGATAGGAACATGTGTCAGAGCCAGGACAGTCTTTGGATTTAATGAGATTATGGTATGTAATTGAGGACAAGTCACTTTACATCACTGAGCCTCAGGGCTATGAAATGTGGGTGCTCTTATCTACTGCCAGGATCTTGTGGAGAACAGATATATTAGCCAAGAGTTTGCCACAGCTAATTAAGCTTATAATATTAGCAACTCTAGTTTCTGTTACCTTTTTAAAAATTCTAATACACTTTGTAGATAACTCTATGTGTATTTGCATATATAAAACATATTTAACACACATCCAAGTGTGCTCACATGTGCGCAAATAATGTTCTTTGTCTTGGTAACACACTCTATTTTTTGAAATCCACAGAGTGCAAAGTCAGAAGGTTTTATCAGGGAAACATATTCCTTGGGTACCACTATAGGATTTGAGAGAAATACAACGTTGTCATTGCCTACCACCAACAATTTAATCAAAGATTATTCTATACTACTTTAAACTTATAACAGTACTCACTATTATGCTTAAGTCCCCCTTTAAGGCTAAACCTTATATGTGATCTATAAAATATATGAATATGGGAAGCCACACACATTGTTTTATTTCTAAATTTTTGCTTTTGTTGTACTTTCTTACTCTTAGTTACTAAAAAGATAAATCAATATTTTAGAGGCATAAAAAAAGAACAAAATTATTTGTAGAAAAGAAGAAAAAGCCACTTTGGAAAATAATATGGAGGCTCTACAAAAAATTAAAAATAAAACTGTCATATGATCCAGTAATCCTACTTCTGATTATTTATCCAAAAGTATTGAAACCAGATCTCAAAGACATATTAGCACTCTTCTGTTCATTGCAGCACTTTTCACAATGGCCAAGTATGAAAACAACATACATGTCCATCCACAGATAAATGAATAAAGAAAATATGATATAGATAGATAGATCTCAAAAGAAAATTCTGCAATATGCGACAACATGAAGAAAACTTGAGGACTTTATGCTAAGTGAAATAAGCGAGTCATAGAAAGACAAATACTGCAAGATTCCACTTACATGAAATATCTAAAGTAGTCAAATTCATAGAATCAAAGACTGGAATGACAGTTGCTGGGGCTAAGGGGAAGGAAAAGAGGGGAGTTATTAATCAACAGGCATAAAGTTTCAGTTAAGTAAGATGAGTAAACTAAAGATTTGATGTGCAATGTTCTACTTATAGTCAACAATAATGCATTGTACCCTTAAAATTTTGTTCAGAGGGTAGATCTCATTAAGTGTTCTTATGATGATAAAATCAAATTTTAAAAATACTTTATAGTTTTCAGAGTAGGTTTATTCCTAAGTATCTTATGGTTTTTGGTGCAATTGTAAATGGGATTGATTACTTCATCTCTCTTTCTGCTGCTTCATTATTGGCATATAGAAATGCAACAGATTTCTGTACATTGATTTTGTATCCTGTGACTTTACTGAATTCGTGTATTAGTTATAGCAGTTTTTGGTGGAGTCTTTCAGGTTTTCTATACAGGGTATCATGTCATCTGCAAATAGTGAAAGTTTTATTTCTTTGCTGATTTGGATGCCTTTTATTTTGTTGTTGTTGTTGTTGTTGTCTGATTGCTGAGGCTGCGACTTCCAATACTATATTAAATAACAGTGGTGAGAGTGGTCATTTCTGTCTTTTTCCTGACCGTAAAGGAAAAGCTTTCATTCCCCCCCCCCATTGAGGTTGGTATTAGCTGTGGGTTTTTCATATATGGCCTTTATTATGTTGAGGTATGTTCCCTCTAAACCAATTTTGTTGAGGGTTTTTATCATGAATGAATACTGTACTTTGTCAAATGCTTTTTCTGTATCAGAAAAGATCATATGGTTCTTATCTTTTCTTTTATTATGTAGTGTATCATGTTGATTAATTTGTGAATATTGAAATACTCTTGCAGCCCAGGAATAAATCCCACTTGATTGTGGTGAATGATTTTTTAAATGTATTGTTGGATTTTATTGTTTTTACAATTTATATTGTTTATATGTTTGTTAGCATTTTATTGAGAATTTTTGCATCCATGTTCATCAGGGATATTGACCTGTAGTTCTCTTTTTTAGTAGGGTCTTTATCTGGTTTTGATATCAGGGTCATACTGGCCTCATAGAATGATTTTGGAAGTTTTCCTTCCATTTCTATTTTTTGGAATAGTTTGAAAAGAATAGATATTAACTCTTCTTTAAATATTTGGTAGAATTCCCCTGTGAAGCTATGTGATCCTGGGCTTTTGTTTGTTGGGAGTTTTTTTTATTACTGGTTCAATTTCTTTGCTGTTTATCTGTCTGTTCAAGTTTTCTATTTCTTCCCCTTTCATTTTGGTAGTTTATATATTTCAAACCAAGAAACAGACTCTTAACTGTAGAGAACAAACTGATGGTTACCAGAGGGGAGGTGGGTGGGGGAGGGTGGGTTAAATGGGTGAACTGGATTAAGGAGTGTACTTGTGATGAGCACTGGGCGTTGTATGGAAGTGTTGAATCACTATATTGTACACCTGAAATTAATATTACATTGTATGTTAGCTAACTGGAATTTAAATAAACACTTAAAAAATACTTAAAAAATTATGTAATCAGAACTTTCATGGAACAGATTGTGGTGGGCAAAGTATAGTTCAGAATGGCACCACTCAATCTGGACAAAATTGGAAGACAAAGCAAAGATAAACATCCAGCTTTTCTCAGTGTGGCTTTTTATATTGTCAGTAATGCTCTTGCTATGGTCAAAGTTTTTTCAGAAACGCAAACAAACAAGACAGAACTCTTCTCCCTCTAGATGAGGGATCAGTTCATTCTTCACACAGAGAGAATTATGTTCACCTTATGAAATAAACACATGAAATTAGAGAAAAACTTCAAAATAAATTTAAAAAGGAAAAAGTCTCCCTCTTTCCACCTCCAGATATGAACAATGTTAATTTAATTTAGTTCTTCCTGGTTTTCTTTCTTCTTTGTAGTGGGGGATAACACACATAAGTGATGTGGGAAACAAAGGCAAAAGAAAAAATTACATTTCCTTACTACTTACAGCCCACTGACAAGTCCTTGAAACAGGCAGAGGGACATTCCTCTAGGAATTCAGCTGCCTCGATGTTAATGCTTTGCTAAGGGCAAAAGGCAATCTTAGCTTAATATTATCCCCACCCAGGATCCTGCAAGTCTATTTTAACATATAAAAATTCCTTTGGAAACTTCCTTTATCTCTACCCCCCAAGATATATGTTGGCAATCATTCCTCAAGCATATGACCCACTGATATACATCTGAAGGGTCTCATGACTAAGGTTTTATTAGACAGTAATAAATGACCTTTTCCTGACAATAGCTAACCCCCTCAAGGTCCTGGAAACCTGGCTTCCAAAATACCTTAGAGACTTAACGCAATCCCTAACCCCCTCCCAACTTGAAAGTATATAATCAGCTATTCCTCATGACCCCAGTGTAGCTTTTTCTGCCCAGGGTCTTGTCCTCATAAAACCACTTTCTTGCACCAAAAACGTCTCAAGAATTCTTTCTTGGCTGTTGGCTCTGAACTCCAACATCTTTCCTACATCATAAGAAGTGTACAAAAAAATGAATTAATGCAAATAAATACAAATGTAACCACCCAGGTCAAGAAGTATAAAGGTCTCCAATTCTTAGGCACTTTTTGTTTTCAATTTTTATAGTTATCATGAATGCTGCAGTAAGTTCCTTCACTACAAAGATTTTAATAAAACTCCTTTGGCAGCAAAACATCTAATAGAATTCAGTTTGTGTCAGTGTATATGTGTGTATATGTCAGTGTGTGTATACGTCCTACTTATTCTGTTTAAACATATCTACATACATCAGAGATGCTTAATAAATACTTATGAATTTATTTATTTAAAAAAGAACATTTATAATGATTCAGCAATTCCATACATCACCTTTGCTCATCACAGACATGTGCACTCCTGAAACTAATATAACACTGTATGTTAACTAACTGGAATTAAAATAAAAACTTAAAAAGCAAAAAAAATAAAAATAAAAATAAAACATTTATTTTCTAATCCTAAAATGAATACATAAGACTTATATAAAGTAAGAGAAATTTCAAAAGAAAAGAAAAATTATCAAATTTTTGCTATTTTAAACAACCTGTAGTATGTGACACAGTAATTAAAATTTAGATCACTGGGGTGCCTGGGTGGCTTAGTCGGTTAAGCATCTGTCTTCGGCTCAGGTCATGATCCCAGAGTCCTGGGATCAAGTCCCATGTCAGGCTCCCTGATCAGCAGGGGTCTGCTTCTCCCTTTCTCTCTCCCTCTGCCTCTCCACCTGCTTGTGCTCTCTCTCTCTAATAAGTAAAATCTTAAAAAAATAAAATTTAGATCACAGAGTTACACTTCTAGAATTATAGAAAACCATATTGGTCAGATCAACTCTCTCATTGAAAACAGTTCAAAATGCTATGGTAAATAAAACTGTAATCTATACTTTCAGGAATATTTTGTCTGCAATTATTAATCATTTCTGTAAGATAATAAGAATTGATTTTTATTATGTTCTAATTCAGAACAATCAGACAGCTCTGCAGTCATTCTAAAATTTTATGAAAAAGGGGACTTCTTTGGCTATTCCTGGACCAACTCAGGAAGGAGGAGGTTAGCAAGTGGCATACCATTAATATGCATTTTTTTAAAAAACAGCTTTATCGAGGTATCATTTACATACCATAAAATGCAATGAATTTTAATCAATTTAAATTTACAGAGTTATGCAAACATTACTATAATCCACATTTCTTTCTCTTTTTTTTTTTTCTTTTTCTATTGTGGTAGGAACACTTAGGATGAGATTTACCCCATTAACAATATTCAAATATACCATACAGTATTGTTAACTGTAGGTACCACATTGTATAGCAAATCTCCAGAACTTATTCATCTTGCATTAAGTGAAATTTTATATTTATTGAATAGCAACCCCCTGTTTCCACAGGGGGTGGAAAGCCATTAATATGCATTTTAAAGAAAATGGTTCTGACAAATACTTGTCAAATGAGTGCTTCAAGAGCTCCTCCTCTACAATAGTCTCTTACTGTGATTTTACTATTCCATACCCTCTGAATGCACAATGTCTATTTTAGAACAGATTTTTCTAGAGAAGATTGAAAAATAGCTATGATTTATATGGGTGTTAACTGTATTTCAGGAACTGGCTTGATCCACCCCAAAATCCAAGAGAATAAAAATTTAAATCCACAAAACAACATAGGCAATACAGAGAATTATTGATTTTAAATATTAGGAAAGTGAAGCTCAGAGAGGATAAGCAACTAACCCAGGGTCATATAGTTAGCTGCTGGAAAAGCTAGACTTGGAATTTTACTTGATCAGTTGTATGCTGGTAAATGTTTGAAAATCAAGAGAGGAAGGAGAGATCTGGGAGTGCATGCTTTGTAGAGTTTTCTGATTTGTGTGGTGAAAATACTCTACCATCACAAATTTCAAGGAAGAGATGCATAGGATCGCCTCTTAAGAGCCAGTGTGAGCCAGTTTCAGCATACTACTAAAATGGGGCAAGCCATTAAATACTCAGCATTAAAATTCCCTCATTGTCAACTGGGAATGAGAATAACTGCACTGAATAAATGCTCTGAAGACTTACAGGGATAACAAAATGGGAAACTGCCTAACAGTGTGCTTGGCTCACAGGTGCTCAAAAAATGTTTGTTTAGAGTAATGATAATGACAAAAATAACTGTTTTCTGTGTAATAATAAAACAAGATCATTACTACTGTCTTTAACTAACTTCTGAATTGAATCTACTCTATATGAGCAGTAACTACCATTCTTACCAGAATATTCCTGTGTGGGCCTTTCCTGAAGACAAATTTAAAAATTAACATTTGAGCAATGATTTATAACATGTAGCACAGAAAACCATAGGCTGACCAGGTTCTGAGTGGCACACTTTAATTCATAGTTATCTGACCTTTCTGAGTCATAGCTCTTATTGAATAGGCATCATATGAGCTACATTCCAAGTCTGTTAGGATAGTGGCAGAATTTGGTGGCACATCTAGCACAGAGTCTGGTACATAGTGCAAGCATAACAGCTGTAGCTGCAGTCTGATATAATTCACCCCCTGAAGCTTTCCCCAAAGCATTAGAAAGTAGGGATACCAAGCAAGACTAGTAGAGAAGATCATTTACTTACCAGTAGGATAATGTATGCTGACAGGCAGAGGCTCTGGGACACCATACTGTCTTGATGATAACAGCTTTGTAATAGAGCTTGAAATCCGGAATTGTGATGCCACTGGCTTTGCTTTTCTTTTTCAACATTCCTCTGGCTATTCGGGGTCTTTTCTGGTTCCATATAAATTTTAGGATTATTTGTTCCATTTCTTTGAAAAAAGTTAATGGTATTTTGACAGGGATTGCATTAAATGTGTAGATTGCTCTAGGTAGCATAGACATTTTCACAATATTTGTTCTTCCAATCCATGAACACGGAACGTTTTTCCATTTCTTTGTGTCTTCCTCAATTTCTTTCATGATTTTATTTCAGATTTTATTTATTTATTTATTTTGAAAGAGAGAGAGAGACGGTGAGAGAGGGAACACAAGCAAGGGGAGTAGGAGAGGAAGAGGCAGGCTTCCCACGGAGCAGGGAGCCTGATGCGGGGCTCGATCCCAGGACCTGGGATCATGACCTGAGCCACAGGCAGATGCTTAACGACTACCACCCAGGCACCCTCTACCAAACATTTAAAGAAGAGTTAATACCTATTCTCAAACTATTCAAAAAAATGGAAAAGGAAGGAAAACTTCCAAATTCATTCTATGAGGCCAGCATTACCCTGATACCAAAAGCAGATAAAGACTCCACTAAAAAACAGAACTACAAGCCAATATCCCTGATGAACATAGATGCAAAAATTCTCGATAATAGCAAACCAAATCCAACAATACATAAAAAAAAAATCATTCACCACGATCAAGTGCCATTTATTCCTGGGTTGCCAGGTGTTTCAATATTTGCAAATCAACCAATGTAATACATTACATCAATGAAAGAAAAGATAAGCTCTATATGATCATTTCAATAGACACAGAAAAAGCATTTGACAAACCACAACATCCATTCATGATAAAAACCCTCAACAGGGAGAGAAAAAAAGATGGCGGAGGAGTAGGGGACCCTATTCCAACTGTCCGGGAATTGAGCTGAATATCTGCCAGACCACTCTGAACACCCACGAAATCAGCCTGAGATGTAAGACGATCTGGATCTCTACAAAGAGAATATCACAGGCGGTGGGTTCCGAGGTAGGAAGCGGGGAGCTGTGATTCCACGGGCAGATAGCAGCGGATAAACGGCAGCGGGAGTGAGCCTGGCCTTGGGCATCCTACCCCGCTGGTGAGCGAGAGCCTCCCGCACTGGGGACTGGGCACAGACTCGCAGACCAATAGTGGTGGGGAAAGTACTTTAGCGCAGCTCCCGGGACTGAAACCCCGAGGGACGAGGTCCCACATGCAAACTGGGGGCAGCTGGCAGTTTTAGATTTATCCAAAAGAAAAGAGAAAGGACCCAAATTAATAAAATAATGAATGAAAGGGGAGAGATCACGACTAACCAAGGAAATAGAAACAATTACTAGAAATTATTATCAACAACTATATGCCAATAAAACTGAGCAACCTGGATGAAATGGATGCCTTCTTGGAAACCTATAAGCTGCCAAGACTGAAACAGGAAGAAATTGACAACCCGAAGAGACCAATAACCAGTAACGAGATTGAAGCAGTGATCAAAAACCTCCCAAAAAACAAGAGTCCAGGGCCTGATGGATTCCCTGGGGAATTCTACCAAACATTCAAAGAAGAAATAATACCTATTCTACTGAAGCTGTTTCAGGAAATAGAAACAGAAGGAAAGCTTCCAGACTCATTCTATGAGGCCAGCATCACCTTAATCCCCAAACCAGGCAAAGACCCCATCAAAAAGGAGAATTTCAGACTGATATCCCTGATGAATATGGATTCCAAAATCCTCAACAATATCCTAGCTAATAGGATCCAACAATACATTAAAAGGATCATCCACCACGACCAAGTGGGATTTATCCCCGGGATGCAAGGGTGGTTCAACATTCGCAAATCAATCAATGTGATAGAACACATTAATAAGAGGAGGGAGAAGAACCATATGGTCCTCTCAATTGATGCAGAAAAAGCGTTTGACAAAATACAGCATCCTTTCCTGATTAAAACTCTTCAGAATATAGGGATAGAGGGAACATTCCTCAAGTTCATAAAATCCATCTATGGAAAACCCACAGCAAATGTCATCCTCAATGGGGAAAAGCTGAAAGCCTTTCCCTTAAGATCAGGAACACGTCAAGCATGCCCACTCTCACCACTATTGTTCAACATAGTACTTCTAAAGTCCTAGCAACAGCAATCGGACAACAAAAAGAAATAAAGCGTATTCAAATTGGCAAAGAAGAAGTCAAACTCTCTCTATTCGCAGATACATGATACTTTATGTGGAAAACCCAAAAGACTCCACCCCCAAATTACTAGAACTCATCCAGCAATTCAGAAATGTGGCAGGATACAAAATCAATGCGCAGAAATCAGTTGCTTTCTTACACACTAACAACGCAACTGTAGAAAGAGAAATTAGAGAAACAATTCCATTTACGATAGCACCAAAAACCATAAGAAACCTTGGAATAAACCTAACCAAAGAGGTGAAGGATCTATACTCTCAGAACTACAGAACACTCATGAAAGAAATTGAAGAAGACCCAAAAAGATGAAAAAACATTCCATGCTCATGGATCGGAAGAATAAACACTGTTAAAATGTCTATGCTACCCAGAGCAATCTATACCTTCAATGCCATCCCGATCAAAATTCCAATGACATTTTTCAAAGTGCTGGAACAAACAATCCTAAAATTTGTATGGAATCAGAAAAGACCCCGAATCGCCAAGGAAATGTTGAAAACGAAAAACAAAGTTGGGGGCATCACATTGCCCGATTTCAAGCTATATTACAAAGCAGTGATCACCAAGACAGCATGGTACTGGCACAAAAACAGACATATAGACCAATGGAACAGAATAGAGAGCCCAGATATGGACCCTCAACTCTATGGTCAAATAATCTTTGACAAAGCAGGAAAAAATATCCAATGGAAAAAAAGTCTCTTCAATAAATGGTGCCTGGAAAATCGGATAGCCACGTGCAGAAGAATGAAACTCGACCATTCTCTAACACCATACACAAAGATAAACTCAAAATGGATGAAAGACCTCAATGTGAGACAGGAATCCATCAAAATCTTAGCAGAGAACATAGGCAATAACCTCTTTGACATCGGCCACAGCAACTTCTTTCAAGATACATCTCCAAAAGCTAGTGAAACAAAAGCAAAAATGAACTTTGGGGACTTCATCAAGATAAAAAGCTTCTGCACAGCAAAGGAAACAGTCAACAAAACAAAGAGGCAGCCCACAGAATGGGAGAAGATATTTGCATATGACACTACAGATAAAGGGCTGGTATCCAAGATCTATAAAGAACTTCTCAAACTCAACATCCAAAAAACAAATAATCAAGTCAAAAAATGGGTAGAAGACATGAATAGACACTTCTCTGAAGAAGACATACAAATGGCTAACAGACACATGAAAAAAATGATTATCATCATTAGCCATCAGGGAAATTCAAATCAAAACCACATTGAGATACCACCTTACACCAGTTAGAATGGCAAAAATGGACAGGGCAAGAAACAACAAATGTCGGAGAGGTTGTGGAGAAAGGGGAACCCTCTTACACTGTTGGTGGAAATGCAAGTTGGTACAGCCACTCTGGAAAACAGTGTGGAGGTGCCTCAAAATTTAAAAATAGAGCTACCCTATGACCCAGCAATTGCCCTCCTGGGTATTGATCCCAAGGACACAGATGTAGTGAAAAAAAGGGCCATATGCACCCCAATGTTCATAGCAGCAATGTCCGCAGTAGCCAAACTGTGGAAAAAGCCGAGATCCCTTCAACAGACGAATGGATAAAGAAGATATGGTCCATATATACGGTGGAATATTACTCAGCCATCAGAAAGGATGAATACCCAAGTTTTACATCAACATGGATGGGAGTGGAGGAGATTATGCTAAGTGAAATATGTCAAGTAGAGAAAGTCAATTATCGTATGGTTTCACTTATTTGTGGAACATAAGGAATAGCATGGAGGACATTAGGAGAAAGAAGGGAAAAATGAAGGGGGGGAATCGGAAGGAGAGATGAACCATGAGAGACTATGTACTCTGAGAAACAAACTGAGGGTTTTAGAGGGGAGAAGGGTGGGGGGGTGGGTTAGCCCAGTGATGGGTATTAAGGGGGGCACGTACTTAATGGAGCACTGGGTGTTACATGAAAACAATGAATCATGGATCACCACATCAAAAACTAATGATGTACTGTATGGTGATTAACATAACATAATAAAAGAAAATTTAAAAAAAACCCTCAACAAAGTAGGTTTAGAGGGAACATACATTGACATAATAAAAGCCATAGGGGCGCCTGGGTGGCTCAGTCGTTAAGCGTCTGCCTTCGGCTCAGGTCATGATCCCAGGGTCCTGGGATCGAGCCCCACATCAGGCTCCCTGCTCCGCGGGAAGCCTGCTTCTCCCTTTCCCACTCCCCCTGCTTGTGTTCCCTCTCTCGCTGTGTCTGTCACATAAATAAAATCTTTAAAAAAATAAAAATAAAAAAATAAAAGCCATATATGAAAAGCCCACAGCTAACATAATCCTCAACGGAGAAAAACTGAGAGTTTTTCCCCTAAGGTCAGGAACAAGACAGGATGTCCACTCTCACCACTTTTACACAAAATAATAGTGGAAGTCCTAGCCACAGCAATCAGACAACAAAAAGAAATAAAAGGCATCCAAATCAGTAGGGAAGGCCTAAAACTTTCACTATTTGCAGATGACATGATACTCTATATAGAAAACCTGAAAGACTCCACCAAAAAACTCCTAGAACTGATCAACAAATTCACTAAATTTACAGGATACAAAATCAATGTACAAAAATCTGTTGCATTTATATACACCAATAATGAAGCAGCAGAAATAGAAATTAAGAAAACAATCCCATTTACAACTGCACCAAAAATATAAAATACCTAGTAATAAAACTTACCCAAGGAAGTTAAAGACCTGTACTCTGAAAACTATAAAACACTGATGAAATAAATTGAAGAGGACACAAAGAAATGGAAAGACATTCCATGCTCATGGATTGGAAGAACAAATATTGTTAAAATGTCTGTAGTATTCAAAGCTATCTACACATTTAATTCTATCCCTATCAAAATACCAACAGCATTTTTTTTTCCCACAGAGCTAGAACAATCCTAAACTTTGTATGGAAACACTAAAGACCCAGAATAGCCAAAGCAGCCTTGAAAAAGAAAAGCAGAGGGGCGCCTGGGTGGCTCAGTCGGTTAAGCGTCTGCCTTCGGCTCAGGTCATGATCCCAGGGTCTGGGGATCGAGCCCCGCATCGGGCTCTCTGCTTGGCGTGAAGCCTGCTTCTCCCTCTCCCACTCCCCCTGCTTGTGTTCCCTCTCTCACTGTCTCTCTCTCTGTCAAATAAATAAATAAAATCTTTAAAAAGAAAAAGAAAAGCAGAGCTGGAGGCATCACAATTCCAGACTTCAAGTTATACTACAAAGCCATAATAATCAAAACAGTATGGTACTGCTACAAAAATAGACACATAAATCAATATAACAGAATAGAAAACCCAGAAATAAACCCACAATTGTATGGTCAATTAATCTTTGGCAAAGCAGGAAAAAATATCCAACGGGAAGAGGACAGCCTCTTCAACAGATGGTGTTGGGAAAATTAGACAGCAACATGCAAAAGAATGAAAGCGGACCACTTTCTTATACCATTCACAAAAATAAATTCAAAATGGATGGAACACCTAAATGTGATACAGGAAACCATCAAAATCCTATAAGAGATCTTAAGCAGGGCATAAAGGCAAGGTGGGCTTTTCTGTGTGATGGACATGATTGCCTAATTCTTTCTACCCTTCATGAAATACATCACTACTTCTTGGGATCCCCAAAACACTAGGGCCCTTGTTACTGGACAGTTGCTGCACAGTAGAGGATTAACACTCTTAGGGTGCTAATTGGTGGTAACAGTTGATTCATGAGGTTAAATGGTACTCATTGTTAAGTTACAGCAAAGGAACAGGTTTGAAAACCTGTTTCTTTCATCTTTGGGTAGCAGGCAAGGACTGGAGGTTGAAGAGATTGAAAGACTTGAAGGAGGTTGGCTTCTCTGTAACAGACTTTATAGGTTATTTCTATTATAGTACACTCATGTGGGAATAAATGACTTAATTTGAATTTTTATGGATTTAAAAAGTTTATAACATTCACTAGTAAAGATTTCAGTAACTCTCCAAGTGAGTTAAGTATATTGATCAATGGCTTCCCCATCCATTTTTACTTAAGTGGTAGCACACTATACACACTGTTCTATATCTTGCTCTTTGGAATTAGCACCGTTACCATAGACAGCCAGAAAAAAAAAAACCCTACATGTTTATCAATGTGGGCAGTGATTAAATGAATTTGCTATACCCATGAAATTGAATATCATGGAGACATTAAAAATGATGATGCAGGGGCACCTGGGTGACTCAGTAGGTTGATTATTTATTTCTGTTATATATTACTTTCACAGAGTGAAAATATCAGCAAATAACAAAAGGTATACATTAAAATCTCCATCCTACACCAGGTTCCTAGACTCCCAGTTCCATTCCCAATTAGGGCACTCAAGATTCAAAAAAAATCAAAATATGACAGGGTTCTTATGATATAATGTGTATATAAGCAAAGAGGCTCAGTGTACTAGTATCAGAGCTAGGATAGAAATCTGTTCCTTTTCTCTTTCTGACTTTCAGGGCCTCAGATATGTTGTTCCCACTATGAGAAAACTTGTTCCTCCACACTTGTCTGCCTGTCTCTTACTGTCTTTTTCCGTCTCAGCTTATAAATTTCTTCCCTTAGAGGCTACTCTAACCAAGGAGGGATTTCCATCCTGTGTGGTGTCAGAGTATCCCGAATGTCTTGTATCTCAAAGAGCACTTACACATGTTTGCTATAGTTTCTTTTTTATTTTCTATCTCTTTTAGTAGAAATCACGAACTCTGTCTCACTCGTTTTTGCATCCCAGAATCTAACACAGTGCCTGACAGGCAGATTTGGGAAAAGTCTATCTTATTTGGACCCCAAGAACCAATACAAAAACTTTGTCCCCATCGTCTCCTCATCATCCAGCACAGATTAGAGTTGTCCGAAAGCGCACAAATAAAGAAGCTGGATATTTAGTGGGTGGAAGATGATGGAAGCCAATCACTAATATCCCAAATGGACAAAGATCTTTTTAAGGCTCAGGAAAATATAATTGGAAATAGAATTGGGGACAGGAGATTTCTGGGAATGATTTTCTTGCTTCTCAAAAGAGAAGTACGGGAGAGGGCTGTCTTCTTTTTCTGCTGGATGCCATTGTGCCTAGACTTGATGCCTGGAACTCTTGTTGCAGAGCAAAGCATGCTAAGTGAAGTATCTTTTGACGTCAGAAGGCTCATTTCTTTGACCCTCTGGAGACAGACATCAACTGTTGCTGACTTCAGAGAATCCTTCCAGACATGGTAAAATGAGCCAGCCAAAAATGCTGGCTTCCCAAACAATCCAAGATTGTACAATTTCCTCCAATATCCACTGGAGGTCGCTATTCCACTACTGATACGGTCTGCAATGGTCCAGTGAGTGTAAATGTGAATCATTTACAGTCCATTATTATAAGCCCTCATAGCACAAAGCTCCTAAATGTACAATCGGTCCAGGACTTAGGTGTGTGGACAAAAAAGATAAGATAGAAATATCAATGATTTTGCCCCCAGCCTTATATTCCCCATGTATAGCCTGAGGATCTCAGGTATCTTGGCGTATTTCCCACCACACTGATATGTGGCTAACACAGGCACAGTGGAAATGTTCTTCATGGAATGGCATGTACTATTCAGCAACTATATGTAAAGGATACTATAATCCAGGACTGAGGGATTATCTTAGGCTGTGAAATGCAAAATGGCTTATTATACACAAGATTGTTAACTGTTCACCTGTTTCACCACCTTCATGTGTAATTTTCTAATCCAGTCCTGTCTAACTTCAAAGCCCTTTCTCTTTCCTGAAAATAAGAGCTTCCAAAAGTGTGGAACACAGAAACCTGGTGACACACACAAAAATTTTAGTGCTACTTGGATATTAAAACTTCTGTAGTAATATATATGTTTTATTTGGCAATAAACATACAGCGTATCACAGCCATATCAAGGCCTTTGTGGAATGATGGGGAAGAGCATTGACATTACATGCTCTTTGGAAATTTTTCATAAATTTTCCTCTAAATATCTCTGATTTTACCCCCAGATTTCCTTCCCTATTGGCAATTACCCAGGTGTTTTACCCTCTTTCTGAATACTCCATTCCTTATCAGACTTCTTGATTTCTCAAGAATAGAAGCTTCCCCATTTTCCTTCCCCTCTGTCATCTGTTTTCTCAGAAGCCAACTCCAAGCTTCCAATTTGCATTCTTTTTACCAGGAACAATTTTTTCAATAAAGGACCCTCCTCAGGACAGTTTTTGAATGACAGCAGGACATTATAAATGGCAATGATTTTTCCCTCTCAGAAAGCATTCAAACAAATTGCTCTGTCCCCCCAAAGCAGGAAATATAAGTACATCTCAAGAAGGAAAAAAAGCCATACTTAACCTCTTTGGGTGTTCTGAGCATTTTGCCACAATCTTAAAAGTCATTCAGTTTTACTGAAAACATTAGACAAAAACAGCACAGTGGCATCCAGAATTGTCAACAATCTTAAAAGTGGTGAATAAATGACTGAGTTCTGAAAGATGTATATACGTGCATCTTTTCTGACAACAATGCTATGAAACTAGAAACCAAACACAAGAAAAAATCTGAAAAGACCATAAATACATGAAAGTTAAATAAAATGCTACTAAACAATGAATGGGTCAACGAAGAAATCAAAGAGGAAATCCAAAAATACATAAAGACAAATGAAAATGAAAACACAACAATCCAAAACTTTTAGGATGCAGCAAAAGTGCTTCTAAGAGGGAAGTTTATAGCAATACAGGCCTACTTCCAGAAGCAAGAAAAATCTCAAATAAGCAACCTAACTTTACATCTAAAGGAGTGAGAAAGAGAAGAACAAATGAAACCCAAAGCCAGCAGAAGGAAGGAAATAATAAAGATTAGAGTAGAAATAAATAATATAGAAACTAAAAAAAATAGAACAGATCAATGAAAACAGGAGCTGGTTCTTTGAAAAGATCAACAAAATTGATAAACATTTAGGCAGACTCATCAAAAAATATATATAGAGAGAGGATTCAAATAAACAAAATCAGAAATGAAAGAGAAATAAAAACCAATACCACAGAAATGCAAAGGCTTGTAAGAGAATGTGATGAAAAATTATATGCCAACAAAATGGACAACCTAGAGGAAATGAATAAATTCCTAGAAACATATAACCTCCAAAAACTGGATCAGGAAGAAATGAATAATTTTAACAGACCATTTACCAGTGATGCAATTGAATCAGTTATCAAAACACTCCCAACAAATGAAATTCCAGACCCACACATCTTCACAGATGAATCCTATCAAACATTTAAAGAAGAGTTAATACCTATTTTTCTCAAACTACTCCAAAAATAGAAGAGGAAGGAAAATGTCCAAATTCATTCTATGAAGACAGCATCACCCTGATACCAAAAGAAGATACAGACACTACAAAAAAAGAGAACTACAGGCCGATATCTCTGATGAACATAGATGCAAAATCCTCAAAAAATTATTAGCAAACCATATCCAAAAATGCATTTAAAAAATCATTCAATACGATCAAGTGGAATTTATTCCTGTGATGCAAGTGTGGTTCCACATTCACAAGTCAATCAATGTAATACAGAGGAGTTAAAATGGCACAGTAGTAGAAGGACCCTAGGCTTGCCTTGTCCCTTGAACACAGCTAGATAAATATCAAATCATTCTGAATACCCAAGAAATCGATCTGAGGACTAATAAATCAAATTGCCCAACTAGAAGGAGAGAGGAGGCCACATCGTGGAAGATAGGTGGTGTGGAAATGTGGTTTGGGGGAGAAAAGGATAGCAAGTGCTGTGAAGGGGAGAGAGCCCTGGTCACAGTGAGAGGCGGAAGAGAGAAGAGTGCACAAGGGATCACACAAGGAAAACAATTCCCCAAAGCCATTGACTGGGAAAACAGGAGGGGCTGATTTTCTTGCATATTTGCACCCAGGAGGGCTCAAAAACTGGAGCTTTAGAGGTCCATGGAGTGGCTGGCATAAAGCCCTGAGTGTGCCGCAGTACTCCTGTAGAGAAAAGGCAAGCAGGTAACCTGGGGTCAGAGGGTGCAATATGTGAATCACCTGAGACACACTGGGAGAGATGGTTGCCCCTTCTTGCAGTGCATCTGAGAGAGGTGGCATTGCCTTGCCTCTCTGGGGACCAAGGAGCTGACAGGTGCCATTTCCCCTCCTCCACCCTTCAGCATAGGCACAGAGACACCTGCTGACTGTGCATAACCTGGACATTGGATCTTTAATGCACTTTGCTCCAAACCCCATGCTCCTGCACTCTGGTGGGACCACCCTTCTGGGTTAAACCTGCATCAGTCCCAGCATGGAGAGACCCTCCTGCAGAAGATGAGTGCAGGTCCCTGCCACACAAGGTCCCTTAAGTTTGGAGTTTTAAAACTCAGCCAACCTGGCTGGGATAGAACCCAAAGTGCAGTGCACTGGTTCAGGCAGGCAAGCAACCCAGACACAGTGGGAAAACAGCAATCTGAAAAACACATATAATGCATGAGGGGAAATTATTCATTCTTCTGGGAGGGCTTCCCTGACAGCAGCAAGCACAAACTCCCCTCTCCAGGGGCAAAGGAGCTGGCTGGTGCCATTTCCCTCCCCAGCACCTCAGCATAAACTAACTTCAATAAAGAGCACAGCGCCAACACAGGCTGCTTAAATTTCTTACACCAAGCTCCACCACCCTGCACTCTGCTGGTCCTGATTTTCTCAGGCAAATGTGCCTGAGAACCAGTACAGTGGGCCCCTCCCCCTGAAGACCAGCACAAACCCCTGCACACACCACATCTACCGACCATAAAGTTGTGCAAAGCTTTAGCTCTAGTGGAAATAGCATCAGGTCTCTTTTAACAAGCAGATCAGAGCACACCCAGTTAAGAGTCACCAAACTCTGGCCAAGGTCAAAACGCTCCCCACTGCAAGCAAGGAGAAACCCCGCAGAGGACTGACCCTAGGGATAGAGCAGGCATAACACAGCAGTAGAGTGCATGCAGCATCCATCAGAGACACTTCCTGATGCGTCAGGCCCTGGACAGTGTATGACATCTTCTTAATAAAGCCATTACTCTCAGGAGCAGGAAACATAACAGGCTTTCCTAACACACAGAAGAAGAGACCTAGACAAAATGCCAAGGTGGAGGAATTCATCCCAAAAGAAAGAACAAGAAAAGGCCACAGCCAGGAATCTAATTAAAACAGATATAAGTAATATGCCTGATCCAGAATTTAAAGCATCAATCATAAAGATACTAGCTGGGCTTGAGAAAAGCATAGAGGATACCAGGGAGTTCCTTACTGCAGAGATAAAAGCTTAAAAACAATCAAGCCAAAATGAAAAATGCAATAACCAAGATTCAAAATTGACTAGATGCAATAACCACAAGGATGGAAGAAGCAGAGAAATGAATAAGTGATATAGAAGTCAGAATTATGGAAAATAAAGCTGAACAATAGAAGGAAAGAAAAATCCTGGATCACAAAAGTAGACTTGGGAACTTTGTGATTCCATGAAACACAATAACATTCATATCATAGGAGTCCCAGAAGACAAAGAGTGAGATAAGGGGGCAGAAGGTTTATTTGAGGAAATTATAGCTGAAAAACTTTACTAATTTGGGGAAGGAAACAAATTTCCAAATCCAGAAAGCACAGAGAACTCCCATCAAAATCAACCAAAGCAGGCCAACAGCAAGACATATTGCAGTTAAATTTGCAAAATATAAAGAAAAATATTAAAGGCAGCAAGACAAAAGAAGTCCCTAACTTACAAAAGAAGACAAATAAGGTTAGCAGCATGCCAGAAGGGAGTGGCATGATATATTCGATGTGCTGAATGGGAAAAATCTGTAGCCAAGAATACTCTATCCAGCAAGGCTATCATTCAGAATAGGAGAAATAGTTCCCCAGACAAACAAAAACTAAAGGAGTTCATGACCACTAAACCAGTCCTGCAAGAAATATTAAAGGGAACTCTTTGAATGGGAACAAGACTAGAAGGGAACAGAGAAAATCTCCAGAAACAACAACAAAACAAGCGATAAAATGGCACTAAATTCATATCTAGCAATAATTACTCTGAATGTAAATGGACTAAATGCTCCAATCAAAAGACATAGGTGTCAGAAGGATAAAAAACCAAGAGCCATTGACATGCTGCCTACAAGACACTCATTTTAGACCTACAGACACCTGCAGTTTGAAAGTGAGGGAATGGAAAAATATTTGTCATACAAATGGATGTCAAAAGAAAGCCAGAGTAGCAATACTTATATCAGACATACGAGGTTTTAAAGCAAAGACTGTTTTTTTTATGATGTTATGTTAATCACTATACATTATGTCATTAGTTTTTGATGTAGTGTTCCATGATTCATTGTTTGCGTCTAACACCCAGTGCTCCATGCAGTACGTGCCCTCTTTAATACCCATCACCAGGCTTTCCCATCCCCCCACCCCTCCCCTCTAGAACCCTCAGTTTGTTTCTCAGAGTCCATAGTCTCTCGTGGTTCATCTCCCCCTCCGATTTCCTCCCCTTCATTCTTCCCTTCCTGCTATCTTCTTCTTCTTTTTTTTTTTTTTTTAACATATAATGTATTTGTTTAGAGGTACAGGTCTGTGATTCAACAGTCTTACACAATTCACAGCACTCACCATAGCACATACCCTCCCCAGCGTCTATCACCCAGCCATCCCATCCCTCACAAGAGATGAAGAAGGGCACTATATCATAATAAAGGGGTCTATCCAACAAGAAGATCTAACAATTGTAAATATTTATACCCCCAACTTGGAAGCACCCAAATATATAAAACAATAACAAACATAAAAGGAACTAATTGATAATAATACAATAATAGTAGGGGACTTTAACATTCTATTTACATCAATGCACAAATCATCTAAGAAGAAAATCAGCAAAGAAACAATAGCTTTGAATTACACACTGGACCAGATGACTTAACAGATATATTCAGAACATTTCATCCTAAAACAGCAGAATACACATTCTTTTCAAGTGCATGTGGAACGTTCTCCAGAATAGATCACATACTAGGTCACAAATCAGCCCTTAACAAGTACAAAAAGACTGAAATCATACCATGCATCTGACCACAATGCTATGAAACTTCAAGTTAACCCCAAGAAAAAATTTGGAAAGACCACAAATACAGGGGGGTTAAAGAACATCCTATTAAAGGGGTGTCTGGGTGGCTCAGTCAGTTAAGGGTCTGCCTTTGGCTCAGGTCATGGTCCTGGTGTCCTGGGATTGAGCCCCACATCAGGCTCCCTGCTCAGTGGCGAGTCTGCTTATCTCTCTCCCTCTCCCTTTGCCCCTCCCCCTGCTTGTGCATGCACACACTCTCTCTCTCTCTCAAATAAGTAAATCTTAAAAAAAGAACATCCTATTAAAGAATGAATGAGTCAACTAGGAAATTAAAGAAGAATTTTAAAAATACATGGGAGCAAATGAAAATGAAAACAGAATGGTCCAACATATTTGGTATGCAGCAAAAGCAGTCATAAGAAGGAAATATATAGCAATACAGGCCTACCTCGAGAAGCAAGAAAAATCTCAAATACACAACCTAACCTTACACCTAAAGGGGCTAGAAAAGGAACAACAAATGAAGCCTAAAGCCAGAAAAAATAAGGGAAATAATAAAGAGCAGAAAAATGATACAGAAACAAATGAACAAAAAAATCCAGTAGAATAGATCAATGAGACCAGGAGCTTGTTCTTTAAAAAAAAAATAGAATTGATAAACCCCTAGCCAGACTCATCAAAAAGAAAAGAAAAGAGAAAGGATGCAAATAAATAAAATCATGAATGAGAGGGGAGAAATTACATCCAACACTACAAAAATACAAATAATTTTAAGAGAATATTATGAAAAACTATATGTGAACAAACTGGGCAATCTGGAAGAAATAGATAAATTCCTAGAAACACATAAACTACCAAAACTGAAACAGGAAGAAATTTAAAAAAAAAAACTTGAATAGACTGATCTCCAGCAAAGAAATTGAATCAGTAATCAAAAATCTCCCAACAAACAAAAGTCCAGGACCAGTTGACTTCACAGGTGAATTCTATCAAACATTTAAAGAAGAGTTAAGACCTATTTTTCTCAAACTGTTCCAAAAAATAGAAATGGAAGGGAAATTCCATACTCATTCCACAATGCCAGCATTACCCTGATTCCAAAACCAGACAAAGACCTCGATGAAAAAGAGAACTACAAGCCAATATCCCTGATGAACATCGATGCAAAAATTCTCAACAAAATACTAGCAAATCAAATCCAACAGTACATTAAAAGAATCATCCACCACAATCAAGTGGGATTTATTGCTGGGTTGCAGGGGTAGTTCTGTATTTGCAAATCAATCAACGTGATACCCCACATTAATAAAGGAAAGGATAAGAACCATATGATCCTCTCAAAAGATGCAGAAAATGCATTTGACAAAGTAAAGCATATATTCTTGATAAAAAGCCTCAACAAAGTAGCGATAGAGGAAACATACTTCAACATCATAAAGGCCATATACAAAAAACCCACAGCTAATATCATCTTCAATGGACAAAAACAGAGAGCTTTTTTTTTTAATTTTTTTTATTGTTATGTTAATCCCCATACATTACATCATTAGTTTTAGATATAGTGTTCCATGATTCATTGTTTGTGCATAACACCCAGTGCTCCATGCAGAACGTGCCCTCCTCAATACCCATCACCAGGCTAACCCATCCTCCCAACCCCCTCCCCTCTAGAACCCTCAGTTTGTTTTTCAGAGTCCATCGTCTCTCATGGTTCTTCTCCCCCTCCGATTTCCCCCCCTTCATTCTTCCCCTCCTGCTACATTCTTCTTCTTCTTTTTTTCTTTCTTAACATATATTGCATTATTTGTTTCAGAGGTACAGATCTGAGATTCAACAGTCTTGCACAATTCACAGCGCTTACCAGAACACATACCCTCCCCAGTGTCCATCACCCAGTCACCCCATCCCTCCCACCCCACCCCCCACTCCAGCAACCCTCAGTTTGTTTCCTGAGATTAAGAATTCCTCATATCAGTGAGGTCATATGATACATGTCTTTCTCTGTTTGACTTATTTCGCTCAGCATAATACCCTCCAGTTCCATCCACGTCGTTGCAAATGGCAAGATCTCATTCCTTTTGATGGCTGCATAATATTCCATTGTATATATATACCACATCTTCTTTATCCGTTCATCTGTTGATGGACATCTTGGCTCTTTCCACAGTTTGGCTATTGTGGACATTGCTGCTATAAACATCGAGGTGCACGTACCCTTTCGGGTCCCTACTTTTGTATCTTTGGGGTAAATACCCAGGAGTGCAATTGCTGGATCATATGGTAGCTCTATTTTCAACTTTTTGAGGAACCTCCATACTGAAAAACAGAGAGCTTTTCCTCTATACTCAGGAGCAAGACAGGGATGTCCACTCTCACCACTCAGCAATCAGATACTAAAAAGAAACAAAAGGCATCCAAATCAGCAAGGAAGAAGTCAACATTTCACTACTTGCAGATGATCTGATACTCTATGTAGAAAACCTGAAAGACTACACCAAAAAATTCCTAAAACTGATACACAAATTCAGTGAAGTCACAGGATATAAAATCAATGCACAGATATCAGTTGCATTTCTATACACCAATAATGAAGCAGCAGAAAGAGAAATCAAGGAATCAATCCCATTTACAGTTGCACCAAAAACCATAAGGTGCCTAGGAGTATACCTAACCAAAGAGGTAAAAGATCTGTACTCTGAAAACTATAAAACACTTATGAAAGAAATTGAAAATGACACAAAGAAATGGAAAAACATTTCATGCTCATAGATTGGAGTAACAAATACTGTTAAAGTGACTATACTGCCCAAAGCAATCTACCCATTTAATGCAATCCTTATCAAAATACCACCAGCACTTTTCACAGAGCTGGGACAAACAGTCCTAAAGTTTGTATGGAACTACAAAAGACCACCAACAGCCAAAGCAATCTTGAAAAAGAAAAGCCAAGCTGGAGGCATCACATTTCTGGACTTCAGTTATACTACAAAGCTGTAGTGATCAAGAGAGTATGGTACTGGCACAAAAATAGACACGTAAATCAATGGAACAGAACAGAAAACCCAGAAATGGACCCACAACTATATGGTCAACTAACCTTCAACAAAGCAAGAAAGAATATCCAATAGAAAAAATACAGTGTCTTCAATAAATGCTGTTGGGAAAACTGGACAGCAACATGCAAAAGAATGAAACTGGACCACTTTCTTACACCATACACAAAAATAAATTCAAAATGGATGAAAGACCTAAATGTGAGACCATCAAAATCCTAGAGAATACAAACAGTAACCTCTTTGACATTGGCCATAGCAACTTCTTACTAGATGTTTCCTGAGGCCAGGGAAATGAAACAAAAAATGAACTATTGGGACTACGTTAAAATAAGCTTCTGCATAGCAAAAGAAACATTCAGCAAAACTGCAAGGCAACCTCTGAAATGGGGGAAGATAGTTACAAATGACATATCTGATCAAGGGTTAATATCCAAAATATATAAAGAACTTATACAACTGAACACCCAATAAACAAATAATCCAATTTAAAAATGGGCAGCAGACAGGGTCACCTGGCTGGCTCAATTGGAAGAGGGTGTTACTCTTGATCTTGGGGTTGTGAGTTCAAGTCCCATGTTAGGTGTAAAGATTGCTTAATAAAAAATAAAATCTTTAAAAAATGGGCAGAAGACATGAACAGACCATTCTCCAAAGAAGACATATGGATAGCTAACAGACACATGAAAAGATGCTCAACATCACTCATCATCAGGGAAGTGCAAATCAAAACTACAATGAGATATGACTCCATACATGTCAGAATGGCTAAAATAATTAACACAAGAAAAAACAAGTGTTAGCAAGGATGTGGAGAAAAAGGAACCCCTGTGCACTGTTGGTGGGAATGGAAACTGGTGCAGCCACTGTGGAAAACAGTATGGGGGTTCCTCAAGAATTTAAAAATTGAACTACCATATGATCTAGTAATCACACTACAGGGTATTTACCCAAAGAATACAAAAACACTAATTTGAAAGGATATATGCACCACTATGTTTACTGCAGCATTATTTACAATAGTCAAAGTATGAAAGCAGCCCAAGTGTCCATCAATAGATGAAGGAATAAAGAAGTGGTGTGTATATAAAATGAAATATTCAGCCATAAAAAGAATGAAATCTTGCCACATGCATGGAAATGGATCAAGCTAGAGAGTATAACGCTAAGTGAAATAAGTCAGAGAAAGACAAATACCCTATGATTTTACTCATATGTGGAGTTTAAGAAACAAAGCAAATGAGCAAAAGAAAAAAATGAGAGAGACAAATCAAGAAACAGATTCTTAACTTGTGGAGAACAAACAGATGGTTACCAAAGGGGAGGGGTGGGGGGATGGGTGAAATAGGTGATGGGGATTAGGAGTGCACTTGTCATGATGAGCACTGTGTGATGTATGCAATTATTGAATCACTCTATTGTACACCTGAAACTAATATAAAACTTCATGTTAACTACACTGGAGTTAAGATAAAATTTAAGAAAAAGAATGTTACTAAGAGTTCTTTTAATATTCTTTTACCACAAAGTGAAGGATTGCCCCAGGAAAGACCAGCGTTAAGACCATAAGAACAAAGCATTGAGCATAGTGAAGTTTCTGCATAGGTCTAACAAATCCAAAGATGATGGTGACTGCCTAGAGCCAGTGATTTCTGGAGACTAAAGACTTTAAGTTTAGATTAAGGGCCTTGAGGTTTAAAAGAAAGGTACTTTTAGGGAAATACGGTCCTAGTTTTAGTCCTGGAGTTCAGCTGGACGAGGAGTGTAGAAGATGGAGTTCTCTTGTGATGCATTGGTTAGGGTCTGCCTCAAAGTTACATGAATCTGTGGAGAGAAGGGGCTCAAGACCAGTGGTACATACCAACTTGTTACAGGTGATGATTGAAAATTAAATTATATGAACTTACAATAAATTTAATTATATTAAAAAAGAAAAAAATACTCAAAATTTATTTTCCTAATTATTTTATTACATTTTACTATTGTGTATATGTTCTTGAAGTTATTTTTGTGTTTCGTATGTGTGTTGTGGAAATGTTATATAATGGTATACAACTGCACATCTCTTTTTTTTTAATTGAAGTATAGTTAACATACAGTGTTATATTAGTTTCAGGTACAATATAATGATTTAACAATTCCATACATTTCTTAGCGCTCATCATGATAAGTACTCTTGATGCCATTTATCTATTTCACCCTTCCCCCCAACCACTTAACCTCTGGCAACCAGCAGTTTATTCTCTCTATTTAAGAATCTGTTTTTTGTTTGTCTCTTTTTTCTTTGTTTCTTCATTTGTTTTGTTTCTTAATTTCCACATAGGAGTGAAATTATATGTAATTTGTCTGCACATCTCTTCTTAGGTATGTATTCAATGACTTCACATTGGTAACTTGAAATAGGCCATGGTGTGGGTATTTACACCACACAGTGGAGATCAGGAAATCAGGGTTCAATTTATGGTTATGTTGATTGTCTAAAATTAAGAAAGTGAAGTAAAATATATTAATAATGCAGATTAAGCTGAAATGTATTTTGTGTCTGTGGCCATTGCAGTGTGAATAGGACACAAAATTGAAGAACTACTCTTTTAGTATTTGATAGCTATTGTCCAACTCAACAAAGAGAATCCTGAAGTCACTGATGAATTAGTGATATTCTGATATAGGTCTTTACCTATATCTGAGTTTTGTCTTACTCATTAACTTAAACAAGTTAAAAACCAAAATTCATGCCAGAATTATACTTAGAAAAACATGTTAAGTATTTGTCAGTATATATCAAGTTAATACCTCAACTCCCCACTCCCCACACACACATCAAATGACCTGGCCTCCCAGTGCTGACTAGTGGTTCCAGAGCAGTGCAGGTGACATCTGAAGAGCTGGTTAGATAAAATGGGTCATAAGACCTTGAAGCAAGGTATAGGAGTGGAGGACAAAAGGAACAGGGAGGTAGAGGTGATGAGGGGAGATGGTTAAGCCATTTCTATGAGTACACATGTGTGAAAATATATATTGTTTACTTTGGATTTGTTTATTTACAAACTTTAATGCATATTTTATGCACATCCAAGAATATACATGTATACAAATGCATACACATAGATATTCAAGCATATAAATATGATAAATTTAATGGATTTTATTTATTCATGTTTAAACAGGTTAATGCATGGACATAATAGCATGTACAGTAAATGTTCAAGAATTCTCAAAAACACTGGTTAGTTCATCAGAGAAATGCAAATGAAAACCACAATGGGATATTAACTTATACCTGTCAGAATTGCTAAAATCAAAAAGGCAAGAAATAAGAAGTGTTTGTGAGGATGTGGAGAAAAAGGAACTCTCATACACTGTTGGTGGAAATGTAAATTGGTAAAGCCACTGTGGAAAACAGTATAGAGGTTCCTCGGGGCGCCTGGGTGGCTCAGTCGTTAAGTGTCTGCCTTCGGCTCAGGTCATGATCCCAGGGTCCTGGGATCGAGCCCCATATCGGGCTCCCTGCTCAGCGGGAAGCCTGCTTCTCCCTCTCCCACTCCCCCTGCTTGTGTTCCTTCTCTCGCTATCTCTCTCTGTCAAATAAATAAATCTTTAAAAAAAAAAAAAAAAGAAAACAGTATAGAGGTTCCTCAAAAAATTAAAAATAGAAATACCATATAATCCAATAATTCCACTAGTGGTTATTAGAAAACACAATAAAACAGAAACACTAATTCAAAGAGATATATGCACCACTATGTTTATTGCAGCACTATTTACAATAGACTAGATATGGAAGCAACCTAAGTGTCCATCAAGAGACAAATGGATAAGGGAGATGTCATGTACATATACAATGGAATATTACACAGCCATAAAAAGGATGAGGTTGTGCCATTTGTAACAACATGGATGGACCTAGAAGGTATTATGCCAAGTGAAATAAGTCAGAAAGAGAAAGACAAATATCATATGATTTCACTTTTTTTTAATTTTTAAAAATTTTTTTATTTTTTATTATGTTATGTTAATCACCATACATTACATCATTAGTTTTTGATGTAGTCTTCCATGATTCATTGTTTGCGTATAACACCCAGTGCTCCATGCAGTACATGCCCTCTTTAATACCCATCACCAGGCTAACCCATCCCCCCACCCCCTCCCCTCTAGAACCCTCAGTTTGTTTCTCAGAGTCCATAGTCTCTCATGATTTCACTTATATATCGAATCTAAAAAAACCAAATGAATAAACAAACAAAAAGCAGAATCAGACCTATAAATACAGAGAACAAACTGATGGTTGCCAGAGGAGGGGGGTGGGGGATGGGCAAAATGGGTGCAGGGGAGTGGGAGATATAGGCTTCCAGTTATGGAATGAATAAGTCACAGAAATAAAAGGCACAGCATAAGGAATATAGTCAGTGATACTGTAATAGCATTGTGGTGAGCATAGCATAATATATAAACCTGTTAAATCACTATGTTGTACACCTGAAACTAATGTGACATTGTGTGTCAACTATACTCAAATAAAAAATTTTAAAAAAGAAAGTATGCAACAAGGAAACTTTTGGAAGTAATGAATATATCTATTACCTTGATTGTGGTCAAGGTTTTATGGTTGTGTGCATATGTCCAAATTGTATACATTAAATATGTGCAGGTTTTGTCTATCAATTATCCCTTAATAAAGCTTTTTTTAAAGAAGAAATTTTATTTTATTTTTGAATTTATTTGAGAGAGAGAGTGAGCAAGGGGAGGGGCAGAGGGAGAAAGAATCCTCTGTGGACGCATTATCAAGTTAATACCTGATATTAACTGAGCCTGGAGCCAGATGCAGAACTCGATCCCAGGACCCTGAGACCTGAGCCAAAATCAAGAGTTGGCTGCTTAACTGACTGAGCCACCCAGGCGCCCCGAAGCTTTTTTTTTTCTTTAAGAAAGTATATGGAGATGTTTATACTTGGCTGTTTTGTGGTAATAGGATAATAATTTTTTTCTTTGCAATTTTATACTTTTCTGTTTTTTCTTACACTATATATTTGTTGTTTTTGAAATCAGAAATAAATATGTTAAAAAAAAAAAAGAAGATAGCAGGAAGGGAAAAATGAAGGGGGGAAATCGGAGGGGGAGACGAACCATGAGAGACTATGGACTCTGAGAAACAAACTGAGGGTTCTAGAGGGGACGGGGGTGGGGGAATGGGTTAGCCTGGTGATGGGTATTAAAGAGGACACGTACTGAATGGAGCACTGGGTGTTATACACAAACAATGAATCATGGAACACTACATCAAAAACTAATGATGTAACGTATGGTGATTAACATAATATAATAATAATAATAATAATAATAAAAAGATTGTTTGAGGAACTCAGTAAAAAGGCAAATTCCTGAACCCTACTCCAGACCTGCTGAATCAGAATCCTTTGTATGGGACCTGGAGATCCTGGTTTTTATCAATCGCCCCAGATGATTCTAGGGCACTGGGCTAAAGATCATCCAAGCAAAAGCAGAGGTTCCTATAGGAATTTCTGGAATGGATGGTAAAAAAATAACTCTTGTGTTATTAGTTTTTGGTTTTTTGAATAAACTGGTTGCTCAAAGCTAAAAAAAAAACAACTAATGATGTAATGTATGGTTATTAACATAACATAATAAAATAAAAAAAATGGACTTTCTGTGTAAAAACAAAAACAAAAGCAAAACATTGGTTAGTTGTTTCCCCACTCCTTGTTACTCAAATGATACATACATTTTTCTGAAATTTTTTTTACCATTGGCAAGAAATAGCTGTTTTAATTTATATACTTTCTAAATAAGCCTGAATTTTATCAAAATACAGTAGTAGCTCTTTTTCAGTGCCTGGCACATAGTGGGTGCTCTTAGTTTATACATACATAGATTATTTATTGAATATTGATATGTCAGATACTGTACTAAGCACTTGGGGTTCATAAAGAATTGGATAGGATCCTTACCCTCAAAATGCTTACAGAAAACAACAAGCAAATACAATTTATGATTTGATAAAGAGGTCAGAATAGAAGTCTGTTCCTTATGTGCATCATACTCTCTCTGACTTCCAAGACCTCATATATATTATTCCTTTTCTCTGGGAAATTCTAGTTCCCTTTCCACCTGACCAACCCCTATTTATTTGTTATGTCTCATATGGAAATTCTCCTCCTTTGAAACGCTATGGCTTGCCCTCATCTGGATATGTATTATCAGAACATCTTGAATTCCCCCATCACTGTGAGAACCTACTACAGTTTTTTGAAGTTTCTTGTTTTGTTGTCTGTCTCCTTCAACATTCTGTGAGCTCCACAAAGACTGAGACCAGGTAGGTATCCCAGAGCCTACTTCAGGATTTGGCATACTAATGTAAGGGAATGCACTATGATAGCTGGAAGTCTCAGTTCATAGGATAAGGATAAAAAGCAGAAATAATGCGTCCACATCAATTTCCTATTCATATGTCACCGATAAAGCTGGATGAACAGACATGACTAAAGACTTGAAATTTACTGATAGAGGTTCTTTTCTTAATAGTATATACTAACTAGTGCAAGATTTCATTCAGTGAGAAAAGGGAAACTGGAAATAGTATCCGGGGGCAATGATTTTATGAAAGATCTCCATGAAAAGAGGCCCACCGAAAGAGACAAGTCTTCTTTTTCTACTTGAAACTGTTCTTGTTGGTTGTAATTCCTGAACACTTATTGTAGAGAAAAGCATCCCAACTACTGGGCTTCTTTCCCAGAGACTCTGGGGAAGAAAGTATCACCCATCCCCTTTGAATTTCTCAAGTGTTAAACAATAAAACCATCCAATAATGTGACATTACTTACAATGTCCACCGGAGGGTGATATACCACTGCTGGTACCCCTTTTAGAGCATGACCCGTGAGCACTAAATTTAGTTACTTACAATCTATAATTTTAAGAATACATTATAAATAAAAGAAGCCCTTTTGGTAGATGTGAAGACCTAAAGAAAAGATGGAAATGGCACCAATCTTGCCCCCATTCCCCAGAATAGACTAGATTCCCAGGGGTCTTAGAATGCTTTGCCTCCAACCTGATATGTGACTAACGGCACAGAGTTCGTGGTTTCTCCTGGAATATAGTTGGTCTCTTTAGGTTCCTTTATATCTCAGCCTGGAGAGAGGACAAGATTAGGAAAGGAATATTATTATTGTAATAATTTTAGAGATGAGGACCCTGAAACTGAAGCCCAGAGAAGTTTATTAACTGATTCAAGAGTAGGGGCTTTTTTTCTGTGCTCCCCCAGCACCCTGTTCTTGTCCTGGCCACACTCTGTGGTAAGCTCATGGTTGTCTCTCTCATCCACCAGACAGAAATGATAGGGGCCTAGGCACTGCATTTTGTTCATTGCTCTATCCTAGCATGGAGAGCAGTGCTGGACACCCAGTAGGGATAAAAAAGGGGTAAAGCTGGAGAGAAAATAAGGTATGAGGTGGGGTAGGATGAGGTTCCATCTAGGGTGATTCCCCTCTTAACAGCTTGGATGGATGAGGACAGGAACATGTCTATGAGGACAGAGAGGAAACAGTGGATATTGTTTGACGAAGCCATTAAAAGGGGATGGAGCATTTAGCATCCTGTAGACTTATGGCTTACTACTCCTTTTTTACCCCATCACTGGACTGCTCTGACTCTCACTTTAAGTGGCTCAAAAAAAAATGGCATCTGAGAGAATGCACATGGAGGTGTCTTAATCCTAGAGCTGAATACAATTATGACCATTGATTCTGTTTATCAATGTCCTGATCTAATAAGAGCAATAACCACAGCAAATTCTTGGTGCGTTATCAGTCACTGTGCCAGAAGACTTTATGTATGACTTCATTTAGTCCTCACAGTGAGGGAGAGTGTGGGTTTTACAGATTTTATGCCTACAGTAGTAGGTAGAAGAGTTGGCATTTCAGCCCAGACCCACAAGCCAAGTCCTTGCACTTTCTTTGAAATAAGAGATGCCTAAAGGATGGCACACAGACCACTCACGATCAGTGTCCATGATGACTTTAATGGTGCATGGACAAACCTTTACTATGTAGTTTTTAAATGATGTTTTTTGTGCAACAGGAAAAAAGCTAATGCAGAAGGGGAAAAAAACCCTGACATCACACAACCTGTGCCAAAACCCCCAAAGACTCTTAAACCCCTCTGTCCTTTCCCCAGCATTCCTCATTGGTTCTGAGCTGCTTATTGCTTCTCTTTCTCTCCAAATCTCCATCCTCAGATATCTGGGAGATCATTCCCTTTCCCAACCGCTTGTCCATCCTCAGGTTCTAGCACTGTCTCCCATCCCTTTTCACCACACAACTGTCCCCTACCTGCATTCTCACACGTGGAAAGCAGCCTAGGACCCGTAAATGGTATGCAGGTTAACAATGCTCTCTGAAACTCTTGAATGTGAGTTTTTAATAAAATGAATTCATGAATGATTTGCACATGGCACAGAGAAGAAGAAACATCAATATTCACTTTGAAAGAAAAGTCACTCAGGAACAGAGAAATTATACATACACACATTTATTGGTACAGAAACACTGACATGGTAGAATCATGAAGTCTTGAGCCATTTGTTTTTCCTCTCTGGATCCCATCCATGCAATAGACCATGGAATGTCACATAGGTGTAACTCTAGGTGTAATTTGGTCCTTTCTGACCACCAGGATGACTGAATCTCCTACGGGCATATGTGCATGTTCATGTTCTCTCCCCCTCTCTCTCCCTTTTCTACCTCAACCCAACCTCTAGGCGGTAAAGGGATAGGCCAAACTATTCCAAATAATAAAGGAGGAAGCTTGAGGAGTAGAGGGTCATGTTAGGGAAACCAAGTCATAAATTTCCTTCCTCTAGGCTGGGGTTGGGGGGGATGATGGAAAATGAGAGGTAAGGATTGAAGGATGATAGCTTTTCTGTGTGATGGCTGTCATGTTATTTGCAATACATGGAAACACATACCTATTTAGTTCATTTTTAAGTTGTTGATAGATATGTCAAGTTAATTCAATGTATATTGTATGCACATCTAATGAAATATATGTACAGAAGAGAGACAGCAAGAAAAAGAGATGGAAAGAGTTCCAGGCCCTTTTATCCAAGGGAGGGAACACTGAGAGTATTTATTCATACTTTTCTCCTTCAAAATATTACTATTATAGTGAAAAGCTGGGAAAAAAGGCAACTATCCATGAGAAGAGGTTGGTTAATAAGTTATGGAAGATCCACATTTTTTAATTCTACGAAGCTATTAAATGAGGGTCTTTATACATATCATTTGATAGGAAAAGACACCTATTGTTTGATAAAAATCTCAGGTATGAAGAAATTACATATAAATTGATGCTGATTTATAATGTACAACATAGAAATACATAGTTTTCTAGTTAGTAAGTATTTATTTCTGGAACACCTTTTATCTGAATACTTAACACATGTTCAAGATAGGAATTTCAAAACATCAAAGAAGGCGTACATACAGTGCACAGACATCTATCTCATTCTTCTGTCTCCCCATCACCCTACCCACAGGCAGTTTCTAAAACAAAATCAAGCAAAATGGAAGCATCATTTGAAAACGTAAGTGCAATGAGGTATATCACACTAATGAGCCTTAAACATACTATATAAAAACACATTAAATAAGCAATGTGGCTGAAATCAATGCTTATCTCTAAGTAGCGAAAACGTGAGTGCTTACCTGAAACACACACACGCACACAGATAATCAATAGGAAACGTCCTAATAAATGTTCACAGAAGTGTTTGGATATAGTGAGTGGTCCTACATACCAGGTGCGGCCGTTAAAAACAATCTTGTTCACAATAGCACCATAACGGTACAGTACATATGAATGATCTGAAAATGACCTATGAGAACTCTATGAAGAATAAAGAATACAAGGGAGTGTTACACAAGGCGACTTGAAAAAGTAGAGACGCTACTTGTTTATTGGATTGGAAGATTAGGGCTGTGGACAGACAAACGTGTGCTCAGTTTTTTGATCATAAGCAAGTCCAAGTCCGTCGCAAAACACTGAAAGGGAAGGGGTGGAGGGCTGGAGAGACATCACGGGTTCACCAGTCCAGAAACCGACCTCTTTCATAGAGCAATCCCTTCACAAGTACTGAGGTGGCTCCTCGGGGCGGGGGGGGTAGAGGGGGGAACCGGGCATGTTTCAGCCGTGTTGCGGCCCCAGTCACCGCTCCTCTTCGGGAGGAGAGGCAGGGGCTCACTCGGGGGACGCGTTCTGGATGGCCTTGGGCTCCTTCACGGCCTCCTCCCCCCAGTCGCCCCCGTCGACCTCCTCGATGACCACACTGCGCACCGTGCCGGCGTCCAGGCAGTGCGGGGCGACGCCATACACGCCGGGGTCAGAGCCAGAGGCGTGGAAACTCTGCACCCCGCACCTGCTGCAGAAGCTGTGCAGCGCCGGGTGCGCGTGGGATCGATAGGTGACGATGCTCTCGGCGCCCAGCAGGAGAGTGAAGCGCGAGGCGGGGACCAGGAAGTGTCGGTGCTGCTTCTTCCTGCACAGCCTGCAGCTGCAATCCACCACGCGCAGGTCTGCGGGGGCCCAGACGGCGAAGCGGACCGCGCCGCAGTGGCAGCCTCCGGTGTGATACACCAGGCCTGGGTACTCGAAGGTGTCCAGCAGGAACTTGGCGGCGCCCTCGCAGCTGAGGCCCCGCCGCTTCCTGAACGTCTCCCAGCGCTCCCGCTGCGCGCCCAGGTCCATCTCGCCGGGGGACACGGCGGGCGCCGGCGGCTTCGGGGATCGCAGCGGCCCTTTGGAGCCTGCCTCCCGGGCCCGCCGCCACCAGCGCTTCCGCCGCAACCTTGCGGGATCCCGCCTGGCCGCCGCGGGCTTCCTTCCCGCCGCGTGGCTCCCCACGCGGACTTGGAAAGGGGGGCGCCGCGCGCCCATCACCGCGATGGCTGCGCAGGCGGCGGCGGGATCCCCGGGCCGCTTCCGCCCCCGCGGCTGGGTGCCGGCGCCGTACCTCACCCTGCCCATGGCGCCTGCAGCCTTCCCAGCGCGTGCCCACCGCCCCTGGTTTCCTAGTAAGTTGCTGAGCAGCCTCATTGCGTCAGCCCGATTGGCCACTTGTTGAATGTGATGTACAGACCCCTTGACCCTATCAAAACAGCCTTTACTGGCCTGAAATTCTGGCTAAGCCTATCAGCTGTCCCTTCTAAATATTTTCTATTGTTCATTCAAATTAGAAGCCTACCCTTAGAATATTGAAACACTGAAAATGCTGCAGACCTTTTATCTAGCTTGCGTGCAGCAGCAGACGGAACAGTTTAAAATAAGCAGTGTTCATCTAGTGTAGAAGAGACAAACTGAAACATACACAAAATGTGTAGTGTGTAATTGTACTATAGTCGGGCTAATAAAAATGACGACCCACAATACTATGTTACAACACACCAGTGGACCCAAAGAGAGAAACTGGGTGTTAACTTAAATACAGGACAAGAAGGTTACTTGTGTAAATTTGTCTTCAAGGAATACGAGGTAAAAGAAGAAACAATGCATTAATTTGTCCATCTATACTGAGAAAAATTAACAGCTATGAGAATCATAAATATGAAGCTGAAACTTTGTTCTTTGGAAATTGATGTGATCGTTGTGCATGGCCAGAGGAGAGACCCCACAAAATGAGCATGGATTCTCCTTTTTGCAGTATAATCAGTACCTGGGAAAACAGGAATCTTCCAAAATGTGCTTTCTGAATTAAGTAGTGACATCTACACACACTGGGTGCAAGCAGAGATCCACGCACAGATTTAATAATTCTTAACATTTTGTCATATATATGCATGTGTATGTGTATATACTTTTTGAAAAATATTTTTAAGTAAGATACATCAATGCCACTTAATCTCTCAATATTTCAGCACTCATGTCCTAGGAATAGAGACTGTGACAATAAATAAAGGAAAATCTCACTAAAGTGGACTGGGGATGCTAGAAGGGGAGGCTGGTAGGGAAACTACAGGAAGAATTGTCAATTACAGACCCCTAACAGAAGAATCTCAACAGGAAAGAATGATCAGTTATAGGCCTGTCTTAACAGGGAAAGATGTATATTGCATCTACTACAAGAAATCCACTACCCCTGCAACTCAGCCAATGAGAAATGGTCATCATCCTGAACTCTTTTTTTCTCCAATGGACTTTTGTTCAAAACAACATCTCCCAAATTCCTCCTTCTTCCCCATAAAATAACATTCCTCTCCTTTGTTTGTTGGACTTGCCTATGGTTTTGCCATAGCTTGCTTGTCCTGGATTGCAATTCTCTGCTATTTCCACATAAACCCATTTTTGCTGGTAAAATTACTGGCAGCTTTATTTTTAAGGCTAACAAGACCTAATTTCTTGTATAGCCACAGTATCATTATCACATCTACAAATCAATATAATTTTCCAATTTCATCTAACTCCCAGTATATATTTAAATTTCCTAAATTGTTTCCTAAATGTGTTTTATAAAAAGATTTTCCCCCTCAACAGGATCTAATGAAAATTCACACATTAACTTTGGTTATTTCTTTTTAGTTTCTGTGATCTATGCCATAGCAACTTCTTACTAGACACATCTCTGGAGGCAAGGGAAACAAAAGCAAAAATGAACTATTGGGACTTCATCAAGTAAAAAGCTTCTACACAGTGCAGGAAACGATTAACAAAAATTAAAGTCAACCTTCAGAATGGGAGAAGATATTTGCAAATGACATATCCCATAAAGGTTTAGTATCCAAAATACATAAGGAACTTATCAAACTCAACACCCAAAAAACAAGTAATCCAGTTAAGAAATGGGCAGAAGATGGGGCACCTGGGTGGCTCAGTCCGTTAAGCATCAGACTCTTGGTTTTGGCTGAGGTCATGATCTCAGGATCTTGGGATCGAGCTCTGCAGGGAGTTGGCTTGTTTCCCTCCCTCCTCTGCCTCTCCCCCTGCTCATGCTCTCTCTCTCTATCTCTCTCAAAGAAATAAATAAATCTTTTTAAAAAAGGAAATGGATAGAAGATATGAATAGACATTTTCCCAAAGAAAATGTACAGATGGCTAAGAGACGCATGAAAGATGCTCAACATCACTCATCATCAGGAAAATACAAATCAAAACCATGATGAGATACCACCTCACACCTGTCAGAATGGCTAAAATTAACAACACAGGAAACAACAGATGTTGGCAAGGATGTGGAAAAAGGGGAACTGTTGGTGGGAATGCAAGCTGGTGCAGCCATTCTGGAAAACAGTGTGGAGAGTCCTCCAAAAGTTAAAAATAGAACTACCCTATGACCCAGCAATTGCACTACTAGGTATTTACCCAAAGGATAAAAAAAATACCCATTTGAAGGGATACATGCACCCCCAATATTTATAGCAGCATTATCAACAATAGCCAAATTATGGAAAGAGCCCAACTGTCCAACAATTGATGAATGGATAAAGAAGATTTGGTATATATATACAACGGAATATTACTCAACCATAAAAAAGAATGAAATCTTACCATTTGCAACAATGTGGAGGGAGCTAGAGAGTATTATGCTAAGCAAAATAAGTCAGTCAGAGAAAGACAAATACCATATGATTTGACTCATATGTGGAATTTAAGAAACAAAGCAGATAAACATAAGGGGAAGAGAAAGAAAGGCAAACCAGAAAACAGACTCTTAACTATAGAAAACAAACTGAAGGCTACTAGAGGGGAGGTGGGGGGGGGGTTAAATGGATGATGGGTATTAAGGAGGGCACTTGTGATGAGCACTGGGTATTGTATGTAAGTGATGAATCATTAAATTCTACTCCTGAAACTAATATTACACTGTATGTTAACTAACTGGGGTTTAAATAAAAACTTGAAGTTAAAAAAAATAATAATCAACCAGGCCAGTCAATTGCTGATTTTGCCTGATTCTTTCCTTGTAGTGTCCTTTAGATTGATCTTCTACCCAATATTTTTCCTCTACAGCTAAAAATCAGGTCTAAAGGCTTAATTAGATTCAAGTTACACATTTTGGCAAGTATGTTGTTTTGGCAGATGTTGTATACTTCATATCGCATCACATCAGAGGTTCATGATGTCAAGTTATTCCATTAGTAATGATACTAAATGCTCTATCTTCATTAAGATAATCATTGCCAGACTTCTCCATTGTGGAGGTAGAGTTTTCCTTTTGCAATAAGCAAGTAATCTGAGGGGTGTTATTTTGACACTGTGAATATCTTGTTCCTTTCCAACTTTTGCCTAATGGTTTAAGAATCCATTGATAACCTCTGATTGAACCAATTATTTCAATTGTTTGATTGTTGTTTGATTACAAAATGGTGATTTTTTTTAAAGATTTTATTTATTTGAGTCGGGGGGAGAGTAGCAGAAGGAGAGGGAGAAGCAGGCTCCCCACTGAGCAGGGAGCCTGACGTGGGGTCCGATCCCAGGACCCTGAGACCATGACCAGAGCCGAAGGCAGATGCTTAACCAACTGAACCATCCAGGTGCCCCAAAATGGTGATTTTCTCATTTTAATTTTCCTTCTACTTTTATTAGCTGACTTTCACCCATAAACATGAACTTTCTCTAATCAAGTGTAGATGGACTACTGTTTCTCCCTGAAAGGCAGGGTATATACTTAATTCTTTACCTTTAATTAGCAGTTTGCAGAGTAAAGAGTAGGAGTAATAGTAATCTTGAATTCAATAATTTATAGTGAACTAAATTTTTTAAGTGCAAAGTATCCCAACTTTGGCCCACAGGAGCCTTTTCAAACTGGATCCTGTGTCCTTTTGCATATCTCCATTATTCTTTGACCACTTCCTTGTTTTCTGGAACAACCAGATGTCCCAAGCTCTTCTTAGATTTTTACACTCCCAGCCCTGGAATCACACATTTCTACAAAGAGCTCTGGTTCCTTTTAGTGGAGCATGGTATTTAGAACAATGCCTAGGCATATCATGACAGATTTATTATTGAATTTTTATTGAGATAAATGTAGATATACATACAGATGTAATATATAATATGGAAAGATCCCTTGTACCCTTTACCCAGTTTCCCCCAATGGTAGTATTTTGCAAAATTGTAATATGACAACTAGGATATTTTTATTGATAAAATTCACCAATCTTATTCAAATTTCCCAAGTTTTATGTGTACTCATCTGTGTGTGTATTTAGTTCTGTAGTGTAAGCTCTGACAGTTGGCTTTTCTTTTTGTAATGCAAGTGCCTTGACTTAAGGTTTGATTGCCAAGGCATCTACTTCACAGGGGCATCCACTTCAAGATGGCTATCTTGAATAAATACAGTACCAGCCATAAGTCTAGATAAAGAGCCAGGCTGCCCCCACACCACCCCAGACTCTTTTGTTTTAAAAATCATTTGGGCCTCTTGTTTTTTCTCTTCCCACACTTTAAATTCCTGCTATTTTGTTTTAAATTCATCAATAATGAGTGAGCCTTCGAAACCCAAGGACCCCACCTACACCCCAATAAAAACAAAATCCTAAGCCCTTCCTTACTCTCCCCTGCCTCCCCATGACCTTGCTATGACACTCCAGGTGTCCTATGTAATTTCCACAATGTGTGAGTAACAAACCTTTATTTTCACAGTTTCCTCATGGTTGTTCCTTGCAATCATGATAAGAACCACAAGGGCCAGTCCAGCCACAACAAAACAAGTTCTATGCAACTAGATCACATATATAAATTCATGTCCCATCATTGCAGCCACTAACCACTGGTACCACAAATCTGTTCAACATTTCTAATATGCTGTCATTTCCAAAATTTTATATAAATGAAATCAAACAGTATGTAGCTGTTTAAGATGGGCTTTTATTCACTCAACATAATACTCTGTATCATCAAATTTGTTTGGTGTATCAATAGTTAATTTTTTTTATTCCTGAGTAGTATTTCATGATGTGCATATAGTACAGTTTGTTTAAACATTTAGCTGTTGAAGGACATCTGGAATGTTTCTAATTTTTAGCTGTGACAAATAAATCTACTATGGACATTTGTGTACAGGTGTCTGTGTGACCATAAGTTTTTATTTATGATAAAGAGTGCATTTGCTGGGGCATATAGTAATTGCATATTTAGTTTTATAAGAAACTGCTAAACTATTTTCCAGAGTGGTTGTGCCATCTTACATTCTCACCTGCAACTCAGAGTGATCCAATGTCTCCATATCCTCCCCAGCATACAATGTTGTCACTTCTGTGGTTTTAATTTGAGTTTCCCTCATGGTTAATGATATTGGACATCTTTTCATGTGCTTATATGCAATATGTCTCTATATCGTCATGTCTTTGCCCATTTCCTAATTGGATTTTTGTTGGTTTTTCTTTGTTTTGTATTTTTACTGTTGAGTTTTGAGAACAATTATATACTCTTGATGGTAGTCCCTTGTTGGAGATTTGGTTTGCAAATATTTTTCTCTAGTCTGCACTTACTTTCTGTCCTCTTTACAATGGGTTTTGCAGAGCAAAAGTTTTTAATTTTTATGACATCCAATTTATCAGTTTCTCCTTTATTGATCATGCTTTTATTGTCAGGCCTAAGAACTCTTTGGCCCTAACCCCCAAAGATTTTCTTGTGTTTTTTCCCCTCAAGGTTTTAAAGTTTTATATTTAAGTCTGTGATTTACTTTGAGTTAATTTTCATATAAGGTGTTAGGTTTAGATCAAGATTTTTTTTTGCCTATGGATGTCCAATTACTTCAGTGCCATTTGTTGAAAAGGGTATCCTTCCTCCACTGAATTGTTCTTGTACCACTGTAAAAAACAGGATGAACATATTTGTGTGGTTCTATTTCTGGGCTCTCTATTCTGCTCCATTGATCTATGTGTCTATACCTGCACTAATTCCACACAGTCTTAAGTAGTATAGCTATATAGTAAGACTTCATATCACATAAAATCATTCCTGACACTTTATTCTTTTTCAAGATTATTTAAGCTATTCCAGGGCCTGTGACTTTCCATTTAAATTTTAGAATAAGCTTGTCTATGTCTACAAAAATCCTGCTGGAATTTGGATATTAAATTGCATTAAACCTATAGATCAATTTGGAGAAAATTGACGTCTTTACTATGTTGAATCTTCATATCTCTGAATATAGTTTGCTTCTCCATTTATTTAATTCTTTGATTATTTTCATCAGTATACATATATATGTATATGTATATGTACAAGTACTGTATATGTTTTAAGTGCATACCTAAGTATCTTAGTCTGCTAGGGCTGCCATAACAAACTACCATAGACTGTGTGGCTTAAAGAGTGGAAATTTATTTTCTCACAGTTCTGAAGCCTAGAAATCTGAGATCAGGGTGCCAGCATGGTTGGGTTCTAGTAAGAGCTCTCTTCAAGTGCTCACATGGCATTTCCTCAGTGCATGCAGGAGGAGAGAGAGAGAGAGAGAGATCTTCCTCTTCTTTTAAGGCCACCAATCCTGTTGGATTAGGACTCTACCTTTATGACATCGTTTAACCTTAATTACTTCCTAAAAGCTTTATCTCCAGATAAAATCACATTGGGGGTTAGGGCTTCAACATATGAATTTTGGGAGGGGGTGGTTTGCACAATTCAATCCATAGCATTAGGTAACACATTTTCTTTAAAGTAATTGAAAATTGGGGCACCTGGGTGGCTCTGTCAGTTAATTGTCAGACTCTTGATTTCAGCTCAGGTCTTGATCTCAGGGTCGTAAGTTCAAGCCCTGCATTGGGCTCCATGCTGGATGAGGATCCTACTTTTAAAAAATTAAAAATAAATAAAGTAATTGTAAATGTAATTGCATTTTTAAGTTGGTTTCCACATATTCATTGATAGTATATAGAAATGGGATATATTTTAATGTGTTGATCTTTTAACCTGTGACATGGCTGAACTCACACTAAATACTAGGATTTTTCTTTTGCATTAAATACTAAGACTTTTTGGTAGACTCCTTGGAATTTTATATATAGACAATCATGTCATCCGCAAATAGAGGCAGTCTTATTTTTCCATCTAATTTTTTATTTTTTTCTTTATCTTGCCTTATTGCCCTGGTTAGAATTCCAGTATTATGTTGAGTAAAAGTGGTAAGGACATAAATCCTTGCCCCCTTCCCAATCCTAGGGGAAAAGTCTTTCATTATTAAGTATTATGTTGGAAAAGTTTTTGGTAGCTGCTCTTTACCAACTTCAGGTAATCCTATTACTTGCTGAAAGTCTTTTTGTTTGTTTGTTTTCAGGTTTTACATTTTAAAAAATATATTTGACATATAACATTATGTAAATTTTAGGTGTTCAACATGTTGACTTGATACATTTATATATTATAATATGATTGCCATTGTAGCAATAGTAAGCACCTCTATCATGTCCATCATTGTCATTTCTTTTTTCATGGTGGGAATAATTTAGATCTAGTCTCTTAGCAAGTTTGATGACTATAATATAATATTGTTGTCTACATTCACTATACTTTGCTTTTGATCTCCAGGACTTATTTAGATACTAGTTGTATGTTTGTACCCTTAAACAACATCTCTCTATTCTCCCACACCCAGCCCCTGGTTACCACCATATTATTCTCTGTTTTTATAAGTTTGGCCCTTTCAGAGTCCACATATAAGTGATATCATATAGCATTTGTCTTTTTGTGCCTGATTTATCTCATTTAGCATAATGTCCTCAGGGTCCATCCATGTTGTTGCAAATGGCACGAGTTCCTTCTTTCTCATGGCTGACTAATATTTCACTATATCTGTATCTATATATAGATATAGATATAGATATATATCTCCATCCATTAAACAATTGATGGGCATTTACATTGTTTTAGTATCTTGGCTATTGTGAGTGAATAATGCTGTAAAAAATGGGAGTGCATATATCTCTGATATCCTCTTTTCATTTCCTTGGGGATATACCCAGAAATGGAATTGCTGGATGATGTGGTAGTTCTATTTTTTAATTTTATGAAGAAACTCCAGTGAGCAGAACTTTGAGCAATGCACCTGTTTGTCATTTTGCTTGGAAGGAGAAATGGTCACTTCATGGGCTATGGCCAAAAGTTTGGCTGGATGGTCAGGGATTTAGAAGGAACATGGAAAACTGTTGACAAGGAAATCTGGGGAAGATCCATATGGATAAACGTTTCTGAATGGGTGAAAATGAAAAAATACTTGTGTCTCCTGTTAATGTCCTCTTGAGGGTGACCTCAGAAAATAATAACTTTAATAATTAAATGGATAGAATGACACATTTTGTGGATACCAGTCAGCTTCTTTCACCAGCCACCCTGTCATCTCTGTCATTGCTCACTGGATTCATGAACCAAGTGGCCATTATGTCAGTGATAGAGGTTATGCCTTGGCTCAGCAACATGGACTTCTACTCACCAAGGATGACCTGGCTAGAGCCACTTCTGAGTGCCCAATTTTCCAGCAGCAGAGATCAATACTGAGCCCCCAATATCGAACCATTCCCCAGGGTGATCAGTCAGCTACCTGGTGGCAGGTTGATTATATTGGACCCCTTACATCAAGAGAGGAGCAGCATTTTGTCCTTACGAGAATATATACTTACTCTGGATACTGATTTATGGTCCCTGTTATGCTTCTCCCCAAACTACCATCTGTGGACTTAAAGAATTCCTTATCCACTCTTGTGGTATACCACGTAGCAATGCAATTACTCGCTTCACAGAAAATGAAGTGGGTCCATGCTCTTGGAATTTATTGGTCTTACCATGCTCCCTACCATGCTGAAGCAGCGGTCTTTAAATGATGGAATGGCCTTTTGAAGACTCAATTACAGCTCTAGGTAGGCGGCAAAACCTTGTAGTGCTGGAACAAGGTTCTCCAGAAGGCTGTATATACTCTGAATCAGTGTCCAACATGTGACACTGGTTCTCCCATAGCCAGGATTCATGGGTCCAGTAATCAAGAGATAGAAATGAGAGTAGCAACACAATTACCCTTAGTGACCCACTAGCAAAATGTATGCTTCCTGTTCCGATAATCATATGCTCCACTTGCCTACAGACCTTAGTTACAAAGGGAGGGATGCTTTCACTAGGAGATACACAACTATGATTCAACTGAACGGGAAGTTAAGACTGCCACCTGGCCATTGTGAACTTCTCAAGTCTCTGACTCAAAGGGTAAAGAAAGGAGTTACTGTGCTGGTTGGGGTGATTGATCCTGACTATTAAAAGGAAATTGGTCTACTATTCCACAATACAGATAAGGAAAAGTATGTCTGGAAAACAGGGCATATCTTAGTATTACCATGCCCTGTGGTTAAGGTCAATGGAAAATTACAGCAACCCAGTCCAGGTAGACTACTAATGGCCCAAACCCTTTAGGAATGAAGGTTTGGGTCACCCCACCAGATAAAGAACCATGACCATCTGAGGTGCTTGCTGAAGGCAAATGGAATATGGAATGGGTAGTAGAAGAAGGAATTTACAAATACCAACTATGACTATATGACCAGCTATGGAAAGGAGGACTATAATTTTCATGAGTATTTCCTCCTTGTTATGAATATGTTCGTGCATGTGTATTTAAAATATCTTTGTTTTCTTCCTTCTCTTACCCTCTTAACAAATAACATAAGATGTATTGACTTTATATGGTACTATTTAAGTGTTTTAAATTTTACATCATAGTATTTAAATTATGAATAATCAAGGAGAATAATATATATCACACAAGGAATTTGCATCCTTTTCTGGTGAAAAAGTGCATTTGCAGTTGTATGCAGCATTGCTTTATCATGTTAAGTAGAAGGATAACTTTGTTATTGTCTTTATTTGGAGATCAATTATGGTTTAAGGAGATGTATGCAGGTGCCAAGTTTGCAAGAGGTGGACTTGTAATGCTTAATTTTATGTGTCAACTTGAAGGGTGTTTTTGAATGTATCATTTAACATTTAAACATTTAACATTTAAATCGGTGAACTTTGAGTAAGCAGGTTTCCTTCCATAATGTGGGTTGCCCTAATCTAATCAGGTGAAGGCGTGAATAGAACAAAAAGACTGGCAGCCCAGAACAAGAGGGAATCTTTCAGCAGCTTGCCTTTGGACTTCTTATGCACCATTGGCTTACCTGGGTCTCCACCTGCTGGCCTTCAGAATGGAACTGCACCATGGACTCTCCCATGTCTCCAGCCTTCCAGCCCACATGGCATATATTGGATTTACTGGCCTCCATAATCACATTAGCCAATTCCTTATAAGTCTATATATATACACATCCTCTTGGTTCTGTTTCTCTGGAGAACCCTGATATAAATACTTTGTGAGTTCCACAGTCTTTTTTCCACTCCTTCTGGAACTCCAAAGTTATGAATTATTAGATCTTTTGTTATTCTCCCACAAGTCTCTAATACTCTGCTCATTTCTTTTTTTGCAGTAATGTTCTTTCTGTTCACTAGATTGAGTAAATTGTATTGATCTCCCCACAAGCTCACTGATATTTTCTGTCATCTCTACTACTGAACCTATCCAATGAATTTTTTGTTCCATTATTATTTTTTTTCAGTTCTATACTTTTTATTTGATTCTTTTATATAACTTGTATTTCTTTGCTGAGGTTTTTGTTTCTTTTTCTTTTATTTTAAGCAAATTTATAATTACTTTTTGAAGTAGTTTTATAGTGGCTGCTTTAAAATCTTTATGAGATTATTCCAACATCTAATTCATCTCAGTATTTGGTGTCATTTGATTGTTTTTTCTATTCAAGTTTTTATCTTCCTGATTCTTGGTAAAACAAATGATTTTCAATTGTATTTTGAACATTTTGAACATTAGGTTAAGAGATTCTTTATCCGGGGGACGGAGCAAGATGGCGGAGGAGTAGGAGACCTGGATTTCGTCTCCTCTCAGGAATTCAGCTGGATAGGGATCAAACCATTCTGAACACCTACAAACTCAACAGGAGATCGAAGAAAAGAATAGCAACAACTCTCTGAACAGAAAAGCGATCACTTTCTGGAAGGTAGGACGTGCGGAGAAGTGAATCCGAGGCGTTATTCGGGCGGATAGACGGCGGGGGAGGGGCCTCCGTCGGCCGCTTCTGGCAAGTGATAGAGCCACGGAGCACAAAATCGGAACTTTTAGAAGTCTGCTCCACTGAGGGACGTCACTCTGGTGGCGAAGTGGGGGGTGGAACCCTCGCGGGACAGTGTGGTCTCAGGACCCTCGGGGTCACAGAAAGACCAGGGGTGCCTGAGTGCGGCAGAGCTCCCAGGTATCGGAGCAGGGAAGCCGGCTGCAGAGACAGAGCCGAGGCGCGGGCTCTCAGCTCGGGGTTGCCATAGACTGTGATCCACGGCACAGTCGGGCCCCTGCTCCTCCAGCAGGGACCCAACAAGCGGCAGATCCGGGGAGACTCACCTTCTTCCCCCGGGAGGAGAGGTGCGGGAGCGCACTGCGGGGATCTGCTGGGTTTGGAGACTCCACCCGGGGTCGGGTGCCAGATAGGAAGGCGCGGTCACAGGCCGGGTGAGCGCGGAGTGTGGCCGGAGACGGGGGAGACGGGAGTGACTGACTGCTTTTCTCTGGGGGCTCGCTGAGGAGCGGGACCCCGAGTTCTCGGCTCCGCCGGGGCGGAGACTGGGAGGCCGCCATTTTCACTCTCCGCCTCCAAAGCTGTACGGAAAGCTTGCAGGGAACAAAAGCTCCGGAGAGCAAACCCGAGCAGATTACTTAGCCCGGACCGGCAAGGGCGGGGCAATTTTGCCTCCGGCAAAGACATTTGGGAACCATGGCAACAGGCTCCTCCCCCAGAAGATCAGCGAGAACAGCCAGCCAAGACCAAGTTTACCGATCAATGAGAACGGCCGAACTCCAGCGCTAGGGGAATACTGCACATAGAATTCATGGCTTTTTTACCATGATTCTTTAGTCTTTCAAAGTTAATTATTTTTTTTAACTGTCTTTTTTTCTTTTTTCCTTTTTTCTTTTTTTTTGAATTTTTCTTTTTCCCTTTTTCAACCAACATCTTATCAATCCCTTTTTAAAAAAAATTTTTTTATTTTTCATTTTTAAAGTCATATTCTATCCCTTCATAGTAGTTACCCGTATTTTTGGCATATATATATAAGTTGTTCTCTCTTTAAAATCTTGAGATAGTTTCTTCTAACAGATCAAAATATACTCTAAATCTCTAGTGTATGGTTTTTTTCTACTCCCCTGCCTGATCACATTCTCTCCCTTTTTTCTTTCTTTTTTTTTTTATGCTCTTCTTACTTTTTTCAAACAACTTATCAAATCCTTTTTTAAAATTTTTTATAATTTCCATCTTTACAGTCATATTCCATCCCTTCATCATATCAACCCTTATTTTTGTACATATATAAGTTTTTCTTTCTTTAAAATTTTGGGAGGGACTTTCTTTTAACAGACCAAAATACACCCAAAATCTAGTGTGTGGCACTGATCTATAATCCAGCCTGATCATATATGATCACATTCTGTTTTTGTTTTGTTTTGTTTTGTTCTGCTTTTGTTTGTTTTTATCTTTATCTTTTTCTTTTTTCTTTTTTTCTTTCCTGTTCTTTTTTCTCTCTTTCCCTTTCTTTTCCCACTGCTTCAGGTCTTTTCTGATTTGTTTAGAGTATATTTTCTGGGGACGTTGTTACCCTGCTAGCATTTTGTTCTCTCATTAATCTATTCTCCTCTGCACAAAATGACAAGACGGAAAAAATCACCTCAACAAAAAGAATAAGAGGTAGTACTGACTGCCAGGGACCTACTCAATACGGACATTAGTACGATGTCAGATCTAGAGTTCAGAATCATCACTTCAAAGATACTAGCTGGGCTTGAAAAAAACATGGAAGTTATTAGAGAAACCCTTTCTGGAGAAGTAAAAGAACTAAAATCTAACCAAGTAGAAATCAAAAAGGCTATCAATGAGGTGCAATCAAATATGGGGGCGCTAACTGCTAGGATAAATGAGGCAGAAGAAAGAATCAGCGAGATAGAAGACCAAATGATGGAAAATAAAGAAGCTGAGAAAAAGAGAGATAAACAACTACTGGATCACGAGGGCAGAATTCGAGAGATAAACGATACCATAAGACGAAACAACATTAGAATAATTGGGATCCCAGAAGAAGAAGAAAGAGAGAGAGGGGCAGAAGGTATAATGGAGCAAATTATAGCAGAGAACTTCCCTAATTTGGGGAAGGAAACAGGCATCAAAATCCAGGAAGCACAGAGAACCCCTCTCAAAATCAATAAAAATAGGTCAACACCCCGACATCTAATAGTAAAACTTACGAGTCTCAGAGACAAAGAGAAAATCCTGAAAGCAGCTCGGGAGAAGAGATATGTAACCTACAATGGTAGAAACATTAGATTGGCAACAGACTTATCCACAGAGACCTGGCAGGCCAGAAAGGACTGGCAGGACATATTCAGAGCACTAAATGAGAAAAATATGCAGCCAAGAATACTATATCCAGCTAGGCTGTCATTGAAAATTGAAGGAGAGATAAAAAGCTTCCAGGACAAACAAAAACTAAAGGAATTTGCAAACACGAAACCAGCCCTACAAGAAATCTTGAAAGGGGTCCTCTAAGCAAAGAGAGAGCCTAAAAGCAACATAGACCAGAAAGGAACACAAACAATATACAGTAACAGTCACTTTACAGGCAATACAATGGCACTGAATTCCTATCTTTCAATAGTTACCCTGAATGTAAATGGGCTAAATGCCCCAATCAAAAGACACAGGCTATCAGATTGGATTAAAAAACAAGACCCATCGATATGCTGTCTGCAAGAGACTCATTTTAGACCCAAAGACACCCCCAGATTGAAAGTGAGGGGGTGGAAAACCATTTACCATGCTAATGGACACCAAAAGAAAGCTGGGGTGGCAATCCTTATATCAGACAAATTAGATTTTAAACCAAAGACTGTAATAAGAGATGAGAAAGGACACTATATCATACTTAAAGGGTCTATCCAACAAGAAGATCTAACAATTGTAAATATCTATGCCCCTAACATGGGAGCAGCCAATTATATAAGGCAATTAATAACAAAAGCAAAGAAACCCATCGACAACAATACAATAATAGTGGGGCACTTTAACACCCCCCTCACTGAAATGGACAGATCGTCTAAGCAAAAGATCAACAAGGAAATAAAGACTTTAAATGACACACTGGACCAAATGGACTTCACAGACATATTCAGAACATTCCATCCCAAAGCAACGGAATACACATTCTTCTCTAGTGCCCATGGAACATTCTCCAGAATAGATCACATCCTAGGTCATAAATCAGGTCTCAACTGGTACCAGAAGATTGGGATCATCCCCTGCCTATTTTCAGACCACAATGCTTTGAAACTAGAACTCAATCACAAGAGGAAAGTCGGAAAGAACTCAAATACATGGAGGCTAAAGAGCATCCTACTGAAGAATGAATGGGTCAACCAGGAAATTAAAGAAGAATTAAAAAAATTCATGGAAACCAATGAAAATGAAAACACAACTATTCAAAATCTTTGGGATACAGCAAAGGCAGTCCTAAGAGGAAAGTATATAGCAATACAAGCCTTTCTCAAGAAACAAGAAAGGTCTCAAGTACACAACCTAACCCTACACCTAAAGGAGCTGGAGAAAGAACAGCAAATAAAGCCTAAACCCAGCAGGAGAAGAGAAATAATAAAGATCAGAGCAGAAATCAATGAAATAGAAACCAAAAGAACAGTAGAACAGATCAACGAAACTAGGAGCTGGTTCTTTGAAAGAATTAACAAGATTGATAAGCCCCTGGCCAGACTTATCAAAAAGAAAAGAGAAAGGACCCAAATCAACAAAATCATGAATGAAAGAGGAGAAATCACAACCAACACCAAAGAAATACAAACAATTATAAGAACATATTATGAGCAACTCTATGCCAGCAAATTAGATAACCTGGAAGTAATGGATGCATTCCTAGAGATGTATCAACTACCAAAACTGAACCAGGAAGAAATAGAAAACCTGAACAGACCTATAACCACTAAGGAAATAGAAGCAGTCATCAAAAATCTCCCAAAACACAAAAGCCCAGGGCCAGATGGCTTCCCAGGGGAATTCTACCAAACATTTCAAGAAGAATTAATACCTATCCTTCTGAAACTGTTCCAAAAAATAGAAATGGAAGGAAAACTTCCAAACTCATTCTATGAGGCCAGCATTACCTTGATCCCAAAACCAGACAAAGACCCCATCAAAAAGGAGAATTACAGACCAATATCCCTGATGAACATGGATGCAAAAATTCTCACCAAAATACTAGCCAATAGGATCCAACAGTACATTAAAAGGATTATTCACCACGACCAAGTCGGATTTATCCCTGGGCTGCAAGGTTGGTTCAACATCCGCAAATCAATCAACGTGATACAATACATTAACAAAAGAAAAAACAAGAATCACATGATCCTCTCAATAGATGCAGAAAAAGCATTTGACAAAGTACAGCATCCTTTCTTGATCAAAACTCTTCAGAGTATAGGGATAGAGGGTACATACCTCAATATCATAAAAGCCATCTATGAAAAACCTACAGCGAATATCATTCTCAATGGGGAAAAACTGAGAGCTTTCCCCCTAAGGTCAGGAACGCGGCAGGGATGTCCACTATCACCACTGCTATTCAACATAGTATTGGAAGTCCTAGCCACAGCAATCAGACAACAAAAAGAAATCAAAGGCATCCAAATTGGCAAAGAAGAAGTCACACTCTCACTCTTTGCAGATGATATGATACTTTATGTGGAAAATCCCAAAGACTCCACCCCAAAACTGCTAGAACTCATACAGGAATTCAGTAAAGTGGCAGGATATAAAATCAATGCACAGAAGTCAGTGGCATTCCTATACACCAACAACAAGTCAGAAGAAAGAGAAATTAAGGAGTCGATCCCATTTACAATTGCACCCAAAACCATAAGATACCTAGGAATAAATCTAACCAAAGAGGCAAAGGATCTGTACTCAGAAAACTATAAAATACTCATGAAAGAAATTGAGGAAGACACAAAGAAATGGAAAAACGTTCCATGCTCATGGATTGGAAGAACAAAATATTGTGAAGATGTCAATCCTACCTAGAGCAATCTACACATTCAATGCAATCCCCATCAAAATACCATCCACTTTCTTCAAAGAAATGGAACAAATAATCCTAAAATTTGTATGGAACCAGAAAAGACCCCGCATAGCCAGAGGAATGTTGAAAAAGAAAAGCAAAGCTGGCGGCATCACAATTCCAGACTTCCAGCTCTACTACAAAGCTGTCATCATCAAGACAGTATGGTACTGGCACAAAAACAGACACATAGATCAATGGAACAGAATAGAGAGCCCAGAAATGGACCCTCAACTATATGGTCAACTAATCTTTGACAAAGCAGGAAAGAATGTCCAATGGAAAAAAGACAGTCTCTTCAACAAATGGTGTTGGGAAAATTGGACAGCCACATGCAGAAGAATGAAACTGGACCATTTCCTTACACCACACACAAAAATAGACTCCAAATGGTTGAAAGACCTCAATGTGAGACAGGAGTCCATCAAAATCCTAAAGGAGAACACAGGCAGCAACCTCTTCGACCTCAGCCGCAGCAACTTCTTCCTAGAAACATCGCCAAAGGCAAGGGAAGCAAGGGCAAAAATGAACTATTGGGACTTCATCAAGATAAAAAGCTTTTGCAAAGCAAAGGAAACAGTCAACAAAACCAAAAGACAACTGACAGAATGGGAGAAGATATTTGCAAATGACATATCAGATAAAGGGCTAGTATCCAAAATCTATAAAGAACTCATCAAACTCAACACCAAAAGAACAAAGAATCCAATCAAGAAATGGGCAGAAGACATGAACAGACATTTTTCCAAAGAAGACATCCAAATGGCCAACAGACACATGAAAAAGTGTTCAATATCGCTCGGCATCAGGGAAATCCAAATCAAAACCTCAATGAGATACCACCTCACACCAGTCAGAATGGCTAAAATTAACAAGTCAGGAAATGACAGATGTTGGCGGGGATGCGGAGAAAGGGGAACCCTCCTACACTGTTGGTGGGAATGCAAGCTGGTGCAGCCACTCTGGAAAACAGTATGGAGGTTCCTCAAAAAGTTGAAAATAGAGCTACCATATGATCCAGCAATTGCGCTACTGGGTATTTACCCCAAAGATACAAAAGTAGGGACCCGAAAGGCTACGTGCACCCCGATGTTTATAGCAGCAATGTCCACAATAGCCAAACTGTGGAAAGAGCCAAGATGTCCATCAACAGATGAATGGATAAAGAAGATGTGGTATATATATACAATGGAATATTATGCAGCCATCAAAAGGAATAAGATCTTGCCATTTGCAACGACGTGGATGGAACTGGAGGGTATTATGCTGAGCGAAATAAGTCAAACAGAGAAAGACATGTATCATATGACCTCACTGATATGAGGAATTCTTAATCTCAGGAAACAAACTGAGGGTTGCTGGAGTGGGGGGTGGGGTGGGAGGGATGGGGTGACTGGGTGATGGACACTGGGGAGGGTATGTGTTCTGGTAAGCGCTGTGAATTGTGCAAGACTGTTGAATCTCAGATCTGTACCTCTGAAACAAATAATGCAATATATGTTAAGAAAGAAAAAAAGAAGAAGAAGAATGTAGCAGGAGGGGAAGAATGAAGGGGGGGAAATCGGAGTGGGAGAAGAACTATGAGAGACAATGGACTCTGAAAAACAAACTGAGGGTTCTAGAGGGGAGGGGGTTGGGAGGATGGGTTAGCCTGGTGATGGGTATTGAGGAGGGCACGTTCTGCATGGAGCACTGGGTGTTATGCACAAACAATGAATCATGGAACACTATATCTAAAACTAATGATGTAATGTATGGGGATTAACATAAGAATAAAAAAATTTAAAAAAAAAAGAGATTCTTTATCCTATTTATAGCTTTTATTTTCTCAGGCAATCACCGTATGTAGTGTATAGGTTCTGGCCTACTTTTGTGAACTGTAGTTTCAATGACAATTTAATTTCCTGAGACTTTGCAATGCTATTTTTTTTTTAGATTTTATTTACTCATTTGAGGCAGGGAGGGAGAGAGAGAGAGAGAGAGAGAAGGGGCAGAAGGAGAGGGAGTAAGAATCTGAAACAGACTCTGTATTGAGTGTAGAGCCCAACGCAGGGCTTGATCCCACAACAGGGAGATCATGACCTGAGCCGAAACCAAGAGTTGGATGCTTAACCGAATGAGCCACCCAGATACCCCTGCAATGCTATTTTGATCTGCTTCATTCTTCTGGCTTTGCTTGAGCTCCTATTGGTACTGTATGCAGAGAAAGAAAATGCCTCCTTCATCTCCCATTGTAGTTAAGTGAGTTGTGGGGAATCTGGACTCATGAGACAGAAAACATTTCCCCTAACCTGTTCTCCAGCTATTTAGTGCCAGTGGGCTTCCCACTTGACTTCTTCTGGCATAGTCAAAGATGATCTGCCTTCTGCCATTGTGTGGAGGACCAGGGGTCTAGGTGGAAGGTCAGGAAGCCCTGGTCTAGTTCACCATCTGCAACTGGGTATATAGCCAGCCAGATGTACCCGGCATGGGTGCCTTCAGCCATTAGGTGAAGGGCCAGGACCCACTAGAACTAGGTGGTTGTCTGCCAGTGAGTAGAAGATAAGGAAACATTGGCCTTGGACCGTCTTATGCAGTAGCGTAGAGAACTGGGAGACACTAAGCCAACTGGCATTACCATTACAGAAGGAAGAGCTCATCTGCAGCCTCCCAATGTGGGGCAGGGAATGTGTTGGCCTTCCCTGGGTTCTGCTGTTACTGCTTAGGGAAGATCAGATCCTGCTGTTGATTCTGGCTGCTGTGGAGCATGGATGATGAGTAGTTTCATCCCCTTCCCCAGCTCTTCTAGTGAAGCTACAGCAGGCAGATGACAGCTGCTGCCACTGGGTATGGATCTCCCTGCTAAGTTTTCCCTTTCCCAGATCTTTGTATAGGGAGAGAAGGCTTTTATTTTCCTTTTTTTTTTGTCAATGCCTGTTGGCTGTGTCAGGATTGTAGACTGCTTAGGCACCCAGTCTAGGATATGTAGGTGAATAGAAAGAAACCCTAGGGAACTCCCTGTGGTGTCATTATTCAAGTCCTGAGGTCCTTATTCAGTCTACCTTCTTTTTTCTATCTTTCAAAGTCTGTTGAATTACTTCCACGATATTTAGTTGTATTTATAGAGGCAGTTCAGGGAATGTGAGCCCATGCCATTGTCCAAAAACCAGACTATAATGACTGATTTTTGACATATTACAATCTAAATATATTTGTTCTTTATTCGGTTACATTTCTGGCTCCAACTAAAAAGGGTTATGAAAACTTGTTTTATAGACAAAATAAACTCTCAGTTCCAAAGGGTAATTGCTCCTGGAATGCAAGTGGAAATCAGTAGTAAGTCATACAACAAACATCTAAAAATATTTTAGTTCCATTATTCAGGGTCTGTTTTACTCCAGCGAAATGGAAAACCAAGATTCAACTAGTTCTCCAAGTATTATACTAGAGCTAGTCCATTTTTATTAAAACACTTGTAGCTTCATGACACAGTAAGGCTGGAAGCACAGAATGTAATTAAAATGGTTCTATCCCAGTTGCAATGAGAACATCAAGCACCCAGATCATTATTTTTAAATACCATTTCTTAATGAAAGGAATCAGGACTCTTGGGACAAATCACTGAATTCAGAGATGGAATAAAGTCTAAGATTAGTGTGGAACATCTTAATGGAATAGAAAATGAAGAAGTGCTGGGGCACCTGGGAGGCTCAGTCAGTTAAGTGTTGACTCTTGATTTCAGCTCAGGTCATGATCTCAGGGTCGTGAAATCGAGCCCTGCATTGGGCTCCCCACTGAGCATGGATCCTGCTTGGGATTCTCTGATTCTCTCTCTCCCTCTGCTCCTTCACCGCTGCCACTCTCTTTCTATCTCTCTAACAAAAACAAACAAACAAAAAGGAAGGAAGTGCTCAAAAAATGATAGGGTCTTGTCAAAAGAACATAAGAAACAGCTTGAATGGGGCTCAAACTGTCTAAACCTGTACATTTTGAGAATTAGAATAAATAATGATATAGAACATTCTCCAAGATAGATCATATGTTGGGTCACAAAGCAAGACAAGAAATTTAAGAATATTGAAATCATATCTAGTATCTTTTCTGACCACGATAGTATGAAATTAGAAATCATTAACAGGAGGAAAACTGAAAAATACACAAATACATGAAAATCAAACAACACACTCCTGAACAACGAATGTGTCAAATTAGAAATAAAAAAGGAAATTAGAAAGTATCTTAAGACAAATGAAAACGGAAACAGAACATATTAAAATATACAAGATGCAGCAAAAGCAGTTCATTTTCTCAATTTATTTTATTTTATGTTTTATTTATTTTTGTGGTTTCAATTTGCATTTTCTTTTTTTAAACTTTAATTCCAGTGTAATTAACAACGTTATATTAGTTTCAGGTGTACAATATAGTGATTCAACAATTCCATACATCACCCTGTGCTCATCACAACAGGTACACTCCTTAATCTCCATCACCTATTTTACCCATCCCCCCACTCACCTCCCTTCTGGTAACCATCAGTTTGTTCTCTATAGTTAAGAGTCTGTTTCTTGGCTTGTTTCTCTCTCTTTTTTCCCTTGGTTCATTTGTTTCTTAAATTCCACATATTAATGAAATCACATGGTATTTGTCTTTCTCTGACTTACTTATTTTGCTTAGCATAATACTCTATAGCTCCATCCACATCCTTGCAAATGGCAAGATTTCATTCTTTTTCTATGGCTGAATAATATTCCCTTGTATATATATTACCACTTCTTTATCCATTCATCAATCGATGGACATTTGGGTTGCTTCCATAATTTGGCTATTGTAAATAATGTTGCTATAAACATAGAGGTGCATGTATCACTTTAAATTGGTTCTTTTGCATGTAGTTGTCCAGTTTTCCCTACACCATTTGTTGAAGAGACTGTCCTTTTTTCATTCCCTTTCTATATTCTTCCCTGCATTGCCAAAGATTAATTGACCATATAGTTCTGGGTTTACTTCTGGGTTTTCTATTCTGCTTTATGATCTGTCTATTTTTGTGCCAGTACCATACTGTTTTGATCAGTACAGCTTTGTAATATAACTTGAAGTCCAGGATCATGATACCTCCAGCTTTGCTTTTCTTTTTCAAGATTGCTTTGGCTATTCCGGGCCTTTTGTGGTTCCATATATATTTTAGAATTGATTGTTCTACTTCTGTGAAAAATAGTGTTGGTATTTTGATGGGATTGATTTAAATGTGTAGATTGCTTTGGGTAGTGTAGCTATTTTAACAATATTTATTCTTCCAATCCATAAGCATGAAATGTCTTTCTGTTTCTTTATGTCATCTTCAATTTCTTTCATCAATGTTTCAGTTTTCAGAGTACAGGTCGTTTACCTCTTTGGTTAGGTTTATTCCTAGGTATCTTATTATTTTTGGTGTAAGGTAAATGGGATTTTTTTCCTACTTTCTCCTTCTGCTGCTTCATTAGTATATACAAATGCAAAATATTTGTGTACATTGATTTTGTATCTTGTGACTTTACTGAATCATTTATCAGTTCTAGCAGTTTTTGGTGGTCTTTCAGGTTTTCTATATATAGTATCATGTCATTTGCAAATAGTGAAAGTTTTATTTCTTCCTTGCTGATTTGGATACCTTTTATTTCTTTTTGCTGTCTGATTGCTGAAGCTAGAACTTCCAGTACTGTGTTAAATAACAATGGTGAGAGTGGACATCCCTGTCTTGTTCCTGACCATAGAGGAAAATCTCTCAGTTTTTCCCCATTGAGGATGATGTTAGCTGTGAGTTTTTCATATATGACCTTTATTACTTTGAGATATGTTCCCTCTCAACCTATTTTGTTGAGGGTTTTTATCATGAATGGATGTTGTACTTTGTCAAATGCTTTTTCTGTATCTATTGAACTGATCATATGGTTCTTATCTTTTACTAATGTGATGTATCGTGTTGATTGATTTGCAAATATCGAACCATCCTCGCAACCCAGGAATAAATCACACTTGATCATGGTGAATGATTCTTTTAATGTATCATTGGATTTGATTTGCTAGTATTTTATTGAGGATTTTTGCATTTATGTTTACCAGGGATACTGGCCTATACTTCTCTATTTTTCTTTTTTAGTGGTGTCTTTATTTGGTTTTGATATCAGGATAATGCTTGCCTCATAGAATGAATTTGGAAGTTTTCCTTCATTTTCTATTTTTTGGAATTTTTTGAGAAGAATAGATATTAACTCTTCTTTAAGTGTTTGGTAGAATTCGCCTGTGAAGCCATCTGGCCACAGATTTTTGTTTGTTGGGAGTTTTTTGTTTTGTTTTGTTTTGTTTATTACTGATTCCATTTCTTTGCTGGATATATGTCTGTTCAAAATTTCTATTTCTTCCTGTTTCAGTTTTGGTAGTTTATATGTTTCTAGGAATTTATCAATTTCTTCCACATTGTCCAATTTGTTGGCATATACTTTTTCATAATATTCTCTTATGATTGTTTGTATTTCTGTGGTGTTGGCTGTGATTTCTCCTCCCTCATTAATGACTTTATTTATATGAGTCATTCTCTCTTTTTTTTTTTTGATAAGTCTAGTAGAGCTTTATCAATTTTATGATTTTTTTTTTTTTAAAGAACCAGCTCCTGGTTTCATTGATCTGTTCTATTGTTTTTTAGTTTCTATATCATTTTTTTCTGCTCCAATCTTTATTATTTCCTTCCTTCTGCTGGTTTTAGGTTTTGTTTGTTCTTCTTTTTCTAGCTCCTTTAGATGGAAGGTTAGGTTATTTATTTGAGTTTTTTTTTTTACTTCTTGAAGTAGGCCTGTATTGCTATAAACTTCTCTCTTAGAACTACTTTTGCTGCATCCCAAAGGTTTTGGACTGTTTTGTTTTCCTTTTAATTTCTTTCCATGTGTTTTTATTTCTTCTTTGATTTCCTGGTTGACACATGCATTGATTATTAGCATCTTATATAGCCTCTATGTATTTGTGGTCTTTCCAGATTTTTTCTTGTGGTTGACTTATATAGTTCATAGCATGGTCAGAAAAGATGTAAGACTTTGATGTTCTTGAATTTGTTGAGGGTGGTTTTGTGGGCTGATATGTGATCTATTCTGGAGAATGTCCCATGTGAACTCAAAAAAGAATGTGTATTCTGCTGCTTTCAGATGGGATGTTCTGAATATCTGTGAAATCCATCTAGTCCAGTGTGTCATTCAAAGCCATTGTTTCCTTGTTTATTTTCTGTTTAGATATCTGTCCATTCTTGTAAGTGGGGTGTTAAAGTCCCCTACTATTATTGTAGTATTATCAATTTGCTCCTTTATGCTTGTTGTTAACTGTCTTATGTATTTGGGTGCTCTGATGTTGGGGGCATAAATATTTAAAATAGTTATATCTTCCTGTTTGTTTGTCCCCTTTATTATTATATATTGTCCTTCTTTGTCTCTTATTACAGTCTTTGTTTTAAAGTCTATTTTTTTCTGATCTAAGTATTGTTACTCTGGCTTTCTTTTGACATCAATTTGTGTAATAGATGTTTCTCCATCCCCTCACTTTCAATCTGTAAGTGTCTTTAGATCTAAAATGAATCTCTTAAAGGCAGCATATAGATGGGTCTTGTTTTTTTTTTTTTTAATCCATTGTCACCTTATGTCTTTTGATTGGAGCATTTAGTCCATTTACATTCAAAGTAATTATTGATAGATATGTACTTATTGTCATTTTATTAGTTGTTTTGTGGTGGTTTCTAAAGATTTTCTCTGATCCTTTCCTGTGTTTCTCTCTTTCCTGTTTTGCTGATTTTACTAGTGATATATTTGGATTTCTTTCTCTTTATTCTTTGCCTGTTTATTATTTTTTGATCCATTATGTTTATATATAACCTCTTCTGCATATAGCAGTCAATTAAGTTGATGGTCATTGAAATTTGAACCCATTCTTTTCTCCTCTCCTCTGCTTGTTTTAGGGATATGTTAATATATTTCATATCCTTTTTATTTTTTGAGTTGCTTCACTGAGTTTTTACAGAAATATTCATTCTTACTCCTTTTGTGTTTTCTACCTTTATACCTTCATTTTTGGCCTCTCCTTTCCACTCAAAGAGTCCCCTTTAGGACTGCCTAGCTGGTTCAGTCAGTAAAGCATGCAACTCTTGATCGAACCCTACAGTGGGTGTAGAGATTACTTTAAAAAATAAAATCTTTTAAAAAAAGAGTCCCCTTTAATATTTCTTGCAGAGCTGGTTTAGTGGTCACTAACTCTTAGTTTTTGTCTGGGAAACTATCTCTCCTGCTATTCTGAATGATAGCCTTGCTGGACAGAGTATTCTTGGCTGCAGATTTTTCCCATTCAGTACTTTGAATACATTATGCCACCCCTTCTGGCTTGCCAGCTTTCCTTTCAAAAATATGCTAGTCTTATGGGTTTTCCCTTGTTAAATTACTAAATTCTTTTGTCTTGCTGCATTTAGTATTTTTTTCTTTATCACTGTATTTTTCAAATTCAATTACGAGATTTCTTGGTGTTTACCTGATTTTGTTGTTTTGATAGGGGTTCCTTGTTCCTCCAGGATCTGGACATCTGTTTCCTTCTCCAGATTAGGGAAGTTTTCAGCTATTATTTCTTCAAATAAATTTTCTGCCTCCTTTCTCTCTTCTTCCTGAACTTCTATAATGCAAATGTTATTATGTTTGCTGGAGTCACTGAGTTCCCTGAGTCTATTCTCATTTATCATAATTCTTTTCTTTCTTTTTTTCAGGTTAATTACTTTCCATTCCTCTGTCTTCTAGATCACTAAATTGTTCCTTTGCTTCTTCCAGCCTGTTGTTCATTCCATCAAATGTGTTTTGCATTTTGTCTGTTGTGCCCTTCATCTCTGCTATGTTATTCTCTTTTTCTATCTTAAGGGTCTTATTCATGTCTTCCACTCTTTTCTCAAGGCCAGTGAGTATCTTTATGATCATTGCTTTAAATTCTCATCAGGCATATTAATTATATCTGTTTCACTTAAATCTCTGTCTGTGGCCTAGTCCCGTTGTTTCATTTGGGATATATTTCTCTGTCTCCTCATGTTGTTTGCCTCTCTGTATCTGTTTCTGTGTGCTGAGAAAGTCAGCTATGTCTTCTGCTCTTGAAAGTAATGACTTTATGAAGAAGAGGTCCTGGAGTGCCCGGCAGTGCAGTGTCCCCTGTTCAACAGAACCTGATGCATCAGGAGAGTATGTTGTTTATGTCTTGTTGTGTCTGAGTCACTTTTCCTTTCAGTGCAGTCATGTGAACTGACTCTCTGCCTGTTGTCGGCTGGGCTTACTCTCTGTAGTGCTAGTGGGACCCAGACAGGCCAGCTCTGAGGGGGCATGCCTGCCAGGGAACTTGGGAGCAGGGCAGTGGTGTTAGCTAAATTTGCATTGGGCCATTAGTCCTATGCCGGATACCCTGAAGCATTGTACTGGCTGGGAGCTGTGTGCTGGGGCAGCTGGGAGCATGAGTTACTACCATGACTGGTTGCAGTTGGGACCAGCACATGCTAGTGGCTGGGGCCACATGGCTTGGTGCAGTGTGGTGGCTGGATATTAAGCACAGTGGCAGCCATACACCCTGTTGATGTAAAATGAACAAACCTTTTAGAATATTTAAAAAAAAAGAAAGAGAGTTTTATTTGAGCCCAAGTGAGGACCGTGACCCAGGATACATAATCTTCACAAAGAAGGCAGTGATCGTGATAAGGAATGTTTAATATGGAGTTATATGGTTTTTTGTTACATCAAGTGTTACAAATCATGATGAAGGACATTCCAGAAAATTACAAACTTTATCTTATCCTTTTGGTGTGTGCAAGGTTGTAGGCTTCAGAGCTATGGGAATGGAATGTAGGGAGGGTTTTACTCCTATCTTTAGTTCTTTCAGGTTTCTTTTAGGTTCTTTGCTAATGAAACAGGTATACAGTGTGTTCTGGGGGCATAAATAGAGCCCACGCTTTGAAGTTTGGTGAAGTCATTCTGACCTTGGTAAAAGTAGAGTTTCTCTGGGAGCCCAGGAGCAGTGCCCACAAACATTAAAAGTTGAAAATTTCCAAAAAAAAAAAAGTTAAAACTTTCCTTTGTCATTTCCCACATTAGGTCAATAATCTTTCCTCTGAAATCACTGGTGATCAACGTTATTTTATGTACCTTGGTGCCAAGGTGACTAGACTGTTTGCCCTGGGTCCATCAAATCCCTTTTGTTAGGTGCGAATATATATACATTTACATTTGATATAAACATTTATAAAAAGATATATTGACAGTAAAAGAATTCCAATAAGTACAATTTGAAGGAACCAATGGAATGTTGAATAAACTCAGACAGAAGAAGTAAATCCAAAGAATCTTTTACATATATCTTGATAAAAGGGTAGAGAAATTTATGATTATTTATGAGGAAAGATGGAGTTTGTGCATTGAGCAAACATAATGTATATTCCCATGTTTCTTTGGGGTGGAAACTTAAGATCAGAAGGAGGTAAAATTCAGTCCCTGACATTAGGAGATTTTTTTTTTTTTAAGGATATATAGCTGTCCAATTTCCCCAGCACCATCCATTGAAGAGACTGTCTTTTTTCCATTGCATATTTTTTTCCTGCTTTGTCGAAGATTATTTGACCATAGAGTTGAGGGTCCATATCTGGGCTCCCTATTCTGTCCCATTGGTCTATCTGTCTGTTTTTGTGCCAGTACCATGCTGTCTTGGTGATCATGGCTTTGTAGTATAGCTTGAAATCAGACAACGTGATGCCCCCAGCTTTGTTTTCTTTTTCAACATTTCCTTGGCGATTCGGGGTCTTTTGTGATTCCATACAAATTTTAGGATTGTTTGTTCCAGCACTTTGAAAAATGTCATTGGAATTTTGATCAGGATGGCATTGAAGGTATAGATTGCTCTGGGTAGCATAGACATTTTAACAGTGTTTATTCTTCCGATCCATGAGCATGGAATATTTTCCATCTTTTTGTGTCTTCTTCAATTTCTTTCGTGAGTGTTCTGTAGTTCTGAAGAGTATAGATCCTTTACCTCTTTGGTTAGGTTTATTCCAAGGTATCTTATGGTTTTTGGTGCTATTGTAAATGGAATCGTTTCTCTAATTTCTCTTTCTACAGTTGCATTGTTAGTGTATAAGAAAGCAACTGATTTCTGTGCATTGATTTTGTATCCTGCCCCATTACTGAATTGCTGTATGAGTTCTAGCAATTTGGGGGTGGAGTCTTTTGGGTTTTCCACATGAAGTATCATGTCATCTGCAAAGAGAGAGAGTTTGACTTCTTCTTTGCCAATTTGCATACCTTTTATTTCATTTTGTTGTCTGACTGCTTTTGCTGGGACTACTAGTACTATGTTGAACAATAGTGGTGAGAGTGGGCATCCTTGTCGTGATCCTAATCTTAAGGGAAAGGCTCTCAGCTTTTTCCCATTGAGGATGATATTCGCTGTGGGTTTTTCATTCATGGATTTAATGAACTTGAGGAATGTTCCCTCTATCCCTATACTCTGAAGAGTTTTAATCAGGAAAGGATGCTGTATTTTGTCAAATGCTTTTTCTGCATCAATTGGGAGGACCATATGGTTCTTCTCTCTCCTCTTATTAATGTGTTCTATCACACTGATGGATTTGTGAATGTTGAACCCCCCTTGCATCCCGGGGATAAATCCCACTTGGTTGTGGGGGATGATCTTTTAATGTATTGTCGGATCCTATTAGCTAGGATTTTGTTGAGGATTTTGGAATCCATATTCATCAGGGATTTCGGTCTGAAATTCTCCTTTTTGATGGGGTCTTTGCCTGGTTTGGGGATTAAGGTAATGCTGGCCTCATAGAATGAGTCTGGAAGCTTTCCTTCTGTTTCTATTTCCTGAAACAGCTTCAGGAAAATAGGTATTATTTCTTCTTTGAATGTTTGGTAGAATTCCCTAGGGAATCCATCAGGCCCTGGACTCTTGCTTTTTGGGAGGTTTTTGATCACTGCTTCAATCTCGTTACTGGTTATTGGCCTATCCAGGCTGTCAATTTCTTCCTGTTTCAGTCTTGGCAGTTTATAAGTTTCCAGGAAGGCATCCATTTCATCCAGGTTGCTCAGTTTATTGGCATATAGTTGTTGATAATAATTTCTAGTAATTGTTTCTATTTCCTTGGTGTTTGTCGTGATCTGTCCCCTTTCATTCATTATTTTATTAATTTGGGCCCTTTCTCTTTTCTTTTGGATTCCCCTTCACAAAACTTCTATAGTTTTCTTTTAGATTTTGTCCTAAATTGTCCTGCTCTAAATAACCAGTCTCATTTTAGGGCAAAATTATTTTCTTTCCTGTCAACAAAATGTATTCTCATTCCTTATCCCTTTCTTACGTATCTCCTTCCTTCTTACATACCAAGTTGCTTTCTTTATCATTTTCCAGAAGTTTCAATCATATTAATCAGGATTTTTATTCTTAGGATTCTTAGTCTCCAGTGAAAAATAACTAGTAACAAATTGTGAATTATTACACTAGAATTCTTTAGATTGGAAAATTTATGAATATATTTCATAATATCTCAAAATGTCTTTATTTTCATAGAACAATCCTCCAGTAAGGCACAAAGCATGTTCGCCAACAGACCCAAGTATCTTTAATTTATCTGTAATAAGAAGGCAAAAGGAAAATAAGTCAGTCAGAGAAAGACAAATACCATATGATTTCACTCATATGTGGAATTTTAAGAAACAAAACAAATGAGCAAAGTTAAAAAAAAGAGAGAGAGACAGCCAAGAAACAGACTCCTAACTGTAGAGAGCAAAGTGATGGTTACCAGAGGGGAAGTTGGGGCGGGGGAGAGGGTTAAATACATGATGGGGATTAAGAAGTACACTTGTGATGAGCACCAGGTGTTATATGGAAGTGCTGAATCACTATATTGTATACCTGAGACTAATACTAATTGCACGTTAACTGGAATTTAAATAAAAACTTTAGTATTTTATTTTTTTTATTTGAAAAGGACTTAGATATCCAATGATTTAACTTCAAGTTTTAGGTTACCAGTGATTTTTGGAAGCTATTTAAACATACATCTATAAACCTTTTTACTTATTTAACTTATTTGTTCTTAACAATTACCCATAAAAATTTCATGAGACAGACAAAATCATTATTTTTTAAATTTATTTATTTATTTATTTTTAGAGAGGGAGGTAGGGGAGGCAGAGGGAGAGGGAGAGAGAATCTTAAGCAGGTTCCATGCCCAGTGTGGAGCCTGACACAAGGTTCAGTCTCACCCTGAAATTGTGATGTGACCGAAAATCAAGAGTTGGGTGCTTAACCAACTGTGCCAGGTGCCCCTCAACCATTAATTTAATTCCCCTCTGCTGACAGGTTGCAACAGAGATAACATGAATTTAACTAATAAATTCAGGTAGAACAAAAGTTGGTTATCTGTATTATATTTGAAGTTGATAACACTAAAGAGAAGTTGATTTTAATCAAATCAACAACCTTAAATTAGCTTTAATATGGAATATGTTGTACCTGTATCCACTAAAAAAATCAACCTGTTCCCCACTGGTCCATTTTATTTGGGGCTCCCGTGGGGAGGTCTGAAGAGGGTGGTTGAAGTCCAGGGGAGCCCTTGGGCTCCTTCATGTTGACTTGGGAGGTGCTTCAGTTTGACCTCATAAGGAGGGGGCCCAAAAGCTTGGGTGCCTTTTGCTCCTTGATAGTGAGGGTCACGGCAGCAGGATACAATGAGCTAGAGGCACCAAAAATGATACATGAGCTGGCTGTGTGAACAGCTCAGGTGGTGGTGCAGGAACAGGAGGAGGCAGAGGCAAATGCAGCAGGGGTACCCCCCTGGCAAGGCTGGAGGCAGATCTAGAATTACGGACTCACAATTTTTCAAATCTCTGTCTCCTGTCTGGTTGGCTGTCCGCCCCCTGGAAGAGGCAGGAGAGCAGGCAGTGGGTTGGGCCTCAGTTCTGGTGCTTGTGCATGGGGAGCGGGGGTGGATTTAGGATTTCTAGTGTCTGCCTGCCTGCTTCCTCTTCTTCCTCATTGTTCTGACCACTGGGAAGGGAACCCAGTGCCTTAAATTTTGTTCATCTTCATCTCCTGGGGCCCTCAAGCGGTCCCTTCCTGTGATGCATCTTTAGTATGGAGTAACATAAACGTCTGAATGTAAGGAAGGTTATCTCAGATCGTGGGAACTTGAAAAACACTTGGACTAGCTTTTATCCTCTTGAGTTTTAGAATGCCCAGTTTTTACAAGCACTTGCCTTTAAACCGATTAAATAGAGCTCTTTTACAAATTAATTTTAGCAATACCATCTGGAGGTAGAGAAAATATCTCATGTTTATCACACGGATGGACACATACACACGGTCAGGATGCAAACAAAAGTGAGTCTATGTTTCATTAATATTTGTGGAGAGGACATTGAAGACCCAATTTCCAAATATCCCCCCTCTACTGACACAAATCTAATTGTAAGACAGCATTATAATTTATGGATCCATTAATTGGTGGTTGTCCATTTCCAGTTAGAACATGGCCAGTTTTTGGGCAGAGATACCCAAAGCTGCAGCAACAAACAAACTAGAGGAAGCCCGAGTAGCTCTGTGATCGTAGGTTCCTCGCCAAAAGCCAGGGGCTTCACTGACTGAACCAAACGGCTTGCTAGTTTCTGGCTACTTCGTCTTGTAGCTGGCTTTCTCTAATTGTGTGCCCGAGAAACGAATTCGCACATGTTAAAAGAACCCATTTGGGCCATCTGAGACTCAGGCTATCCTGAAATTTTCCCATCTCAGTAGGCACTTGCAAGTCTAGGCTCCGATGTACTCTGCACACAGCCTCGCAGGGTTTCCTGTGGGTGGTGGTTGGTGTTCCAGGGGTTGTTCCGTCCTTTGAAGCGCAGGTCCCCATTTCTTCTGGTTTCAGTTTTATTTTTAGAGTAAGGCTTGAATAAGATCCTAGGATGTAAATTTTGGTGGATCGAGAGGGTGCTGCTTGTGAGTGTCCCTGCCAAATGGCCGTGATACAGTCTCTTATGTGTCTTGGTTTCTCCCAGTGGGGTCTCAGAGCACCGAGGGGGCTCGGAGCACTCACAGGGATGATCAGTGCTTATGTGTGCGTCCCTGGAGGAGCCAGTTGTTCGTTACCTCATGAGAAGGGAAATTCCTGTGGGACCGCTACGGGGCTCGAGGAATAGTGAGTGGTGAGACACTTCCGCTAGCCTTTCAGTCACCTGGGAGAGCCGTTTGGCCAGAAGGAGCAAGGGTCCCTTCTCTTTGGAGCTGAGTGATTCAGCCTCTCATAATTCTAGCCAGGAAATTTATTCAAGCCTTATATTAATAACTTCAACTAGTATAATGCAAATTAAAACAACCGACCCATCAACTGCCCCCTCTAGGTTATTCCCACTGGTAACCTTTAACATCTTGAATACAAGTCAGGACTGTCAACTCAAACCGAGGAGGTCCCGATAGCAGGAGAACTCACCAGATGCCCCTGTGAGGTGCTGAGAAGTCAGAGGGGCCCAAAGCGCCCACGCTGGTATTGAGGGCTGAGTTTCAGAGGACCCCCCCAGTGTTCTCAGGCAAGTTGCTCTGCTATCCTGCGGACTGTGCCAAGAACTGTCAACAAAAAATGAACAAACCTTGTAGAATTTCTTTAAAAAGTGATAGAGGAGGAGAATTTTTTTGGAGCCCAAGTGAGGACAGGTGCCCAGGATATACAATCGTCACAAAGAAGACATTGCTCCAAAGAAGGAATGTTTAATACAGGGTTATGTATGTTTTTTGTTACAATAAGGTTACAAATCATCATGAAAAATGGCACTTCAGAAAGTTACAAACTTCATCTTATGTTTTTAGTATATGCCAGTTTGCAGGCTTCAGACTATGGGAATAGAATTTAGGAAGATTTTTACTCTTTAGTTTGAAATGTTTCTTTTAGGTTCTTTGCTAATGAAGCAGATGTACAATGTGTGCTGGGGGCGGAAATAGAGCCCATGCTTTGACGTCTGGTGGAGTCATCCCGACCTTGGTAAAAGTAGAGCTTCTCAGGGAGCCCAGGAGCAGTGCCCACAAACATTAAAAGTTGAAAATTTCCTTTAGCAACCTTGCAGGTGAGTATGATGTGTGCTCAGCTTTAACAAAATCAGTCCTCAGCCCTGGGCTAAGGCTAAAAGTGTCTGTGCAGCCCCGCTTCCTGCAGGTGGCTCTGTGTTTATGCTGGGGGCCAGGGAAGGAAAAATAGCACCTGCCAGGTCCCTTGCTTTCAAAGAAGTCCCTCAACATGTTCCAAAAACTGTATTAACAGATCTGTCTCCTGTTTGCCTCCCCACCAGCATTGTGTAAACTGCTTTTTTTTATATTGCCTCTCCTTGGGCTGCTGTCTTCCTAAGGGCAGTGACCCAGCTATCACTTACCCTCCTGGCTAACCCAGTGCTGAATCCGCTGGCTTTTAAAGTTCCAGGCTCCAAATATAACTGGTTTTATAAACTCACTGAATTCAGCCCCTCTGGTTTTTAAAGCCAAATGTTACGGGGTTTAGTCTTCCTTCTATGAGCTCCCTGATGTGAGTGCCTGTTTCTCTCCCTCTCCTTGCACACAGCTCCCACCCTCCTATGGGCAGTTTCCCTCCACCTTTCTGACCTTCCTAACCTTTCAGATGCAGCTTCTTCTCTGTATTTGGTTGTGGAGTTTGTTTTGCAAGTGTTCTGATCACTCTCTGGTTTATTGGCTTGGATGTAGATGATATCTAGTTATAAACATGGGATGGAGTGAGCTCAGGGTCCTCCTACTCTGCCATCTTCTCAAACTCCTCCCAGTCATGCTCAGCAAAAGCAGTTCTAAGAGGGAAGTTTATAGCAATAAATGCCTACATAAGAAAAAGGAAAGATCTCAAATAAACAACCTAATTTTGTACTTCAAAGAATTAGAAAAAGAACAAACTAAACCCAAAGTTAGCAGAAGGAAGGGAAAAATTATTCAAGCAGAAATAAATGAAATAGAGACTAGAAAGACAAGAGAATAAAAAAAAAAAAAACAAGAGTTGGCTTTTTGAAAAAAAGTTGACAAACTCTTAGCTAGACTAACCCAAAAAAGAGAGGATTCAAATAAACAAAATTATAATGGAAATTGGAACCACAGAAATACAAAGGATGATAAGGGGCTACTATGAACAATTATACACCAACAAATTGGATAATTTAGAAGCTATGGAGGGCGCCTGGGTGGCTCAGTTGGTTAAGCGACTGCCTTCGGCTCAGGTCATGATCCTGGAGTCCCGGGATCGAGTCCCGCATTGGGCTCCCTGCTCAGCAGGGAGTCTGCTTCTCCCTCTGACCATCCCCCCTCTCATGCTCTCTCTATCTCATTCTCTCTCTCAAATAAATAAATAAAATCTTTTAAAAAAAATTTAGAAGCTATGGATAATTCCTATGAAACTACAATATACCCAGCATGAATCATGAAGAAATAAAAAACCTCAACAGTTCAATAATGACTAAAGAGATTGAAGCAACAATCTAAACTTTTCCAACAAAGAAAAGCCCAGGACCAGAGCGTTTCACTGGTGAATTCAACCAAACATTTATTTTTTTAAGCTTGAAAATAAAGCTTTTGTTACTTTTTTATAATACAACAAATGTTTACTTATTTTTTATTATGTTATGCTAATCACCACACAGTACTTCATTAGTTTTTGACGTAGTGTTCCATGATTCATTGTTTGTGTATAAGTCAAGCAGAGAAAGACAATTATCATATGGTTTCACTTACATGTGGAACATGAGGAATAGCATGGAGGACATTAGAAGGAAGGGAAAAATGAAGGGGGAGAATCAGAGGGGAAGATGAACCATGAGAGACTATGGACTCGGGGAAACAAACTGAGGGTTTCAGAGGGGAAGAGGGTGGGGGGTGGGTTAGCCTGGTGATGGGTATTAAGGAGGGCACGTATTGCAAGGAACACTGGGTGTTATATGCAAACAATCAATCAAACATTTAAAGAAGAATTAATGACAATCTTACTCAAACTTTTCCAGGAAGTTGAAGATCGAACACTCCAAAATTCATTTTACAAGGCCAGCATTACCCTCATATCAAAGCCAGATATGAACCCTACAAAAAAAGAAAACCACAATCCAGTATCACTGATAAATATAGAGGCAAAAATTCTCAACATAATTCTAGCAAATCTAATTCAACAGCATATTAAAGGACCATACACCATGGTCAATTGGGATTTATCTCTGGAATGGAGGGATGGTTCGACATATGTAAATCAATAAATGTGATACACCACATTAATAGAATTAAAGATAAAAATGATATGATTCTCTCAATGGATGTAGAAAAAACATTTGACAAAATTCAACATCCTTTCAGATAAAAGTTCTTAACAAATTGAGTATAGAAAGAATATACCTCGGGGCGCCTGGGTGGCTCAGTCGTTAAGCGGCTGCCTTCGGCTCAGGTCATGATCCCAGAGTCCTGGGATCGAGTCCCACATCAGGCTCCTTGCTCAGTGGGAAGCCTGCTTCTCCCTCTCCCACTCCCCCTGCTTGTGTTCCTGCTCTCGCTGTCTCTGTCAAATAAATAAATAAAATCTTTAAAAAAAAAAAAATCTTTAAAAAAAAAAAAAAAAGAAAGAATATACCTCAATGTAATGAATGCCATATATGACAACCTCACAGCTAACATCATAGTCAATGGTGAAAAGTTAAAATCTTTTCCTCTAAAATCAGGAATAAGAGAAGGGTGACCACTCTCATCACTTTTATTCAACATAGCCCTGGAAGTCCTAGCCAGAGCATTTAGGCAAGAAAAAGAAATGAAAGACATCCAAATCAGAAAGGAAGATGTTAAATTGTTTCTGTTTGAAGATGACATAATCTTATATACAGAAAATCTTAAATATTCCATGAAAAAAAACTGTTACAACTAATAAATGAATTCAGTAAAGTTGCAGGATATAAAATCAACATACAGGGACCCCTGGGTGGCTCAGTCGGTTAAGCGTCTGCCTTCAGCTCAGGTCATGATCCCAGGGTCCTGGGATTGAGCCCTGCATCGGGCTCCCTGCTGAGCAAGGAGCCTGCTTCTCCCTCGGCCTGCTGCTCCCACTGCTTGTGCTCTCTCTCTCTCTCTGACAAATAAATAAATAAAATCTTTAAAAGAAATCAACATACAAAACTCAGTTGCATATCTATACACTGACAACAAAATATCTGAAAGAAAATTAGAGAAAACAATCCCATTTACAATAGCATCAAAACAAATAAACTACTTAGGAATAAATCTAACCAAGGAAGTGAAAGATCTCTACACTGAAAAGTATAAGACATTGATGGAAAATACTGAGGAATACACAAATAAATGGAAAGATCCCATATTTGTGGATCATAAAAATTAATATTGTTAAAATGTCCATACTATCCAAATCCATCTATAGATTCAATGCAATCTCTATAAAAATTCCAATAGCATTTCACACAGAAATAGGAAAAACAATCCTAAAATTCATATGGAACCATAAAAGACTCTGAATAGCCAAAGCAATTTTGAGAAAGAAAGCCAGAAGCATCACATTTCCTAATTTCAAGCTATCCTGCAAAGTTATAGTAATCAAAATAGTATGGTAATGGCATATAAACAAGACACATAGACCAATGGAATAAAATTAAGACCCCAGAAATAAATCCATGCATATATGGTCAACTAGTATTTGACAAGAGTGCCAAGAATATACAATGGGGAAAAGATAGTCTTTTCAATAAATGGCATTAGGAAAACTGGATATTCCCATGCAAAGGAATGAAATTGGACCCCTATCTTACACCACTCAGAAAAACTAACTTTAAATGGATTAAAGACTTAATTGTAAGACCTGAAGCTGTAAAATACCTGAAAGACAACATAGGGAAATAGCTCTTTGATGTTGGTCTTGGCACCAATATTTTTGACATGTCACCAAAAGCAAAAGCAACAAAAGCAAAAAATAAACAAGTGGGACTACATCATACTAAAAAGTTTTTGCACATCAAAAGAAACCATCAACAAAATTAAGAGTCAACCTACAGAATGGGAGAAAATTTTTGCAAGCTATATATCAGATAATGGGTTAATAACAAAACGTATAAAGAACTCATAGAACTCAATAGCAAAAACACAAAACAAATAATCAAATTTTAAAATGGGCAGAGGAACTGAATAGACATGTTTCTAAAGATGACATAGAAATGGCCAATGAGTACATAAAAAGATGTTAAACGTCACTAATCATCAGGGAAATGCAAATCAAAACCACAATGAGAGATCATCTCACACCTGTCAGAATGGCTAGTATCAAAAACACAAGCGATAACAAGTGTTGGCAAGGATGTGAAGACATCCTGGTGGTGGGAATGTAAATTGGTATAATCACCATGGAAAACAGTATGGTGTTTCCTCAAGAAATTAGAAATACAGCTAACATACGATCCAGCAATCCCACTTCTTGGTATATATCTAAAGGAAATGAAATCATTATCTCAAAGTGATATCTACATCCCCATGTTCACTGTAGCATTACTCAAAATTGCCAAGACATGAAAATGCCTCTGTGTGTGTGTGTGTGTGTGTGTGTGTGTGTGTGAATATTACTCAACTATAAAAAAGAAGAAATCCTGCCATTAGCAACAATATGTACAGACCCTGAGGGCATTATACTAAGTGAAATAAGTCAGGCAGATAAAGACAAATACTATTGAATCTCACTTATATGTGGAATCTAAAAAACAAACAAACACGTATTTATAGAAACAGAGAGCACAGTGGTAGTTGCCAGGGGCTTGGGGTGGGGGAAATGGGTACATGTTGGTCAAAGGGTACAAACTTTCAGTTATCAGATGAATAAGTCTGAGGATGTAATATTCAGTATGATGACCATAGTTAACAATATTGTATTATATACTTAAAAGTTGCTAAGAGAGTAGACCTTAAATGTTCTCAGCACACATAAAAATATAATTATGTGGTAAGATGGATATGATAACTAACCTTATCATGGTAATCATTTTGTAATATATGTGTGAGTCCAACCATCACATTGTTCCCCTTAAATTTACACAATGTTATGTGTCAATTATATCTCAATAAAGCCGGAAAAAAAATAAAATAAAATACAGGGAGAAACCAGAAACAAAAAAGAGTAAACAATGATAACAATGAATTGTAACTAATTGAATAAAATAGGAATCCATGAATCTGTGCTATAAGTAAATAAATGAAAAGGAGCACTAAAAGTACTCCATGAAAATTTTATGATCAATGGGATATTTACATATTCTCAAAATATCTCTTCACAGAATAATTAATAATTACAATGGAAAATAATAAATTTACATTGGGATAACTTGGTGGACATCATTTTAACCAAGTGATCAGGTTATAGAATCAATATTAGGACAAATCACATGCCTGCCTTTATTATGTAATGAGAAAGACATGCTATCATTTTTATGATGTTTCTGTCAAATATGCCTAACCTCAATTGAATCATGAAAAAACAGTTAGACAATCCCAACAGGAGTGGCACTCTACAAAATAATTAGCCCAGAGTTTTGAAAAATGTTAAGGTGTAGAAGACAAGGAAAGCTTAAGAAACTGGTCCCGAGTGAAGGAGTCTAAAGTGACATGACAATTAGGTACCATGCATTATCTTGAAATGGATCTTTGATCAGGAAAAAATGATATAAAAAGTATTGGGAAAATTGGTGATGTTTATGTAAAATCTGTAAATAATATTTTCATCAATGTCAATGTCCTTGTTTTGATAATTATGTTTTTCTTAGGAACGACAATGAATATTTAGGCATAAAAGGACATGAAATCTGCAACTTATGATTCACAAAAAAATAGGTGTGTGTGTGAGAGAGAGAGAGAGAGAGAGAGAGAATGATAAAGCAAAGGTGGTAAAATGTTAACAACTGAGAAATTTGAATAAAAGGATAGAGGGTAAATGGGGATTCCTTTACTATTTTTGCAGCATTTCTATAAATTTGAAATTACCTCAACATAAAAAAATTCCAAAAATTGTGTCAAATCTTGCATCATAGGCTGCCTGGATGGGAACATATGTATACAGCCCCCCACCACACATACACTCTAAAGATGGTGTCACATGATGTTAATGCTTGAACTATCTGTTCCAACTTGGAAACTTCACACTGCTAGTAAAAGGTGGAGCTGGAATTTAAACCCAGATGGCCTGGCCCTATGCCCACATTTTTTAACTTATTCACATTAATCAGATTAAACTCTCATCGTTTTGAAGGGGAATGATCTGGGTAAACCAATATTTCCTCTGAACTGCTACTGGGGCCAGGGATGAAGTCTGTTCCTTGAATATTCCATGCCTTATGGTCCCCAGGACCTCAAGCATGCTGTTCTTCTGGTTTGAAAACTGTACCTACTTCCCACTGGCCTAACTCATACTCATCCTTCACATCTGAACATACGGGTCAGTTGAGGAGACTATACCTCCTAAAGAGCCCACTGGTCCAGAGTGAAGGAGAATTTTGCCTATCACACAGTGCACTAGTCAAAGTTGAAGATTCTTTATTTGTTGTCTGCAGGTAACTGAGTTCCCTAAAAGCAGGGTCCATTTCTACCTTGCTCAACCATGAAGCCCCAAATCCCCACTGCACAGCAATTCAAGGTCCACACCTGAGATCCACACATCTGAGAGGTGAAATCGGGTAGTTAGGATGGGAGTACTAGGATATATAGGAGAAATCCATCAACATCCTTGTCCTACTCATCTAGGTCAGGTTAAAACATGGATGAAAAGGTAAAGCAAAAGAATTTACTTTTTCCTGGAATGGAAAATAATGGAGGATAAGATTTATTATCCTGAATGAATCAAGATCACGTTCAGGATTAAGAAAGGGTAAGTGTAATCTGAATTTGGGGGCAAGTTTATGGAAAATGTTACCTCAATCTCCAAAAAAAATATGCCCAAGGCTAAACAACCCTTCTTTTTTGTTAGATTATGCTGTGCCTGGATGTGATGCCTGAAACTGTTACTAATGATGAAAGTATCATAACTGAGAAATCAACCGGACGCCAAGGAATTTCTTCCTGTACCATCTGAAGACAAGAATCAGCTGCCTCTGAGTTCTGATGCTGCTCCCAGAAATTCTCTTCTGTGCATTTTCGGGCCTACAAAAGAGCTATTAATTGCACAGAGCCCTGGCTGTTCCTGAAGTCCAGCTGTGGCTGTTCCTACAAAGTCCACTGGAGGGCGTAATCTCACCGCTGTTGCCAGCTATTACAAAAAGAATTGTTAGGGCTAATAATTTACAGCTAATTTTTATAGACCACCTAAGAAAGAAACCATATTTATGCCTTAGATGAGAGGACAAAAAAGAGATGATTAAATGACAATCTTACTCCCTCTCCCCATCCCCCAAGGGTTTTGGCTTGCTGCTTCTCCATATTGATGATGGCATATACAAAAAACAGCATTAAAGGTTCTGGTGAATGGCAGCAGGTCTGTTTGGGTCCCCATGTATTCCTTCTTAGGGAAAGCATGAGGAGTAGGGTGGGGTTATAGGGCTTCATTCTGACAGGGTGCCAGTTTGTAACCAGGACTCAGAATTTGTCTATGACAAGACCTCAAAACTCCTGTTTTCCAAAGAAAATCCAGGCCTGTCTGTGGTTCTCCCTGCACATAAGTCATTAAAGATGCTAAATACAGTATAGTAGTTGATCAGGAGACAACTTCGAGGAAAACACAACTGCTAGTCTCTTTGGTATTTCATGGGCCTTCGCCCCTGGAGAACCCTTAGAGGTGAAAGCTCTGAAGCAGGCTTCCGCTACCTTTCCCAGAGAACTGTTGTTTCTGGGGAACTCTTTTATTATTGTACCCCATGTAGTGTGCAAGGACAAAAAGAGGAGCTACAGCTTCCCAGCCCTTCATGCTAAGCAAGGCATCCCCATGTATTGGCCTCTGCCGCAATTGTCCTTTCCAATACGCCTGATGTGATTACACATAGACATCATTCTACTTTGCAATAGGCAATATAATCCTGTATGCTTTATTTTTCTTCGCTTTGACCTAGGAAAGTCACTCAACCTCTTTAAATTAGTTTTCTCATGTGTTTACTGGGTAGAAAGGCCACATATCTCACTGAGTCTTTATGTGGATTTGATACAATATGTACACATTTATATTATTAATTCTTTCTTTTCTTCTAACACCATCTTTCAAGTGCCAGCTGTGCACAAGGTATTGTTCTATGCACTTGAGATACAGCAGAAAATAAGCAAGACCCATGTTTTGTGCTTATATAGCATACATTCCAAGGGACAGGGAGAACGATGTTACACGGTAAATGAGTATTTCTAGGATTGATACATGTTATGCAGAAAGTGAAGTCAGCTAAAGGATGGAGTGTGAGGAGGCATGGAAGGTGCTGCTTGAGATAAGATGCTTTTGAAATACCTGACAAAATGAGTGACACTGAATGATACAGATCCAGCTATGTGAAAATCTTGGGAGATCTGTTTCAGCAGGTGCAATTGCCCTGAAGTGATATGATTGGTGGTTTATTTTTGAATCTAAAAGAGTTTCAGGGTAGCTGGAGAATGTTGGGTGAGAGGAAGAGTTGTAGAAGATGAAGTGAAAAAGGTCATCTCATCCTTTTTTATGGCTGTCTAATGTTCCAGCATGTGAGGTGTGTGTGTGTGTGTGTGTGTGTGTGTGTGTACCACATCTTCCTTATCCATTTGTCTATTGATGGACACTTAGGTTGCTTCTAATCTTGGCTATTGTAAATAATGCTGAAATAAACATAAGGGTGCATATATTTTTTGAATTAATATTTTTGTATACTTCAGCTAAATACCCAGTAGTGGAATTATTGGATCATATGCTATTTCTATTTTTAATTTTTTTTAATGTTTCAAGTTTGTATTAAATTCTAGTTGGTTAACATATAGCATAATATTAGTTTCAGGAGTAGAACTTAGTGATTCATCACTTACATATAACACCCAGTGCTCATCACAACAAGGGCCCTCTTTAATACCCATCACCCAATTAGCCATTCCCCCCATGCACCTTCCCTCCAGCATCCCTCAGTCTGTTCTCTATAGTTAAGAGTTTCCTTTATGGTTTGCCTCCCTCTCTCTCTTTCTCTTTTTTTCTTTCTCATATGTTCATCTGTTTTGTTTCTTAAAGTCCACATATGAGTGAAATCATATGGTATTTGCCTTTCTCTAACTGACTTATTTTGCTTAGCGTAATACACTCTAGCTCTATCCACTTCATTGCAAATGGCAAGATTTCACTTTTGATGGCTGAGTAATATTCCATTATATACACATATATACCACATCTTCTTTATCAATTCATCAGTTGATGGACATTCGGGCTATTTCCATAATTTGGCTATTATTGATAATGCTGCTATAAACATCAGGGTGTATGTGACCCTTCAAATCAGTATTTTTTATCCTTTGGGTAAATACCTAGTAGTGCAATTGCTGGGTGGTAGGGGAGTTCTATTTTAAACATTTGGAAGAACCTCCATACTGTTTTCCAGAGCGGCTGCCCTAGTTTGCTTTCCCACCAACAGTGCAAGAGGGCTCTCCTTTCTCAGAATCCTTGCCAACACCTGTTTTTTCCTGTGTTGTCAATTTTAGCCATTCTGAGAGGTGTGAGGTGATATCTCAGTGTAGTTTTAATTTGTATTTCCCTGATGATAAATGATGTTGAGTATCTTTTCACGTGTCTGTTGGCCATCTGTGTGTCTTCTTTGGAGAAATGTCTATTCATTGCTTCTCCCCATTTTTTAACTGGATTATTTGTTTTTGGGCTGTGTTCGGTTTTATAAGTATGTTATATATTTTGGATACTAACCCTTTATCAGATATGTCATTTGCAGATATCTACCCCATTCCATAGGTTGCCTCTTAGTTTTGTTGACTGTTTCCCTTGCTGTGCAGAAGCTTTTTATTTTGATGAAGTCCCAATCATTTAATTTTGCTTTTGTTTCCCCTGCCCCAAGAGATATATCTAAAAACAAGTTGTTATGGCCAATGTCAAAGAGGTTACTGCCTGTGCTCTCCTATAGGACTTTAATGGCTTCAGGTCTCACATTTGGGTCTTTAATCCATTTTGAATGTATTTTTGTGTATGCTGTAAGAAAATGGTCTAGTGTCATTCTTTTGCATGTTGCTATCCAATTTCACCAAAACCATTTGTTGAAGAGAGTCTCTTTTTTACATTGGGTATTCTTCCCTACTTTGTCCAAGATTAATGGACCATATAGTTGTGGGTTCCTTTCTGGGTTTTTAATTCTGATCCATTGATCATTGATCTGTTCTAGTGAGTCTATTTTTGTGCCAGTACTATACTGTTTTGATCACTACAGCTTTGTAATATAACTTTAGGTCCAGAATTGTGATGCCTCCAGCTTTGCTTTTCCTTTTTTTTAAAAGATTTTATTTTATTTATTTACTTGAGAGAGCGAGAGAGAACACGAGCAGGGGAGGGGCAAAGGGAGAGGGACAAGCCGACTTCCCATTGAGCAGGGAGCCCAACTCAGGGCTTGATTCCAGGACTCTGGGGTTATGACCCGAGCCAAAGGTAGACACTTAACCGACTAAGCCACCCAGGTGCACCCAGCTTTGCTTTTCCTTTTCAAGGTTGCTTTCACTATTTAGGATCTTTTGTGGTTCCATATATATTTTTAAAATTGATTGTTCTATTTCTGTGAAAAATGCTTTTGGTATTTTGATAGAGATTGCATTAAATGTGTAGATTGCTTTGGGTAGTATAGACATTTGAACAACATTTGTTCTTCCAATCCATGAGCATGGAATGTGTTTCCCTTTCTTTGTGTCCTCTTCAATGTCTTTCATCAGTGTTTTATAGTTTTCAGATTTCAGGTCTTCCACCTCTTTGATTAGGTTTATTCCTAGGTATCTTATGGTTTTGGGTGTAATTGTAAATGGGATTGATGCCTTAATTTCTCTTTTTGCTGTTTCATTGTGTATAGAAGTGCAACAGATTTCTGTACATTGATTTTGTATCCCATGACTTTACTGAATTCATTTATCACTTCTAGCAATTTTTGGTGGAGTCTTTTGGGTTTTCTACATACAGTATCATGTCACTGCAAATAGTAAAAATTTGACATTGTCCTTGCCAATTTGGATGCCTTTTATTTCTTTTTGTTATCTGATTGCTGTGGCTAGGACTTCCAGTACCATGTTAAATAAAAGTGGTGAGAATGGACATCCCTGTCTTGTTTCTGACCATAGAGGATAAGCTCTCAGTCTTTCCCCTTAGAGGATGATACTGTTATAAGGTTATTGGGTTTTTGTCTCACAAAATTGAAGAATGAGTCTCTCAAACACAAAAAGATGAAATGAAGTGAAAGTTTATTAAGTGAAGGTGAAAACAGAGAGGAAAGAAAAAAGCTCTCTAGAGTGACAGGAGTCCTGAATGGGTTGCCACTGTTGGCTGTTACTGGCAGTCTTTTACTGAAAACTGACCAGGGAACTTAAATCTCTACCACTGATAGCACCATGTTTAGTTTTTCTTTGAAGTTTAGTAACTTTCAGTGGTCCAGCTGTAACTCATAGATATAACTCGTCTCTGACACTAAAGACAAACAAGGTAGTCTCGTTGTTCTCACTATATTTCCTTATCTCTGGTTTTGTATACCTATCTTAGCATTTCTTCACATCTTGGATTTCTGTGAGCCTGAATATGTAGTCCCTGCGTGAGCCTAGTCACATAGCCCCCTATCTATCTCTCTCTACCTAGCCCTGCCTGTCCCTTACTCAATATTAGCTGTGAATTTTTCAAATATGGCCTTTATGATGTTGAGGTATGTTCCCTCTAAGCCTATTTTGTTGAGGGTTTTTATCATGAACAGATGTTGTACTTTGTCAAATACTTTTTCCGCATCTATTGAAATTATCATGTGGTTCTTATCCTTTCTTTTATTAATGTGATGTATCACATTGATTGATTTGTGAATATTGAAACACTTGCAACTTAGGAATAAATCCTACTTGATCATGTGAATGATTTTTTAATGTATTGTTGGATTCAGTTTGCTAGTATTTTATTGAGGATTTTTGCATCCATGTCCATCAGGGATATTGGCCTGTAGTTCTCTTTTTTAGTGAAGTCTTTATCTGGTTTTGGTACCAAGGAAATGCTGACCTTCTAAAAGGAATTTGGAAGTTTTCCTTTCTTTTTTATTTTTTGGAATAATTTGAAAAGAATAGGTATTAACTCTTCTTTAAATGTTTGATAGAATTCCACTGGGAAGCCATCAGTTAGGTTGTCGATTTGAGATCTTTCTTCTTTTTCAATGTATGCATTTATAACTATAAATTTCCCTCTTAGCACTGTTTTTGCTTCAACCTGTGTTTTTGTATGTTGTGTTTTTGTTCTCATTTGTTTCAAGGTATTTTCTAATTTTCCTGTGATTTCTTATTTGACTCATTTTTGTTTAATTAAATGTGTATCATTTAATTTCCCCATATCTGTGAATGTTCCTGTTTTCCTTCTGCTATTGATTTCTAGTTTCATTCCATTGTGATTGGAAGACATATTTTGTATGAGTTCTATCTTTTAAAATTTATTAAGGCTTGTTTGTAGCCCAACATATAATCTATCCTGGAGAATGGTCCATGTGTACTTGATAATAATGTATACTCTGCTGTTGGTGGTGGAGTGTTCTGTATATGGCTGCTAGGTCCAGTTGGTCTATAGTGTTATACAAGCCTTCTGTTTCCTTATTGATATTTTGTTTGGTTATACTATCCATTATTGAAATTGGGGTATTGAAATCTACTATTATTATAAAGCTGCCTATGTCTCTCTTCAATTCCATCAATTTTTGCTTCATATGTTAATAGCTCTGATCTTTGATACATATATTTAAAATTGTTATATTTTCTCCATGTATTAACCCTTTTGTCATTACACAATGTCCTTCTTTTTCTTGTGACAGTTTTTGACATAAAGTTTATTTTCTCTGATATTAATATAGCCAGTCCTGCTCTTTCTTATCTACTATTTGCATGGAATATCTTTATTCAATCATTTCATTTTCTTTTTTTAAGATTTTATTTATTTGTCAGAGATAGAGAGATAGAGAGAGAGAGGGGCAGAAGGAGAAGCAGGCTCCCCACTGAGCAAGGAGCCCAATGCAGGACTCGATCCCAGGACTCTGGGATCATGACCTGAGTGGAAGGCAGACGCTTAACAAACTGAGCCACCCAGCTGTCCCTCAATCACTTCACTTTCTATCTGTACATGTCTTACGGTTTGCCTCCCTCTTTTTTTTTCCTTCCCCTATGTTCATCTGTTTTATTTCTTAAATTCCATATATGAGTGAAATCATATGATGTTTGATCTAAAGTGAACCTTTTGTAAACAGCATATAGTTGAATCTGTTTTTTTTAATCCATTCTTCCAGTCTGTATCTTTTGATTGACATATTTAATCCATTAATTTTAAGAATTACTGATAGGGGACTTAGGATTGTCATTTTGTTCATTGTTTTTGTATGTCTTATAGCTTTTATGGTCTCTGATTTCCACCCTTACTGCCATCATGTTTAATTGATTTTTTTGGTGACACACTTTGATTCCCTTCTCATTTCCTTTTGTGTAATGCTATAAATACTTTACTTTGTGGAAAAAGAGAAATGGATCTTCTAAGTTAGAAGAGTCTCTTTTATATCTACCCTAAGTATTGGCACTTGAACATTTTTATCCACCTCTGCTTTTTCCCCCATAGCCTTAAGTCCTTCTAACATTCTGTTTAGCACATGGTAAACACTCAGTAAATATCTGTAGAATGAATGCTTAGAAAGGACAGAGGATGGGGTGCCTGGGTGGCTCAGTCTGTTAAGCGTCTGCCTTCAGCTCACGGTCCTGGGAGTAAGCCCCGCATTGGGCTCCTTGCTCAGCGGGGTGCCTGTCATTCCCCCTGCTTGTGCTCTATCTCTCTGGCATATAAATAAATAAGATCTTTAAAAAAAAAAAACAGAAAGGACAGAGGAAGGGGCATTCAGTTACGTTGTTAAGTCAGTCCAATATATCCAAGTAATGATAGATTAAGCTTTTCCAGTGGGATCAGAAATGGTTACCATCTTCTGGACTTCTGCCTTCGATTATGCTTGGATGGACATCTCCAAATTTTGCTCAAGGACTAAACAACCAGCCTCCTCCTGGCTGTCATACTGTCTCTATTCCTCCAGTAATGCATTAGTCTGGTCTTGAGCTGGCTCCAAGATAGGAGTCAGAATCATCCTTTTTTATATTGTGAATTAATTCATACACTAATTGTACATAAACTATATGTGAACTCTTAAATAATTATAGAGTAAACATCTGAATGAAGCATAAACAGCTACCTAAAAGCCTACTGTAAGACTGTATTTTCTCCAAAGGATACACAAATACAGATTTGAAGGTGCACATGCACCCAGATGTTTATAGCAGCATTATCAACAATAGCCAAATTCTAGAAAGAGCCCAAATGTCCATTGACTGATGAATGGATAAAGAAGATGTGGTACATATATACAATGGAATATTGCTCAGCCATCAAAAAGAATGAAATTTTACCATTTGCAATGATGTGGCTGGAGGTAGAGTGTATTAAGTGTGTTAAGTCAGTCAGAAAAAGACAAACATCATATGATTTCACTCATATATGGAATTTAAGAAATAAAACAGATGAACATAGGGGAAGGAAAAAAAAAAGAGGGAGGCAAACCATAAGAGATTCTTAACTATAGAGAACAAACTGAGGGTGGATGGGTGGATGATGGGCTAAATGGGTGATGGATATTATGGAAGGCACTTGTGATGAGCACTGGGTGTTATATGTAAGTGATGAATCACTAAATTCTACTCCTGAAACCAATATTACACTATATGTTAACTAACCAGAATTTCAATAAAAACTTGAAACATGAAAAAAAGGACTGTATTTTTCAACGATGGCCACAGCAATATCTCCTATCTCTCGTGCTCTTATAAAAGTTGCCACCTTCCCCCTTCAGAAATGAAGTCTAATCCCCCTACTTGAATCTGGAAGGGCTTGTGACTCACTTGTAATTAATAGAGTATGACAGAAGTCATGTGACATGACTTCTGAGTCTGTCTAAAATGTGATACCACTACCACTTACAGAAACACTCTTATTTGGAACCTGAGTCATGAAGTGTGAAGCCTGACTACTGTGAGGCCTGCCATGCTGTGAGGAAGCCAAATTACATGGTGAGGTAACATGTAGACACTCTGCTTGTCAGTCCTGGTCTTCCAGACTTCTCAATACCGGTGCCAGTCATGCAAGTAAATGAGACTTCAAATGGTTCCAGCCCCCAGCCATTCAGGTTTTTTTTTTTTTCCCACTGAGGCCACAGACATCATATGAAACAAGTCATATCCACTGTGCTCTTTCAGAACTCCTTACTCTGAAATTCCATGCATATAATAAAATGGTTGTTATTTTATGGACTAAGTCAGGGGCAGTGTGTTTTTACCCAAAGTAACAGGAACACGTAACATGCTCCCCACTTAAATCACAAAGCCATCCCTCCTCTGTAGAGTTAAGGCCTAATCTGATGCTTCCTTAAATTATTTCCCTGCATTTCTTTATTGCTTTTCTCCCACCATACATATGCCCCTAAACAATATAGTTTCTCATCACCTGTTTTTTTTTAATTGTTTTATACAAGCAATTACACGTATATATCAGCTCTACTTTTTAAAAGAAAATTTGCATATCTCTGCTTTGATTTTCTGTCTCACTCTTAAGAGAAAAACCTTATTTCCTTTCAATTTTTCTGAGTACCTAACTGTTGCCTTACATATGTTCTTTATGGAAACAATTACCTGCTGCCGATTTCTTTCTGGATCTATGATTTTCACATATTGCTATACTAATTACTTTCTCCTAGTATCATACTGTCTTCTGATCTCAAACATTAAGCCAGCTTGAGATGGCTAAATCTCAGCTATCTGGAGATGCTCCTACATTATGGGATGACTTGATAGGAGGAGATTTTGAGATTTCAAATCAATGGAAAAGAGAAAACAAGTATTCACTGATAATTTAGTAAGAACAAACATAGTCTGCCCAGGAGGTTGAATCTGTAAACACTCTACTATTTTCCTTCTCAAAAATTTAGGGGATCTGGAGAATTTTTTGCCACTCTAAAAACCAGAGATACCACCATCTTTCAAATAATAAGACAAAATACCTTCAACAGCCACCACTTCCCCAAGGCAAGCCCTGCTGCAAATATAAATCAAACCATACAATCTCATTTTAAAAAGTGTTTACTAATTTCTCAATACTTAACACATGTTCAAGATAGGAATTTCAAAACATCAAAGAAGGCGTACATACAGTGCACAGACATCTTTCTCATTCTTCTGTCTCCCCATCACCCTACCCACAGGCAGTTTCTAAAACAAAACCAAGCAAAATGGCAGCATCATTTGAAAACGTAAGTGCAATGAGGTATGTCACACTAATGAGCCTTAAACATACTATATAAAAACACATTAAATAAGCAATGTGGCTGAAATCAATGCTTATCTCTAAGTAGCGAAAACGCGAGTGCTTACCTGAAACACACACACGCACACAGATAATCAATAGGAAACGTCCTAATAAATGTTCACAGAAGTGTTTGGATATAGTGAGTGGTCCTACATACCAGGTGCGGCCGTTAAAAACAATCTTGTTCACAATAGCACCATAACGGTACAGTACGTATGAATGATCTGAAAATGACCTATGAGAACTCTATGAAGAATAAAGAATACAAGGGAGTGTTACACAAGGCGACTTGAAAAAGTAGAGACGCTACTTGTTTATTGGATTGGAAGATTAGGGCTGTGGACAGACAAACGTGTGCTCAGTTTTTTGATCATAAGCAAGTCCAAGTCCGTCGCAAAACACTGAAAGGGAAGGGGTGGAGGGCTGGAGAGACATCACGGGTTCACCAGTCCAGAAACCGACCTCTTTCATAGAGCAATCCCTTCACAAGCACTGAGGTGGCTCCTCGGGGCGGGGGGTTAGAGGGGGGAACCGGGCATGTTTCAGCCGTGTTGCGGCCCCAGTCACCGCTCCTCTTCGGGAGGAGAGGCAGGGGCTCACTCGGGGGACGCGTTCTGGATGGCCTTGGGCTCCTTCACGGCCTCCTCCCCCCAGTCGCCCCCGTCGACCTCCTCGATGACCACACTGCGCACCGTGCCGGCGTCCAGGCAGTGCGGGGCGACGCCATACACGCCGGGGTCAGAGCCAGAGGCGTGGAAACTCTGCACCCCGCACCTGCTGCAGAAGCTGTGCAGCGCCGGGTGCGCGTGGGATCGATAGGTGACGATGCTCTCGGCGCCCAGCAGGAGAGTGAAGCGCGAGGCGGGGACCAGGAAGTGTCGGTGCTGCTTCTTCCTGCACAGCCTGCAGCTGCAATCCACCACGCGCAGGTCTGCGGGGGCCCAGACGGCGAAGCGGACCGCGCCGCAGTGGCAGCCTCCGGTGTGATACACCAGGCCTGGGTACTCGAAGGTGTCCAGCAGGAACTTGGCGGCGCCCTCGCAGCTGAGGCCCCGCCGCTTCCTGAACGTCTCCCAGCGCTCCCGCTGCGCGCCCAGGTCCATCTCGCCGGGGGACACGGCGGGCGCCGGCGGCTTCGGGGATCGCAGCGGCCCTTTGGAGCCTGCCTCCCGGGCCCGCCGCCACCAGCGCTTCCGCCGCAACCTTGCGGGATCCCGCCTGGCCGCCGCGGGCTTCCTTCCCGCCGCGTGGCTCCCCACGCGGACTTGGAAAGGGGGGCGCCGCGCGCCCATCACCGCGATGGCTGCGCAGGCGGCGGCGGGATCCCCGGGCCGCTTCCGCCCCCGCGGCTGGGTGCCGGCGCCGTACCTCACCCTGCCCATGGCGCCTGCAGCCTTCCCAGCGCGTGCCCACCGCCCCTGGTTTCCTAGTAAGTTGCTGAGCAGCCTCATTGCGTCAGCCCGATTGGCCACTTGTTGAATGTGATGTACAGACCCCTTGACCCTATCAAAACAGCCTTTACTGGCCTGAAATTCAATCATAAGGCAATTATTGCCCGAGCACCTGCTGGGCGCCAGGTACTGGACTGGACTCTGAGGATGTAGAGATGCTTTCCAAAGCACTTAGAATTTCTTAGGGTCGGTTATACAAAAATATAATAACCAAAATAGTGTGGTGCTTGCTCTGACAGAGACAGGAACAGAAGCCTCTGGAACACAGAGAAAGATCCATACACACAGTAGGAGGGGTGGATAGGAGGGATGAAAAAAAGAGTCCTCCTGGAGGATTGATTCTTTCATTATTCGTATGTTTTATTTTGATCTCTGCTAACTTTGTGATGAAGTCTACTTTACGTAATTATATAGCTACTCCTGCTTTTTAATTAATGTTTGCATGATATGATGTTTTCCATCCTATTTACATTTGATTTACCTATATTATTGAAATTGAAGTGATTTTCTTTTTTTAAGGTTTTCATATATTTATTAGATGTAGATGGCAGTTTCTTAACACAAAGCTTTAAATCACAATGGAAAAATGGCACATCATTGTTATTGACTAGGGTCTTCATAACTGAACTATATAATCGACAATTTGCATGGTCCATCCAAGTCTGAGAATAGTTATTGGACTTTCCCACTTTATGGACATGATGCATTCAAAGTCTGCAGTCGATTTCAGGAAATTTTGTGTGATGTTTTGGAGAATTCTAACTGTCATATCCCTGATGTGATATAAGTAGCTTGTAAATAGGCTGAAGGGAGAGGGACAATAGAATTCAATATTTTTACCCTGGGCATGCCTGTTTTTTGAGAAGCTCCATTGTATTTCTTCTGTGAAATTCTGTAATTTTGTGAAGCAACATTTTAGAATCTATTCCTAACCAAGTATTTTCAATACTTTATTTTTTTGTGTTTTTTTTTCCAAGTCAATTTTTAGTTAAAACTCAGAATTCCAGCTTCTCTAGAATAATCAGAAGATACTGAACCAGTATTCCCTCTTGTCAACAATTATGTGGAGTTGATGAGCTGCTCCCTCCCTCCCCTTTTAGATAGGACATGTATTCAGAGTTCACCATATTCCCCATCTAGCCTAGGTAACCTTAACCTGCGTGGCTTCTCTAAGTATTGAGTTTGTGATATCTTTGTAAGCTCTTACCCGTATACAAATAGAATATTCCAATAGCTTCTAGTTCTACCTTGATTCTTTCTGCCTTGAAGTGATTTTCATATAAACATTGTGTGGTTAGTTGTGTGTCTTACTGATACTGCTAATATCTACCTTTTAATTCACATAGTCAGTTTACATTAGGTTAATCATTGATGTGCTAGTGTTTATGGCTACCAATTTATTTGTTTTGTTTCCTGTGTATCTCATTCAACCGTTCCTCCTTTCTTGCCTTCTGTGCCTTACTTTAAACACTATAGGATTCCATCTTGATTTTTTTTAATATTTTTGAATGTTTTGCTTTCTAAAATTTTCTCATTGGTTGCTGTGGGATTTACAATATGTGTACGTGACTTATCACAGTCTACTGGTATCAAGTTTTATCGTTTCCACCGAAGTGTGGAAACCTCACTCCTATTTAGATCCCTTTACTTTTCCTACTTTTAAACAAAGTCGCCTAGGTTATCAGATGGTTTTATGATTTTTGTTTTAATCATGTGATTTCTCCAGCTCATGAGCCTATCGGATGTCCCATATGTATGTTCTTTCTCCTACATTTTCTTTTCTTTTTCCTACTATAATTTCTTTCTGATGCTCCTAGAAGTCTCCCTTTATCATTTCTGTTTTAAGCACCTATTTTAAGTATTCTCTCAGCATAGCTCTGCTAGTAACAAATTCTCTTCGTTTTCCTTTGCCTGAGAATGTCATGTGTTCTCCTTCATTCATTAAATATAGTATTGCTGGATGCAAAACTCATGGTTCACAGCACTATTTGAACACTTAAAAAGTATCAGGACACTTAATACCCCTCATTAGTCAGATGAGAAATTTACCATCATGAAAATGGGTGTTCATCTGTAATCTATGTGTCATTTCGTTCTAACTGCTTCCACTGTTTTTGTCTTTAGTTATAAAAGATTGACTCTGACGTGTTTTGGCATAGATTTATTTGGGTTTGTCATATATGTGGTTCACTTATTTTCGAGACTCTCTAGGTTTATATTTGTCACCAAATTTTTGACATTTTAAGTTATCATTTCTTATTATAATTTTTCAGTTCCACTTTCTTTGCCTGGAACTTTGACGATACGGAATTTTGGAACTTTTGTTATTGTCCTAAAATTCTCTGAGGAAGGATATGTTCTCTTTTGTTTAAGTCTATTATTTCTCTCTTGCTCAAATTGGGTATATTCTATTGATTAGTGCTCAAGTAGAGTAATGCTAATTTCTATAATCTCCACTCTACTTTTGAGCCCATCCAGCAGTGTTTCAAAATTTCTGCTGTTGTTCTTTTTTTTCAGTTCCATAGTTTCCTTTTGTTTTTGTTTTTGTTTTATAACTTCTATTTATCTCTGAAATTTCTGTTTTTTCATCTGGCTCAAGACAAATTGTAATTGCTTATTGAAACATTTTTATGGTGGTTGTTCTAAAATATTTGTCAGGTAATTGAACATCTGATTCATCTCTATGTTGGTGCTACTTGATTATCTTTTATCATTCGAGTTATGATTTTCGTGGTTCTTGGTATTGTCAACACAAAATGAACAAACATTTTACAATTTCTAAAAGAAGCAGGAAAAGAGTTTTATTCGAGCCCAAGTGAGGACAGCTACTCAGGATACACAATCTTCACAGAGAGTGTTCCAGAGGAGGGATGTTTAATACAGGGTTATATGTTTTTGGTTATATCAAGAGTTACAAAGGACATTCCAGAAAATTACACACTTTATCTTACACTTTTTGCATGTGCGAGGTTGCAGGCTTTGGAGGTATGGGAACTTAGGGCGATTTTTTACTGTTACCTTTAGTTTGAAATGTTTCTCTTAGGTTATTTGCTAATGACACAGATGTACACTGTGTACTCAGGGCAGAAATAGAATCCTTTGAAGTCATTCTGATCTTGCTAAAAAAGTATAGTGAGTTTGTTAGTGGGGTCTGAAAAGACACAAGAGCTGATTAGGGGGAAACAGTTATCTGAAAAACAAGTTTTTAACTTTTTGTTAGTTTTTTGGGTTTTTAAATATTTATTTATTTATTTGACACACACAGAGAGAGAGAGCACAAGCAGGGGGAGCAGCAAAGGGAGAAGGAGAAGTAGGCTCCTCGCTGAGCAGAGAGCCCTACATGGGGCTTGATCTCAGGACCCTGAGATCATGACCCAAGCCAAAGGCAGACGCTTAACTGAGCCACCCAGGCGCCCCAACTTTTTGTTACTTTTACCTTCATTAAGCCTATCCGACATGGTTTCAAGTCCTCCCTGAGTTGTGACCATTCCTCAATCTTGAAGAATTGGGAGAATGACCACCCTAGCTACTTCTTTATTTCCTCGGGTGAGGTAGCTTTTGGGTAAAGTGCAGATTTTGCAAATCTTAGCTGTGACATGCCTATGTGTAGGGCCAAGCAGAAACTGTTAATCTATAGGACACGGCAAGGGAAACACAAGCAACATGGAGTCAGACATGCTAAGTTTTTTCCGTCATAATTTCCCATTGTCAATCATTCATCCCATTTCTATGGAACACTGGAAGTGGTCCATCTTTTGTAACTGCTTCAAACTGATTTAGGGTACAGTAGGGGCTTTGGAATGGAAGGATTTGGCATGGTGCAGGACACAACATTTGGTCCCTTCTGCTAATGGAGGGGAACTATCAGAGAAGACGGATATTTTCCTACGTAGTTTGGTACTACATGACATCATTAATTTTATCCCCAAGTATATTTTAAGGAAAAGTAACAGTAGAGTAAAACCCGGCATTCCCTCTAAAATTGATCTGATATCCATAGGTCTCCAAGAGAATAGACCAGTAAATCAGTTCTGGCCACCCTGGAAAGGAGGTGTGGGGGTAAAGGACTTCTTGTAGCCAAGTGGCTTGCGGCCTGATTTTATCAATATGGATTCCTATTTCCCTCCCAGAAGGAGTTAATATAGCTACAGCAAGTGGTGTCAGCCATCAGATAGACTCTGCCTTAGTTAGCAAGCAATCAGGTAATCAACAAGAGGCATTTTTATGGAAACAAAAGGAAAACACAGGTTAATGGTTGGAGCAAATTATAAACCCAGTGCCTGATTCCTGAGTGCTGACAAGGAGAAGAGTTTAGATGTGAGGCTTGAAGCCCCCTCAGGTGGAGCGGGAGCTGGTACTGGCAATCTGATGGATTTTTCGGGTTTGAAGTTCAAATGTCTCTGGTGATCCTTTTGAGTGACCCATAGAGCGGCAGGCACAGAGATTGTCTATATATGAGCGACTGAGGCAATTTCTCTGAGGGTTACCTCAAGTTGTCTAGCTTCAGTCTGCAGGGCTGGTAAGGCTGCTGGGGACTCTGTAAGCAAGGTATCAGGCTGACATTTCCAAGGGACTCTACTGGCTCCATAAAGTCAACCTGAGTTCCTTAAATTTGTCTGGTCGTATCTGAGTCTATGCATGCCTCTCAAATATGGCATTCCCGTCAAAGCCTTGGAAATATAACCAATGTTTCCAGGGGTGTGCTGTGATGAGGAGAACAGATTTTTATTGAACTAATGTAAATACTTATAATTGCCACGAAAGAAAGACTACTCGCCGAGAGTTTCTGAAATCTGGAGGGCTCAGGCAAGGCGAAAAGATAAATACTTCAATTTGTTCACAAATATTTTATCAAAATTTGTGAGTCATAGGTACCTTAAGAGAAAAAGTTTCTTTAAATCTGGAAGAGCAAACATTCGAGAGCCAGCAATATTTTCAAACAAGGGTCATAAAGCCTATAATCATCTCCCTTAATTCATTGAGTCCCATGTTATTAATTTTTGTTCTGTTTAAATGCACTTTTCCCGTTAGTTTTGGAAATCCTTACTCAGTTTACTTTTATGGTATTAAGGGTATCAGGATTTTGTATTTGTCAAAAGTCCTTCTCACGAATCCCCTTGAAGCTGAAACCTATTTTGCCAGAGCATCATAACAATAAGTGTAAATGACAAAGACTCAAAAATGGACAGGGTTTGGGGCACCTGGGTGGCTCAGTTGTTAAGCGTCTGCCTTCGGCTCAGGTCATGATCCCAGGGTCCTGGGATGGAGCCCTGCATTGGGCTCCCTGCTCAGCGGGAAGCCTGCTTCTCCCTCTCCCATTCCCCCTGCTTGTGTTCCCTCTCTCGCTGTCTCTCTCTGTCAAATAAACAAATAAAATCTTTAAAAAAAATGGACAGGGTTTGATGAGACAGATGAGAGTTCATTACAATGCAGTTGACAAGGAAATGTGATTTTTTGTGACACACAACATTTTAATAGTTAAAAGTTTAAGTGATGACATTATACCAGAACATATTAAAACCTTAGGAATTTTATATGGTTTTAGAACAGCTATAGCATTTACCCACAACGATAACCTCAGAAAGTTTATTATCATTTCTTTGGAATTGCTTCATGTAACTTAACATATTAAATAAACAAGCCTAATTATTCAAAAAGACTTCATTTAGGGTTTACATTTCTGGGAAGTTGGTTTTTAAAAAAGCCTCAGAAGGTTTTAAAGCATGTGCCTACATAGGATCACAGATTTTTCTAAAACCTAAATTTTAATTATTTGTTTAACCAATGTTTCCATAAGAGAATTTACGGAAGGTTGTATAGTTGTTAGCAAAATGTAGCTCCTTTAATGTTGAGAAAATTTAGTTTTTTTAAGCAATCAAAGACCTGATGAAGCCAAATATGGAAACCTCATTTTTCTGGGCAAATAGGGGATAAAACCTTGTTTATAATTTCTTATTAATAGGAGGCCAATAATCCAAGAAAGGCTTGTCTTTTTTTAACACACAGAAAAGCCTAAATTTAATTTTATGTTAGTGTACTTTTAAAACTCACTTATTCCAATCATAGTCAGTCCTGACTACACATAAAATTCTTTTCCAAAGATTCCCCTGCCTTTTTTTAAAATTTAATTTAATTCTATTATGCTATGTTAGTCACCATAGAATACATCATTAGTTTTTTTTTAATTTTATTTTATTACGTTATGTTAGTCACCATACATTACATCATTAGTTTTTGATGTAGTGATCCACGATTCATTGTTTTCATATAACACCCAGTGCTCCATGCAGTATGTGCCCTCCTTAATACCCATCCCTGGGCTAACCCATCCCCCCACCACCCACCCCTCTGAAACCCTCAGTGTGTTTCTTGGAGTCCAAAGTCTCTCACGGTTCATCTCTCCCTCTGATTTCCCCCCTTCATTTTTCCCTTCCTTCTCCTAATGTCCTCCATGCTATTCCTTATGTTCCACAAATAAGTGAAACCAGATGATAATTGACTTTCTCTGCTTGACTTATTTCACTTAGCATGATTTCCTCCAGTCCCATCCATCCTGATGCACAAGTTGGGTATTCATCCTTTCTGATGGCTGAGTAATATGCCATCGTATATATGGACCACATCTTCTTTATCCATTCGTCTGTTGAAGGGCATCAGGGCTCTTTCCACAGTTTGGCTTTTGCGGTCATTGCTGCTATGAACATTGGGGTGCAGATGGCCCTTCTTTTCACTACATCTGTGTCCTTGGGGTCAATACCCAGGAGTGCGATTGCTGGGTCATAGAGTAGCTCTATATTTAATTTCTTGAGGCACCTCCACACTGTTTTCCAAAGTGGCTGTACCAACTTGCATTCCCACCAACAGTGTAAGAGGGTTCCCCTTTCTCCACAACCTCTCCAATGTTTGTTGTTTCTTGCCCTGTCCATTTTTGCCATTCTAACTGGTGTAAGGTGGTATCTCAATGTGGTTTTGATTTGAATTTCCCTGATGGCTAATGATGATGAACATTTTTTCATGTGTCTGTTAGCCATTTGTATGTCTTCTTTGGAGAAGTGTTCATATCTTCTGCCCATTTTTTGACTTGATCATTTGGTTTTTGGGTGTTGAGTTTGAGAAGTTCTTTATAGATCTTAGAAATCAGTGCTTTTTCTATAGTGTCATTGCAAATATCTTCTCCCATTCTGGGGATTTCCTCTTTGTTTTGTTGACTGTTTCCTTTGCTGTGCAGAAGTTTTCATCTTGATGAAGTCCCAAAAATTCATTTTTGCTTTTGTTTCACTAGCCTTTGAAGATGTATCTTGAAAGAAGTTTCTGTGACTGATGTCAAAGAGGTTACTGCCTATGTTCTCCTCTGGATTTTGATGGATTCCTATCTCACATTGAGGTCTTTCATCCATTTTGAGTTTATCTTTGCATATGGTGTTAGAGAATGGTCGAGTTTCATTCTTCTGTATATAGCTGTCCAGTTTTCCCAGCACCATCCATTGAAGAGACTGTCTTTTCTCCATTGCATATTTTTTCCCTGCTTTGTCGAAGATTATTTGACCATAGAGTTGAGGGTCCATATCTGGGCTCCCTATTCTGTTCCATTGGTCTATCTGTCTGTTTTTGTGCCAGGACCATGCTGTCTTTGTGATCACGGCTTTGTAATATAGCTTGATATCAGGCAACGTGATGCCCCCAGCTTTGTTTTCTTTTTCAACATTTCCTTGGCGATTCGGGGTCTTTTCTGAGTCCATACAAATTTTAGGATTGTTTATTCCAGCACTTTGAAAAATGTCATTGGAATTTTGATCAGGATGGCATTGAAGGTATAGATTGCTCTGGGTAGCATAGACATTTTAACAGTGTTTATTCTTCCGATCCATGAGCATGTAATATTTTTCCATCTTTTTGTGTCTTCTTCAATTTCTTTCATGAGTGTTCTGTAGTTCTGAGAGTATAGTTCCTTTACCTCTTTCATTAGGTTTATTCTGAGGTATCTTATGGTTTTTGGTGCTATTGTAAATGGAATCTAGTTTCTCTTTCTACAGTTGCATTGTTAGTGTATAAGAAAGCAACTGATTTCTGTGCATTGATTTTGTATCCTGCCCCATTACTGAATTGCTGTATGAGTTCTAGCAATTTGGGGGTGGAGTCTTTTGGATTTTCCACATAAAGTATCATGTCATCTTCAAAGAGAGAGAGTTTGACTTCTTCTTTGCCAATTTGCATACCTTTTATTTCTCTTTGTTGTCTGACTGCTTTTGCTGGGACTACTAGTACTATGTTGAACAATAGTGGCGAGAGTGGGCATCCTTGTCGTGTTTCTGATCTTAAGGGAGAGGCTTTCAGCTTTTCCCCATTGAGGATGATATTTGCTGTGGGTTTTTCATTCATGGATTTAATGAACTTGATGAATGTTCCCTCTATCCCTATACTCTGAAGAGTTTTAATCAGGAAAGGATGCTGTATTTTGTCAAATGCTTTTTCTGCATCAATTGAGAGGACCATATGGTTCTTCTCTCTCCTCTTATTAATGTGTTCTATCACATTGATGGATTTGCGAATGTTGAACCCCCCTTGCATCCCAGGGATAAATCCCACTTGGTCGTGGTGGATGATCCTTTTAATGTATTGTCAGACCTACTAGCTAGGATTTTGTTGAGGATTTTGGAATCCATATTCATCAGGGATTTCGGTCTGAAATTCTCCTTTTTGATGGGGTCTTTGCCTGGTTTGGGGATTAAGGTAATGCTGGCCTCATAGAATGAGTCTGGAAGCTTTCCTTCTGTTTCTATTTCCTGAAACAGCTTCGGGAGAATAGGTATTATTTCTTCTTTGAATGTTCGGTAGAATTCCCTAGGGAATCCATCAGGCCCTGGACTCTTGTTTTTTGGGAGGTTTTTGATCACTGCTTCAATCTCGTTACTGGTTATTGGCCTATCCAGGTTGTCAATTTCTTCCTGTTTCAGTCTTGGCAGTTCATAGGTTTCTGGAAGGCATCCATTTCATCCAGGTTGCTTAATTTATTGGCATATAGTTGTTGATAATAATTTCTAGTAATTGTTTCTATTTCCTTGGTGTTAGTCGTGATCTCTCCCCTTTCATTCATAATTTTATTAATTTGGGTCCTTTGTCTTTTCTTTTGGATTCCCCTTCACAAAACTTCTATAGTTTTCTTTTAGATTTTGTCCTAAATTTTCCCACTCTAAATAACTAGTCTCATTTTAGGACAAAATTATTTTCTTTCCTGTCAACAAAATGTATTCTCATTCCTTATCCCTTTCTTATGTATCTCCTTCCTTCCTACATACCAAGTTCCTTTCTTTATCATTTTCCAGAAGTTTCAATCATATTAATCAGGATTTTTATTCTTAGGATTCTTAGTCTCCGGTGAAAAATAACTAGTAACAAATTGTGAATTATTACACTAGAATTCTTTAGATTGGAAAATTTATGAATATATTTCATAATATCTCAAAATGTCTTTATTTTCATAGAACAATCCTCCAGTAAGGCACAAAGCATGTTCACCAACAGACCCAAGAATCTTTAATTTCTCTGCAATAAGAAGACAAAAGCAAAATAAGTCAGTCAGAGAAAGACAAATACCATATGATTTCACTCATATGTGGAATTTTAAGAAACAAAACAAATGAGCAAAGTTAAAAAAAAGAGAGAGAGACAGCCAAGAAACAGACTCCTAACTGTAGAGAGCAAAGTGATGGTTACCAGAGGGGAGGTTGGGGCGGGGGAGAGGGTTAAATACATGATGAGGATTAAGAGTACACTTGTGATGAGCACCAGGTGTTATATGGAAGTGCTGAATCACTATATTGTATACCTGAGACTAATACTAATTGCACGTTAACTGGAATTTAAATAAAAACTTTAGTATTTTATTTTTTTTATTTGAAAAGGACTTAGATATCCAATGATTTAACTTCAAGTTTTAGGTTACCAGTGATTTTTGGAAGCTATTTAAACATACATCTATAAACCTTTTTACTTATTTAACTTATTTGTTCTTAACAATTACCCATAAAAATTTCATGAGACAGACAAAATCATTATTTTTTAAATTTATTTATTTATTTATTTTTAGCGAGGGAGGTAGGGGAGGCAGAGGGAGAGGGAGAGAGAATCTTAAGCAGGTTCCATGCCCAGTGTGGAGCCTGGCACAGGGTTCAGTCTCACCCTGAAATTGTGATGTGACCGAAAATCAAGAGTTGGGTGCTTAACCAACTGTGCCCAGGTGCCCCTCAACCATTATTTTAAGTCCTCTCTGCTGACAGGTTGCAACAGAGATAACATGAATTTAACTAATAAATTCAGGTAGAACAAAAGTTGGT
>NW_022589810.1:1702211-1759967 GCF_004348235.1 Phoca vitulina
GTGTTCCATGATTCATTGTTTGCATATAACACCCAGTGCTCCATTCAGTACGTGCCCTCTTTAATACCCATCACCAGGCTAACCCATCCCCCCACCCCCCTCCCCTCTAGAACCCTCAGCTGGTTTCTCAGAGTCCATAGTCTCTCATGGTTCATCTCCCCTTCCGATTTCCTCCCCTTCATTATTCCCTTCCTACTATCTTCTTTTTTTTTTTTTAATGTATAATGTATTATTTGTTTCAGAGGTACAGGTCTGTGATTCACTTTTTCTACTCCTTTTTTTGGCCTCTTCTTTTGGTAATCTTATTACTTGTAGGTTGCTGCCTTTAAAGGGATCTCACATTTTTGGGCACTCTGTTCATTTTACTTCACTCTTTTTTCTCTCTGTTCTTAGCATTGTGTAATCTCTGTTTTCCTCAATTTTGTGTTTTCTTCTGCCAACTCCCATCTGTAACTGAGCCCCTGTAGTAAACCTTTTGTTTGGTCAATGTCGTTTTTAACTCCAAATTATCCACTGGGTTCTTTTTATAACTTGTATCTCTTTAATGGATGGTCTCTGTTTCATGAGAAATGTCATGGTAGCTTCTTTTACTTCTTTAAGCATGATTTCCTTTAATTCTCGGAACATATTAACATTGGTGGATTTGAAGACTTTTCTCTATTAAATCCAACATACCGGCCCTTTCGCAGGCAGTTTCTATTGCTTGTCTTTGTTCCTGTAGATGAGTCACACTTTCCTGCTTCTCTGAATATCCCCGATTTTTTTTTTTTAATTGGGCACTTAGGTAGTATATCGTAGCACTCTGGATTCGGGTCCCGTTTCTACCCCCCCCTTCCCTGGGGCTTGTCTTTGTTGTTATTTGCTTATTTAATTGTCTAGTGACGTGGCTATTTTAGTTAAGTCTGTTTACCCCAAAGTATGAAGCCTGCGTTGGTTACTCCCCAGTCAGTGCAGACTTGGGTGTACGTACACACAGTCACTCGCAATGACAGGAGTTTTCGCAGGGCTCTCCTTGTCTCCTCCTCTGATCTCTCTGCTAAGCTGTCTACCGCATTTGTTGTGACACTCACCTGTTAGGCTCCACTAATTGCCAATGTATTTTTTAATTGTTTTCAACAATGCCCTGGTTGCATAAATTGTGCCATACTCTGATCCGATTCAATGCAGGTGGGAATATTCTTTAGCTGCCTCTGAGTTTTATTCAGACCCCGAGAGGCCTCTTCTTAGCTGCCTCTGTCCCTGGTTGTCTTGGTGAAATAGTAGGCCTGTGGTTTTGTTCCTTGTTTTTCATTTGGAGGAGCCGTTATTTTCAAGAGCTCTCTTAGGCTTCAGTTTTCCCACACTCTGTTTCAAATAAACAGAGAGCTTGGGGGGAGAGCTTAGGAGCTCTCTTCTGGGCTGCTTCTCCTCCTTGGGAAAGATTTTTGAGCCCCTCTTCTGGCCTCTGGGTGGGGCAGTAGCGGGTGGGGGGACTTCTAGGCTTACTGCTTCTATTTGGAGCCTCTGTCCTGTGGTCAGACTGGGGCAAGGGCAACCAGGACTGCAGTATTCCCAGCCCGCTGTGGCTGGTGTAAGCCCTCAGTCCTCTGAGTGGGGGCTGATTGGAGAAAGCAAGCCCCTGACCTCTTGGCCTCACTGATTAAGAATTTAACCTCTTCAGTTTGGAACGGGAGGATGGCAAATACTGGTGGCCTGCCCTTACTGGTGAGCTATGGGTAACTAATAGTTGGGAGCTGAGGGGAGAGGGAGCCCCGTCTTCCTGGCGATACCTATCTGGAGGGCTCTAACATCACACTGAGCTGGAGAGGTAGGAGGGAGGGAGCAGATCATGGTTCGAATGCCAGACTCTCACTGTTCTTACCTAGGTTAGTAGATTTTTGTTTTCTGAGGAAGGGTTTCCTTATTTGCCGTATGTTCTTAGGACAATTTGCAGAGACATTTAATAGTTATTTTTAAGATAGTTTTTACCTTTCGCTTGTTTCTCTGGGGAGTGTGTCTGTGAAGTTTCTTAAGCTGTCATCTTCTAGGTGGAACTCTCTTACCTCTTACCTTTGATCATGGTTTCTTTTATCATACAGATAGTCCAGCCTGAATAGTTTTACATGTTCCACCTTTTGTATTGTTTGAAGAAGGCCTTTCCTATCCAATAGTATAAAAACAACCTGAATTTTTCTTCTAACGCCCTTAAGGTTTTCTTTTTCATGGTAAGCACATTTAATCAATTGGGATGTTTTTGTATGTGCATGAATGTTTTGTTACAAGATATATATATATATATATATATATTTTTTTTTTTTTTTTTTTCTTTTAGAGGGGGAGGGTGGGGGGGGGTGGGGCAGGGAGAGAGAATCTTAAGCAGGCTCCACACCCAGCGTGGAACCCGACGTGGGGCTTGATCTCACAACCCTGATATCATGACCTGAGCTGAAATCTGGAGTTGGACGCTTAACCAACTGATAGAAATATAAAGAACGTTTATATTTTTCTCAGTGGATAGCCACAAATGTCTCAATTGCAGCCTGTCTCCATGGACTTGAAATGGCAGCCTTACTATGAATTAAATTCTCATATATGCCTGGAAGATTCGGTTACACTGACCTATTGGTCTATTTCTGCATCAGTATCCCACTGTTTTAATGACTGTGCCATCCATTTTCTAAATTGAGATTTATTTTTGTCAGGTTTTGGCATCAGGGTTATGCTAAACTAGAAAAATAATTTAGGTGGCCTTCACATTGTTTAGTGCAATGAGACAATTGATATAATGTGGTAATTATCTGTCTAATAATCAGCTGTACTATAATTAGCTGTGGTAATATCTAGTATAGTTTCTTTTTAGGAGCCTTTGTTTTCTTTACTAATTTCAGTCTATTGATTACTGCTGCATTCAGGTTTCTTTTCCTTAGGCCAATTGCAATAATTCTGTTATTAGAATTTACTGGTATCAATTTGTACAAACGTTCTTAAAATTTTTTAAGTAACTGCAAAATCTCCCTTCTAATTCCTGATAGTGTTCAGTTATATCTCTGCTCTTATTTTTCATCACGTTTGCCAGACGTGTTTCTATTGGGTTGTCTTTTCAAAGAACCAGATAGTGGTTGAATAGATTGCTATTTTATTTTTATTAATTTCTGTTTTATGTGTCTTAATGCCCTCCTCTTTGTAGTTATTTTGTTGGTGTTCGTCGAGCTTCCTGATTTGAATGTTTTCACGTATATTCAGTCTTTCTTTGTAGTGAATGTGTTTCAGGCTGCGAAGTTTACTCTGGGTACTCTTGGTATTAACTTGCACAGGATTTGTTGGTTGTGTTTTACTATGGTTTATGTACTTTTACATTTTAAAAAATTTGAGTATAATTGAGACACGATATTACATTAGTTTCAGGTGTACAACATAGCGACTCAACAAGTTCAAACCTCATGTTGTGCTCGCCACACGTGTAGCTCCCACCTGTCGCCATACAACGCTATTGCGATATCATTGACGAGATTCCCAATGCTGTATCTTTTATTCCCGTGACTTATGCGTTCCATAACTGGAAGCCTGTGGTGTATTTTTAGTGTGTAACTGCTGCTTTGGATTTCTCCTGACCTGAGAATTTTCTTGGAAAGGCATTTGCGTCTGTTCAGGTACATAGTCCTTCTTCTTGCAATTAAATCGATCTTTTGTTGTTGGTTTTTTATTGTACTGTAATGTATGGAATGCCTGCTTTTTGACATCCATTAAGGTTTCTTTTATGATCTAATACATATTTAGTTTGTATTTTCTTCTCTATTTGAATAAGAAGCATATTAATTTTCTTATTCAAATTTTCTGCATTTAAATTTTGTTTCTGCCTGACCTGTCACTTTCTGAGACCTCTGTTAAAGGTTCCACTGGGAGAGTGGCTCGAATTCATCCCTCAGCTGACTAAATTTTATGTGCAGATGCATATCGATTGATTGGTTCTTTTTTATCTAACATCAGTTGGAAGTATTTGTTGGCTTTGGGAAATGGGAGAAATGTATTCAGTGGTAGTGTGAGAGAGGTAATTTTCTAAATTCCTTTTATGATTCTACTTCTGACAGCTTGTATTGAATGTAATACAGTACATATATACCTATGAAAACGTACTAGCAGATTGCTACCCCTGATAAGTTAGGGCTGGGGGACGACCTTTGCTTCCTTTTATATAAAACCACTCTATTTGAATTCTTTTAAAACATGCATGTTTATAAGAATAATATAATAATATATATGATAATAATGTAATATAATGTAATAATAAAAATAATATTTAAAAAGGAAAGGAAAAGAGAAGCCATTCCTGAATGATGTGAGGAACTCCATAGATGATTTGCCAGAGGAAAAAATATCAAACTTGCGAACATTCTAAAACAATCCTTTCAAGTCTCTAGCAACTGTTCAAAGGGTATATAGCAAGTGGAGAAACATTAGTTCATGCAAATGTACTGAATCTCGGTAAGAACCATGAGAGACTGTGGCATTTGAGCCACACATTTTCTCTTCACCTCCTCCCCCTGGCTCAGTATGATGGAAGATCTACTCCGGGTAGCTACAGCTAAGAAGGTGGAGCTCCTTCTCCTGCCCACCCCCTCCCGTGCCCCGCCCCCCGCCCCCCAAGTCCAGAGCTACCGGTTCTCTGAGGGAGAGGCGGGCTGCCAGAATTTCTTCTCATTCTCAGCCCTACGTTTCAGAAATTCTATTCCAGGCAAGCGCAGGTGAGAGATCTGCTGCTCCCTTACCCCACCTGGCCCCGATTCATAGGACAAAGATAGACTCCAGGTGTGACAGGCTGAGACTAAGGGGCCCTAATCACCCTTGCCCCAGCTCGCTGATGAGACAGAATTGCCGCACCGGGAAAGTAAAGCTGACAAGATGGAGAGCTACTAGACTGGCCTAGAGTGTTGTTTGTACAGCAGGGGTATCCCTCTGAGGGAAGAGAGCCACCGTCCCCACTGCTGGTTCTGGAGCGGCAGGAGGGCTGCCCAAGGGGAAAGGCAGGCTCTAACTAGAGACACCTCTGGAGCTCTCTCTAAGGGAGACTGTCCTGAAGGGGACTGAGTTCATTTGGAAAAGCATGGGAAAGTGCAGGCCTAAGGGTACTGTTGATGAGAATGGAGATCTTGGGAGTGAGCTTTTTAAGAGGGGGCTGGGAGCTCTGAACGTAACAAGCCAAACGGTAGGGCATTTGGAATTTTGACAGAGCGAAGGAGGGAAAGCGATACCTAAGAAGAGTCTTCCTAGAGTTGGAGCCGGCATCAAAGAGTGACCTGAAAGATTACCCCTGCAAAGGGTCCCAAAGTTAAGAGGAACTGCCTGTGGATCCGTTTATTGCCCAGGGAGGGCATTGTCAATAAAAGGAAAGCCATCAGCTGGAAATTAATGGAGGCTAAGAGCTGGAATTGAAACCAGTCGAGGCAGTCTGTGCAGAAGCTTAATGAAACTCTCAGGAAAAGAGACTGTGAAAAGCCTCCTGGCCCAAACCACAGTTACCCATGAGGGAGAAGGGGAGTCAGGGAGACTGTGTGCATGCCCAAGGTCGTGCCCTTTCAGTGGTGACATCAGAAGCTGCACATTGCAGGGAAATAGACTTCACTAATCTGGTCCAGCCACATCACTACACAAATAAATGGGCAAAACAGCAAGTCCAGAGCAACCACCATATTGTAGCAACACCAGAGCTGCTACGATATAGTACCTAAATCCCCCAGTTTTCACCAAAAATTGTAAGACCCAGAAAGAAATAGGGAAGTGTGACCTATGCACTGGGTAAAAGACAAATCAGGCAACAAAAACTGCTTGTGGGAGGACCCAGAATTGGATCTAGCAGAAAGAGACCTCAAAGCACGTATAACAAATCTGGCCCAATAACTAAGGGAAACTATGCTTAAAGGAATAAAGGAAGGCGTGATGACGATGTCTCCAAATAGAGACTATCCAGAAAGATAAATTCTAAAATGAAACCAAATGGGGGAACTTCTGGATTTGAAGAGGATAATGACTGAAATGAAAAATTCGCCAGAGGGCCTCAAGAGTAAATTTGTTTTGGCAGAAGTAAGAAAGTGAACTTGAAGAGAGATTGGTAGAGGTCAGGCAGTCCTAAAATCAGAGAAAAACAAGTATAAAGAAAAATTAATAGAGCCTTGGAGAAATGCACATTCCACATTACATGTCCATCAAACATATGAACATACATGCAATGGGGTATACTAGAAGAGAGTAGACCAATAAAGGAGCGTAAAAAATATTCAAAGAACGCGTGGCTGAGAATTGCCTAAATTTGGTGAAAACTAATATGGGCATCTAAGAAGCTAAATGTATTCTAAGTAGGAAAAATCCATAAGGGATTCATACCCAGATTATGTACCACATCAGAGGAAAGTTTTTGAAAACCAAACACAAACCCTTGAAAGCGGCAAGACAAAAATGACTCCTACAAAGGACCTGCAATAAGATTAGCCGATTAGCAGAAAATTCCTCATCAGAAATAGTGGAGGGCAGAAGGCGTTGTGCCGATATACTCAAAGTGCTGAAAGGAAAAAACAATCTTGAACCAAGAAACGTATACATATATATTTTATATATATACAAATATAAATATATATTTATAAAGAGAGAGAGAGCGAGAGCTACTTTCTGCGAATGAAGCTTAAATATATTCCAGATAAATAAAAATTGAGAGAATTTGTTGCTAGCTGAGCCACCTTACAAAAAATACGAAAGGAAGTCCTTCAGGTGGAAAGTAAATGACACTAGAGAGTAACTTGAATTTGCGTGAAGAAAAGTGTCAGTAAAGGTAATGGCGTAGGCAATAATAAATGATAGTATAAATTAAATAGATCTTCCTGCTCTGAAAAGACTTTTAAAAAGAATTGCATGAGAGAATCTATATAAAATTTTATTTATAGGCTAATAGCATACAGCTATGCAATTGACAATAAAAACACGAAGGATGTGGGTGAGAGCAAAGCTATATGGGAGTAAGATAATAACACCAGATGTTAACTTGAATCCAGAGGAGCAAGCAAAGAGAACCAGAAATGGAAAATAAAACAAACTGTATAAACATAGACTCACACTCCTTCTCTCAGCTTTTAAAAAGTACATTTCTTTCTTTTAAGTTTATTGAAATATATTTGACATATAACATGATGTAAGTTTACGGTGGACAACATGTGGATTCTATACATTTATTTATAACCATATGATTGCCATTGTAGTGTTAGTTAATATTAACCGCTATCATGTCACATAATCTCTCAGCTTTTTTTTAAAGTCATAAAAATTACATAAGTAATGATTATACATGGGCAGAAAGGCACTTCCAGTGACTGGTCCCTCTGGCTCAGTAGAGTGAGTAGGCACAAACACCCAGCTCTCAGTTTTTCCCTGTTAAGGGCTGGACTGTGTATCTAACAGCCTAACTTTCCCGGCTGTACGCTTAAGGTCCAGTCTTCCAATTAGCCTGCATTAGGCATCGGAAGAGACAAAACTCTGTTAGAACTAATAAATTCAGCAAAGTTGTAGGATACAAAATCAATGTACAAAAATCAGTTACGTTCCTATACACTAACAATGAAGTATGAGAGCAAGAATTTAAGAAAACAGTCCCATTTACAGTATCACCAAAGGCAATAAAATCCTTAGGAATAAATGTGACCAAGGAGGTGAAAGAGCTGTATGCTGAAAAGTATGAAACACTGATGAAAAACTTGAAGAAGACACAAATAAATGGAAAGATGTCTTTGTTTTGCGTGGCCCTGGTGAACCTGTGAATGCCGATAAAGATTCCCAGCCCCACCCTTGACCTGTGAAATAGGATTTCTGCTGATGGGCCCAGAAAAGTGTTTTTAGAAGCTCCACATGAGTCCTAATGCAGCTAGTCCAAGGGCTTGCATTTGAGAACTACTGGACTTTTTTCTCATTTTTGCCTGTCTATATCTTGTCTCTGGCTTAGATTATAGCACTTGTAACACTTGATTATATCTGTTTACTACTTTGTATTTCCAGTATTATTCTGATAAGCTTCTTGCCTGGAGACATAGTAGGAACCTAAACATTCTCACGTGGTGTCTGCCTTTCCTTTGGTCTTTCTCACTGAACATTTTCTCTTCTTCCTATCTTGTTTCTGCTTACCCATTGGGTGGGACTAATCTGGCAGTACTTTGTTCCCAGCCTACCCAACTATATATTTTCTTTCTCCTTACAGGATTTCCCATTTCTAACCCTCAGCTGATCTGCCTGCAAGGAAGAGGGGAAATGCCATGGGTTCCAGATTTAAGGGAAATTCGGGATGAGGAAGACCAAAGCACTTGACCGAGTGAGTGAACAAATGATGAAATAGGACATTTTCCAGGGTATTTTTTGGTGTGGATCCCTTTTTATTAGCCCTGGTGCTTATCTGGGGGACTCCTTTTGGTTTTGTGGTGGTGGTGGTGGTGGTGGTGGTGGTGGTGGTGGTGGTGGTGGTTGTTTTACAAAAGCTGAAATATTTCTTCAGTTTTGGAAATATTGCTTATATCATAAATGTCTCATCTTCATTTTTTCTCTCCTGTTCTTCTGAACCACCTTAAAATTTCTTGCCTTTATGCTTCTCATTTTATTTTCTTCTTCAGCTGTACGTTATGAGACCCTTCGGTTCAACATCATGAGCCTCAGCTACTTCCTGACTGCTATCCATTCCATCTATTGAGGTTTCTTTTTCTGCAGAGAGAGAGAAAAAAAAAAAGGAGGCTGGGTGACTTAATGGGAGGAGAGAGAGATGAACAAAGGTTATGTGGAGAAGAGCAACTGATGTGTCAAATGCTATCGCCCAGGCTTGGAATGTCAAGGAAAGGCAGAGGAAGGTGGCAGGTGCTGTGTCAAGAAATGGTTTAAAGCTTCAGGGAACATGGTATCTCAACTGGGTCTTAGCAATGAGTCGGATTTCCGCAGATGAAGGTGGGAGAGGAAGAGCATGACACATGACAGCAACTGCGTAAGCTGTGGCCCTGTGACCAAACGGTGAGGCATGGGGGCATGAGGTGGCGGAGCCAGGGGGCTATCTACAGTGTTGACTAGATCTATGACTGGGAGAACTATTCCAGGCCGTGTCATAGATCAGGCTAAGTAGGAATGGGGAGGCTGATGCTTCAAAGATGCTGCCAAACTGAAGGGATTTCTGGGAACGTATTACCGAAAATCTCCATTCATCTTACATTCCCTTTCTTTTTCTAGGCCTTTTTGTGTTTGGGCTTACTTCCTTGTGAGGTGGGACATGCCAGCACACTCTGGGATGGAAGTGAGTATTATGTCAATATGACAAACAGCTCAGTGTTTTTTTAATTAAGAGACTTCGTTTTTTAGAATAGTTTTAAATTTACAGAAATATTGAGCAGATAGCATAGAGGATTCTCATATTATAGCCCCCCATCACAGTTTCCCCTGTTATTAAGATCTTGTGTTAGTGTGATACATTTGTTATAATTAATAAACTAGTACTAACACATTATTATTAACGAAGTCCGTAGTTTACATTGACATTCAGTCTTTGTGTTGTACATTCAGTGGGTTTTGAAAATGCAAAAAGTCATGTATCCACCATTACAGTATCAAACAGAATAGTTTCATCATCCTAAAATTCCTCTGTGCTTCACCTATTCATCCCTCCGCTACCAACTCCCGCTACATTGGACCACTGCTAGCCACTGCTAGTTCTGCCTTCTCCAGAATAGCATATAGGTGGAATCAGGCAGTTGTAGCCTTTTCAGACTGACTTCCTTTCCTTACCAAAATGCATTAATGCTTCCTTCATGTCTTTTCATGTCTTGATAGCTCATGACTTTTTATCCCTGAATCATATTCCATTGCATGGAATAGCACACTTCGTTTATCCATTCATCTAGAGAAGGGCATCTTAATCGCTTGCCAGTTTTGACAGAAAGCTGCACGTTTGTGTGTAGGTTTTTGTGTTGACATAGGTTTTCTTTTTCTTTTAACTGCTTTATTGAGGTTATGACTGACATACAGAAAGCTGTAGATATTTAATGTATACAACTTGATGTGTTTGGAGGTGAGTATACACCTCTGAAACTATTATTACAGTCAGTGCCGTAAAATCATCCATCACCTTCAAAAATTTCCTCTTGCCCCTGAAACCCAGGTTTGACTCCAAAGGTTGAATTCTTTTTTTTTTTTTTATTTTTAAATTTTTATTGAAATTCTAGTTAGTGAACATACGCTGTAATATGGTTTCAGGAGTGGAATTCAGTGATTCATCACTTACATACAACACCCAGTGCTCATCACAACAAGTGCCCTCCTCGATCCCCATCACCTATTTGACCCATCCCCCTCCCACCTCCGTTCACCAACCCGCAGTTTTTTTCTCAATCATTAAGAGTCTCTTATGGCTTGTCCCCCCCACTCCACCTCCTGTTTCCCCCTTCCCATATGTTCATCTGTTTTGTTTCTTAAATTCCACATGTGAGTGAAATCACATGGTATTTGTCTTTCTGTGACGGCCTTATCTTGCTGAGCATAATACACTCTAGCTCCATCCACATCGCTGCAAATGGCAAGATTTTATTCTGACACAAGTTTTCAATCAGTTTGGCATATCCCTAGGAATGTGATTTCTGTATCGTATGATAAAACTATGTTTAAATTTGTAAGGAACTGCCAAAATGACTTCCAAAGTGGCTGTGCCATTTGGCATGTCTTCCCGCAATGAATGAGGGTTCCTGCTGCTCCACACCCCTATCAGCATTTTGTACATCAGGTTTGTTTTTGTGTTTTATTTTTTTATTTTTTATTTTTTTAATTTTAGCCACTCTAGTAGATGTATAGGGGTATGTCATTGTTTTAAATTTCAGTCCCCTTATGACGTAGATGATGTTGCCTATTCATATGCTTGTTTGCCTTTTCTATATCTTCTTTGGTGAGGTATATTTTCAGATCTTTTCCCCATTTTTAAATTGCATTATTTTTTTCTTAATGTTTAGTTCTGAAAGGTCTTTGTGTATTTGGAAATAAGGTCCTTTGTCACATATGTTTTGTAAATATGTTTTATCGTTCTGTGGCTTGTCTTTATGTTGTCTTAACAGGGTCCGTCACGAAACAGAACTTTTTAATTTTACTAAAGTCCAACTTCTCAAATTTTTATTTTGTTGTGTTATACTGAAGTGTCATCACCAAACCCAGGGTTATCTAGATTTTCTCCTGCGCTGTATTTTATACGTTTTCCAGTTTTGGTTTTACATATAGGTCTATGATCCATATTGGGTTAATTTTTATGAAAGATACAAGGTCTGTGTCTAGATCCTTTTTTTCCTTTTCTTTCTTTCTTTTTTTTTTTTTTTTTTTTTTGGCATATGGACATCCAGTTCCTACAGTGCCATGTATTGAAAGACTGTTCTTTTATCACTGAATTGTCATTTGACTTTATTTTTTTAAAAATTTTATTTTATTATGTTATGTTAGTCGCCATACAATACATCATTAGTTTTTGATGTAGTGATCCAAGATTCATTGTTTTCATATAACACCCATTGCCCCATGCAGTACGTGCCCTCCTTAATACCCATCACCGGGCTAACCCATCCCTCCAACCCCCTCCCCTCTAAAACCCTCAGTTTGTTTCTCGGAGTCCATAGTCTCTCATGGTTCATCTCTCCCTCCGATTTTCCCCCCTTCATTTTTCCCTTCCTTCTCCTAATGTCCTCCGTGCTATTCCTTATGTTCCCCAAATAAGTGAAATCATATGATAATTGACTTTCTCTGCTTGACTCATTTTACTTAGCATAATCTCCTCCAGTCCGAATCCATGTTGATGCAAACGTTGGGTATTCATCTTTCTGATGGCTGAGTAATATTCCATTGTATATATGGACCACATCTTCTTTATCCATTCATCTGTTGAAGGGCATCTCAGCTCTTTCCACAGTTTGGCTATTGCGGACATTGCTGCTATGAACATTGGGGTGCAGATGGCCCTTCTTTTCACTACATCTGTGTCTTTGGAGTCAATACCCAGGAGTGCAATTGCTGGATCATAGGGTAGCTCTATATTTAATTTCTTGAGGCACCTCCACACTGTTTTCCAAAGTGGCTGTACCAACTTGCATTCCCACCAACAGTGTAAGAGGGTTCCCCTTTCTCCACAACCTCTCCAGCATTTGTTGTTTCTTGCCCTGTCCATTTTTGCCATTCTAACTGGTGTAAGGTGGTATCTCAATGTGGTTTTGATTTGAATTTCCCTGATGGCTAATGATGATGAACATTTTTTCATGTGTCTGTTAGCCATTTGTATGTCTTCTTTGGAGAAGTGTCTGTTCATGTCTTCTGCCCATTTTTTGACTTGATTATTTGTCTTTTGGGTGTTGAGTTTGAGAAGTTCTTTATTGATCTTGGCTACCAGCCCTTTATCTGTATCTTCTCCCGTTCTATGGGTTCCCTCTTTGTTTTGTGTGTGTGTGTTTTTTTTAAAGATTTTATTTTTTATTTATTTGACAGAGAGAGACACAGCGAGAGAGGGACCACAAGCAGGGGGAGTGGGAGAGGGAGAAGCAGGCTTCCCGCGGAGCAGGGAGCCCGATGTGGGGCTCGATCCCAGGACCCTGGGATCATGACCTGAGCTGAAGGCAGACGCTTAACGACTGAGCCACCCAGGCACCCCTGCCTCTTTGTTTTGTTGACTATTTCCTTTGCTGTGCAGAAGCTTTTTATCTTGATGAAGTCCCAAAAGTTCATTTTTGCTTTCGTTTCACTAGCCTTGGGAGATGTATCTTGAAAGATGTTGCTGTATCCGTTGTCAAAGAGGTTACTGCCTATGTTCTTCTCTAGGATTTTGATGGATTCCTGTCTCACATTGAGGTCTTTCATCCGTTTTGAGTTTATCTTTGTGTATGGTGTTAGAGAATGGTTGAGTTTCATTCTTCTGCATGTGGCTGTCCAGTTTTCCCAGCACCATTTATTGAAGAGACTGTCTTTTTCCATTGCATGTTTGTTCCTGCTTTGTTGAAGAGTATTTGACCATAGAGTTGAGGGTCCATATCTGGGCTCTCTATTCTGTTCCATTGGTCTATATGTCTGTTTTTGTGCCAGTACCGTGCTGTCTTGGTGATCACAGCTTTGTAATATAGCTTGAAATCGGGCAACGTGATGCCCCCAGCTTTGTTTTTCTTTTTCAACATTTCCTTGGAGATTCGGGGTCTTTTTTGAGTCCATACAAATTTTAGGATCGTTCCAGCACTCTGAAAAATGTCACTGGAGTTTTGATCGGGATGGCATTGAAGGTATAGATTGCCCTGGGTTGCACAGACATTTTAACAATGTTTATTCTTCCGATCCATGAGCATGGAATGTTTTTCCATCTTTTTGTGTTTTCTTCAATTTCTTTCATGAGTGTTCTGTAGTTCCTAGAGTATAGATCCTTTACGTCTTTGTTTAGGTTTATTCCGAGGTATCTTATGGTTTTTGGTGCTATTGTAAATGGATTCGTTTCTCTAATTTCTCTTTCTACAGTTGAGTTGTTAGTGTATAAGAAAGCAACTGATTTCTGCACGTTGATTGTGTATCCTGCCCCATTACTGAATTGCTGTATGAGTTCTAGCAATTTTGGGGTGGAGTCTTTTAGATTTTCCACATAAAGTATCATGTCATCTGCGAAGAGAGAGTGTTTGACTTCTTCTTGGCCAATTTGCATACCTCTTATTTCTTTTTGTTCTCTGATTGTTGTTGCTAGGACTTCTAGTACTATGTTGAACAATAGTAGCAAGAGAACAGTAGATCAGAGCAACGAAACTAGAAGCTGGTTCTTTGAAAGAATTAATAAGATCGATAAACCACTGGCCAGACTTGACCAGAAGAAAAGAGAAAGGACCCAAATTAATAAAATTATGAATGAAAGGGGAGAGATCATGAGTAACACCAAGGAAATAGAGTCAATTATTAGAAACTATTATCAACAACTGTATGCCAATAAACTGAGCAACCTGGATGAAATGGATGCCTTCCTGGAAACTATAAACTGCCAAGACTGAAATAGGAAGAAATTGACAGCCTGCCTAGGCCAATAACCAGTAACGAGATTGAAGCAGTGATCAAAAACCTCCCAAAATACAAGAGTTCAGGGCCTGATGGATTCCCTGGGGAATTCTACCAAACATTCAAAGAAGAAATAATACCTATTCTCCTGAAGCTGTTTCAAAAACTAGAAACAGAAGGGAAGCTTCCAGACTCATTCTCTGAGGCCAGCATTACCTTAATCCCCAAACCAGGCAAAGACCCCATCAAAAAGGAGAATTTCAGACCGATATCCCTGATGAATATGGATTCCAAAATCCTCAACAAAATCCTAGCTAATAGGATCCGACAATACATGAAAAAGATCATCCCCCACGACCAAGTGGGATTTATCCCTGGGATGCAAGGGGGGTTCAACATTTGCAAATCTATCAGTGTGATAGAACACATTAACAAGAGGAGAGAGAAGAGCCATATGATCCTCTCAATTGATGCAGAAAAAGCATCTGACAAAATACAGCATCCTTTCCTGATTAAAACTCTTCAGAGTATAGGGATAGAGGGAACATTCCTCAAGTTCATAAAATCCATCTATGAAAAACCCACAGCGAATATCGTCCTCAATGGGGAAAAGCTGAGAGCCTTTCCCTTAAGATCAGGGACACATCAAGGACGCCCACTCTCACATAAGTATTGTTCGACAGTTATTTGACTTTAAATGGGTGGGTCTGTTCCTAGGCTCTCTTCTGTTCCATTGATCTGTTTGTCTCTTCTTTTGCTAAAACCAGTCTTGATTAGTGTGGCTTTATAGGGAATCCTGAAGTCATATGGTATCAGTCCTCGACTTTGTTCTTTTTTACTATTATGTTGCTTATTCTGGATCTTTTGCCTTTCCTTCCAAAGTTTATTTTTTTAAAAGATTTATTTATTTATTTGAGAGAGAGCGAGCGAGCATGAGCAAGTTGGGGGAGGAGCAGAAGGAGGGGGAGGGAGAGAATCTCAAGCCGACTCCCCACTGAGCGTGGAGTCCAATGTGGGGTTCACTCTCATGACCGTGAGATCATGACCTGAGCTGAAATCTGGAGTCGGACGCCTAACCGACTGAGCCACCCAGGTGCCCCTCCCTATAAACTTTAGAATCAGATTTTCAATATCCATAAAATAATTTGCTACAATTTTGATTGGGATTGCTTTAAGTCTATAGATCAAGTTGGGAAGAAATGATATCTTAACAATGTTGAGTCTTCCAATCCATGAACACGGAAGATCCCTCAATAAAGATTTATTTAGATATTTATTTTTCTTTGTCAGACCTTTGTACTTTTCCCTATATATCCTGTACATATTTTATTAGATAAGTATTTCTTTGGGGGGTGGACTGCTAATGTAAATGGCATTGTGTTTTTAATTCCAATTCCAATTGTTAATTGCTGGTTTATAAGAAAAAAAAAAAGGACTTTTGTGTATTATTACCCTTATATTCTACAACCTTGCTGTAGTTGCTGATCAGTTCCAGGAGTTTATTTATTTTTTTTGTCCATTCTTTGGAATTTTCCTTCTTTATTGAAGAAGGGTCAACACACAGTGTTGCACTAGATTCAGGTGTACAACATAGTGATCTGACAACTCTATATGTTATTCTATGCTTACCACAAGTGATAACACTATTACAATACCGGTGACTATATTCCCTATGCTGTACCTTTCATCCCTGTGACTTACTCATTCCATAACTGGATGCCTGTACCTTCCACTCCCCTGTACCCATTTGGTGCATCCTCCCCGTCTCACCACACAGCAACCATCAGTTTTTTCTCTGTATTTATGGGTATGTTTCTGCTTTTTTGTTTCTTTGTTCATCTGTTTTGTTTTTTAGATTCCACATGTAAGTGAAATAATATCATATTTGTCTTTCTCTGTCTGACTTATTTCACTTAGCATAATACCCTCTAGGTTCATCCATGTGGTCACAAATGGCAAGATCTGATCCTTTTTATGGCTGAATAACATTCCATCCTGTATGTATTTACATCTATCTACCTATCTACAGGACATCTTCTTTATCCATTTATCAATCTGTGGACACTTAGGTTGCTTCCATAACTTAGCTATGATAAATAACGCTGAACTATATATAGGGGTGCTTATATCTTTTCAATTCAGTATTTTCGTTTTTGTTGGATAAATACCCAGTAGTAGAATTATTGGATCATATGGCCTCCCTCCCTCCCTTCCTCCTTCCCTCCCTTCCTCCTTTCCTTCTTTCCTTCCTTCCTTCTGGTATAGTTGACATACGATGTTGTATTAGTTTCAGGTGTACAACATAGTGATTCAACAAGTTTATGCATTATGCTGTGCTCACAACAAGCATACCTATCATCTGTTACCATACAAGGGTATTACAATATCATTGAGTACTTTCCTTATGCTGTGCCTCTTATTCCCATGACTTACTCATTCCATAACTGGAAGTCTGTGTCTGCCATACCCCTTTACAAAATTTTGCTCATTTCCACACCCGCCCTCCCCTCTGGCTCTATTTTTAAGTTTTTGTGGAACCTTCATACTGTTTTTCACAGTGGCTGCACCAGTTCACATTCCCACCAGCAGTGCATGGGGGTTCCTTTTTCTCCACATCCTCGCCAGCACTTGTTAGCTCTTGTCTTTTGGTTCTAGCCATTCTGACAGGTTTAAGGTGATATCTCATTGTGGTTTTGATTTGCGTTTTCCTGATGATTAGTGATATTGAGCATCTTTTCATGTGTCTGTTGGCCATCTGTATGTCTTCTTTGGAAACATGTTTATTCAGGTCCTCTACCCATTTTTTAAATGGATTATTTGGGTTTTTTTGGTGTTGAGTTGTAGAAATCCTTTATATATTTGGATATTAACCCGTTATCACATATACCCTTTGCAAATATCTTCTCCCATTCGGTAGGTTGCCTTTTCCTTTTATTGATGGTTTTCTTTGTTGTGCAAAAGCTCTTAATTTTGATAGAATGCCAATAGTTTATTTTTGCTTTTGTTTCCCCTGCCTGAGGGGACATACTTAGAAAAATGTTGGTAAGGCTGATGTCAAAGAGATTACTGCCTATGTTTTCTTCTAGGAGTTTCATGGTTTCAGGTCTCACATTTAGGTCTTTAATCCATTCTGACTTTATCTTTGTGGACAGTGTAAGAAAGTGGTCCAATTTCATTCTTCTGCAAGTAGCTGTCTTGTTCTCCCAACACCATTTATTAAAGAAACTATCTTTTCCCCCATTGTATATCCTTGCCTCCTTTGTCAGAGATTAATTGACCATTTATAAGTGTGGGTTTATTTCTGGGCTCTCTGTTCTGTTCTCTTGATCTGTGTGTCTCTTTTTGTGGCAGTACCATGCTGTTTTGATTACTACAGCTTTGTAGCATATCTTGCAATCTAGGGTTGTGATACCTCCAGCTTTGTTCTTCTTTTTCAAGATGGCCTTTGCTATTTGGGGTCCTTTGTGGTTCCATACAAGTCTTAGGATTATTTGTTGTCGTTCTGTGAAAAATGCTGTTGGTATTCTGATAGGCATTGCACTGAATCTCTAGATCGCCTGGGTAGTATGGGCATTTTAACAATATTAATTCTTCCAGTCCATAAGCATGGTATACATTTCCAATTGTTTGTGTTGTCTTCAATTTCTTTCATCAGTGTTTTTTTAGTTTTCAGGCTACTGCTCTTTTACACCCTTGGTTGAGTTTATGCCTAGGTATTTTATTTTTTGGTTCAATTGTAAATGGGATTGTTTGCTTAATTTCTCTTCCTGCTACTTCATTATTGGTGTATAGAAATGCAACAGATTTCGGTATATGAATTTTGTATCCTGCAACTTTACTGAATTCATCTATTACTTCTAATAGTTTTTTGGTGACGTCTTTAGAGTTTGTTTAGCATCGTGTCATCTGCAAATAGTGTCAGTTTTCTTCTTCATTACCACTTTGGATGCCTTTTATTTCTTTTTGTTGTCTGATTGCTGTGGCCAGGACTTCCAGTATTATGTTGTGTAAAAGTGGTGAGAGTGGACATCCTTGTCTTGTTCCTGATCTTAGAGGAGAAGCTCTCAGTTTTTCACCATTGAGTATGACGTTAGCTGTGGGTTTGTCATATACAGCCTTTATCGTGGTGAGGTATGTTCCCTCTAAACCTGCTTTGTTGAGGGTTTCTATCAGAAACAGATTTTGAATTTTGCCAAATGCTTTTTCTGCATCTATTGAGATGATCGTATGATTTCTAGCCTTCATTTTGTTAATGTGGGTGTATCATATTGATTGATTTGTGCATATTGAGCCCCCCTTGCATCCCTGGAATAAATCCCACTTGTTTATGGTGAATTATCCTTTTAATGTATTGTTGAGAGCAGTTTGTTAATATATGCTTGAGGAATTTGCATCTGTGTTCTTCAAGGGTATTGGCCTGTAGTTTGTTTTTGTTTTTGTTTTCTTGTAGTGTCTTTGTCCAGTTTAGTATGAGGGTGGTATTGGCCTTATAGAATGTATTTGAAAGCTGTCCTTCCTCTTCTATTTTTTGGAAGAGTATGAGAAGAATAGGTATCAACTCTTCTTTATCTCTTTGGCAGAACTTACCTGTGAATCCATCTGGTCCTGGACTTCTGGTTGTTGAGAGGTTTTTATTTGTTTTTCTGGTTTTGTTTTTGAGAGTTTTTTGATTACCAATTCAATTTCTCTACTAGTAACTAATCTGTACAGATTTTCTATTTCTTCTTCATTCAGTTTTGGAAGATGATATGTTTCTAGGAATTTATCCATTTGTTTTAAGCTGTCCAATTTGTTGGCATGTAAATTTTCATAGTAGTCTGTTAAAATCCCTTGTATTTCCGCGCTACATCCGTTGTTACTTCTCCTCTTTCATTTTTTGAAAATTTTGTTTAAATTCGAGTTAGTTAACATATAGTGTAGTATTGGTTTCCGGAGTAGAATTAAGTGACTCATCACTTACATATACACCCAGTGCTCATTCCAGCAAGTGCCCTCCTTAATACCCATCACCCATTTAGCCCATCCCCCCACCTACCTCCCCTCCCGCAACCCTTACTTTGTTCTCTTAACTATAGAGTGTCTTATGATTTGCCTCCATCTCTGCTTTTATCTCTTTTTACTTTGCCTTCCCTTTGCATGTGTTCATCTGTTTTGTTTCTTAAATTCCACATATGAGTCAAATCATATGATATTTGTCTTTCTCTGACGGACTTATTTTGCTTAGCATACTACCTTGTAATTCCATCCATGACATTGCAAATGGCAAGATTTCATTCTTTTTGATGTCTGAGTAATATTCGAGTGTGTGTGTGTGTGTGTGTACATATCTATATTATCTGTCTATATATATATCTATACATATATATATCTTCTTTATCCATTCATCCATGAACACTTGGGCTTTTTCCATAATTTGGCTATTGTTGATAGTGCTGCTATAAACATTGGGGTGCACAGGCCCCTTCAAATCAGCACTTTTGTATCCCTTGGATAAATATCTTGTAGTGCAGTTGCTGGGTTATAGGGTAGTTCTATTTTTAACTTTTTGAAGAAACTCCATACTGTTTTCCAGAGTGGTTGTACCAGTTTGCATTCCCACCAACAGTGCAAGAGGGTTCCCCTTTCTCCACATCCTCACCAACATCTGTCGTTTCCTGAGTTGTTTATTTTAGCCATTCTGACAGGTGTGAGGTGGTATCTCCTTGTGCTTTTGAGTTGTATTTTCCTGATGATGAGTGACGTTCAGTACTTTTTCACGTGTCTGTTAGCCATTTGTACGTGTTCTTTGGAGAAACGTCTGTTCATGTCTTCTGCCCATTTCTTAAGCGGATTATTTGTTTTTTGGGTGTTGATCTTTACAGATTCTGGATACTAGCCCTTTATCTGATCTGATATGTCATTTGAAAATATCTTCTCCCATTCCGCCAGTTGCCTTTTGGTTTTGTTGATTATTTCCTTTGCTGTGCAGAAGCTTTTCGTCCCGAAGAGGTCCCAATAGTTCATTTTTGCTTTTGTTTCCCTTGCCTCCAGAGACGTGTCTAGTAGGAAGTTACTGCAGCTGAGGTCGAGGAGGTTGCTTCCTGTGTTCTCCTCTAGGATTTTGATGGTTTCCTGTCTTACATTTAGGTCTGTCGTCCATTTTGAATTTATTTTTGTGTATGGTGTAAGAAAGTGATCCAGTTTCTTTCTCCAGCACGTCGCTGTCCAGGTTTCCCAACACCATTTGTTGAAGAGACTGTATTCTATTGGATATTCTTTCCTGCTTTGTGGCAGATTAGTTGACCATAGAGTTGTGGGTCCATTTCTGGGTCTCTCTATTCTGTTCCATTGATCTATGTGTCTGTTTACTTACTTGGGTGTTCTCTTTTTTTTCTTGATGAGATTGGTAAAGGCTTATCAGTTTTGGTTATCTCTTCAAAGAACCAGCTCTTGGTTTCTTTGATCTTTTTATTGCTTTTGTTTGTTTGTTTGTTTGTTTGTTTTTAGTCTCGATTTCTCCTCTGATCTTATTATTTCCTTCCTTCTCTTCACTTTGGGTTTGTGTGTTCTTCTTTTCCTAGTTCCTTTAGGTGTAAAGTTTGATTGTTTATTTGAGACTTTTCTTGTTTCTTGAGGCTGGCCTGTATCACTCTAAATTTCCCTCTTGGAAATGCGGTCGCCGTGACCCAGTGCTTGTGTTTTCATTTTCATTTGTACCCATGTATTTCTTTTATTTGCTCTTTGATTTCTTTGTTGACCCATTGGTTGTTTAGTAACATGTTGTTTAGCCTCCACATGTTTGTGTTTTTCCCAGTATTTTCTTAAAATTGATCTCTAGTTTCATACTGTTGTGGTTGGAAAAGATGAATGATAGAATTTCAATCTTCTTAGATTTAGTTGAGACATATTTTGTGGCCTAACGTGTGACCTGTTCTGGAAAATGATGCATGGGCTCTTGAATGTGTTTTCTGTTGTTTGTGGATGGAGTGTTCTGTAGATATCTTTTGAGTCCACCTGGTCTGTTGGGTCGTTCAAAGACACTGTTTCCTTATGGATTTTATGCCTGGTTGATCTATCCATTGATGTAAGTAGGGTGTTAAAATCCCCTATTATTGTTGAATTCCTGCCAATTTCTCCCTTCATATCTGCTAATGTTTGTATATCTGTTAATGCTTAGTATGCTCTTTATGTATTTAGGTGCTCCAGTGTTGGGAGCGTAGACACTTAGAATTGTTATATCGTCTTGTTGGGTTGTTCCCTTTATCATTATGTAATGCCCTACTTTGTGTCTTGTTAAAGTCGTTGTGTTACAGTCTGCTTTGTCTGATGCAAGTATTGCTACCTTGGCTTTTTTTTTTTTTTTTTTCTTTCATTTTTTTTTTTCTTTTTATTTCCATTATTCCATAGAATATCTTTCCTATCCCTTCACTTTCAGTCTGTATGTGTCTTTAGGTCTGAAGTGAGTCTCTTGTAGGCAGCATATAGCGGGTCTTGCTTTTTTTTATCCATTCCTCCATCCTGTGTCTTTTGATTGGAGCAATTAGACTATTTGTATTTAAAGTAATTCTTGATAGGTATGTATTTACTGCTGTTTTATTAATTGTTTTCTGCTTTTCATAGCTCTTCTCTGTTCCTTTCTTTTTCTCTTGCTCACTTGCATTTGATTGATGACTTTTTTCAGTGTTCTGCTTGGCTTTCTTTCTCTTTATATTTAGTGTACCTATTATAGGTTTCTGGTGTTTGGTTATCATGAGGTTCATATAGAACATCCTAAGTATACAGCAGTCTATATTACATTGATGGTCACATGAGTTTGGACACTGCCTTTTTTATTTTTGTAAAGATTTTATTTATTTATTTGACAGAGAGAGAGAGAGAACACAAGTAGGCAGAAGGGGAGGGAGAGGGAGAAGCAGGTTCCTCGCTGAGCAGAGAGCCCGACACGGGGCTCGATCCCGGGACCCTGGGATCATGACCCGAGCCCAAGGCAGACACTTAACCGACTGAGCCACCCAGGTGCCCTATAAGTAACTTTCTAAGTGAGTGCTCTAGTACCTTTACTGTACGTTTACTTTTACTCATGTAATTTATTCATTTCATAATTTTCTTACTTCTAATTATGGCCCTTTCTTTTCCACTTAAAGACCTCCCTTCCATATTTCTTCTAAGGCCAATTTAGTGGTGATGAACTCCTTTAACTTTTAATTGCCTAGGAGACTCTATAGTTCCTTGATTTCTGAATGATAACCTTGCCGGCTAGAGTACTGTGGGTTGTAAGTTTTTTGTTTCAGCACTTTGAATATATTATGCCACTTTTCTTTGGCCTGCAAAATTTCTGCTGAAAAATCAGCTGGGAGCCTTATGGAGTTTCCCTTCTCCATTACTAGTTTTTTCTCTCTTGCTGTTTTTGGTTTTTGGTTTGGATGTTTTTTGTTTGTTTGTTTTTGGTTTTGTTTTAGAGAAGAGGGGAGGGGGGGAGGAGAAGGAGGAGAGGGAGAGAGAGAATCTTAAGCAGGCTCCATGCCCAGCATGGAGCCCAACACGGGGCTCCGTCTCACAACCCTGAGATCATGACCTGAGCTGAAGTCAGGAGTTGGATACTTAACTGACTGAGCCACCCAGGCACCCCTCTCTTGCTGTTTTGAAAATTGTCTCTTCATCTTTAGTCCTTGGCATTTTAATTATTATGTTTTGTGGTGTGGACCTCCTTGGGTTCATCTTGTTTGGAACTCTCTGTGCTTCCTGAAGCTGGATGTCTGTTTCCTTCCCCAGGGTAGGGAATTTTCCACCTGTTCTTTCTTCAGATTGGTTTTTTATCCCTTTCTATCTCTCTTCTCCTTCTGGGATTCCTAAAATGCAAATATTTGTTCATTTGATGTTGTCTGAAAGATCCCTTACCTATCCTCATTTTTTTAAGTTCTTTTTTTTCCTTTGCTGTTCAGCTTGGGTGCTTTCCATTCCACTTCCAGATTGCTGATCTGTTCTTCTGCATCCTCTAATCTACTGTTGATTCTCTCTAGTGCATTTTTCATTTTGGTTATTGTATTTTTCAACCCTGATTGGTTCTTTTTAAAATTTTCTATCTCTTTTTTTTTTAAAGATTTTATTTATTTATTTGACAGAGAGAGAGTGAGAGAGCACAAGCAGGGGGAGCAGCAGCAGGAGGGGGAGAGCAAGAAGCAGTCTCCCCGCTGAGCAGGGAGCTTGATTCGGGGGCCCAGCCCAGGACACTGTGATCATGACCTGAGCTGAAGGTAGACACTTAACCGACTGAGCCACCCAGGCGCCCCGCTATATTTTCTGTCTCTTTGTTGAAGGTCTCACTAAGTTCCTCCACTCTTCTCTGCAGCCTGGTGAACATCTTTATGGCCATGACTTTGAACTCGTTACCAGGTAGATTGGTTATCTCTGTTTCATTTAGTTCTTTTTCTGAGGTTTTGTTTTGTTCTTTCTTTTGGATCCTATTCCTTTGTCTCCTCATTTGGCTTGACTTTCTGTGTTTGTTTCTATGAATTAGGTAGAACAGCTACTTCTCCTAACCTTGCAAGAATGGCCTTGTGTACGGTCGTCCCCTGTGTAGACTGTGTGTACCTGGTGACTTTGGCTGGATAGCTGGAGCTGTGGCTGGTGTGGGCTGGGATCCTGGGGCAGTCTGTGCTGGGGCTGTCCTGGTGGGATCGCTCGAGCTGAAATGGGCATGGGCTAGGTGGCTCTGGGGCAGGACAGTTGAAGCTGAAGTGGGAGCAGGTGGTGGTCTGCCGGTGCTCAGCACAGGGGATGCCCTCACTGCATGGCGGGAACTGAGGTGGGGCATGAGCTGGTGTGTCCTGGTGGTGTCACTAGAGCCAAAGCAGACATGAGCCAGGAGGTCCCAGAGTGCTCTGTGCCAGGAGTGCCCTAGCAAGTCATCTGGGGCTGAAGTGGTGTGGGCCTGGAGAGTTCTGGGTTGCTTTGCCCCTATGTCAGCCAGAGTTGTAGTGAGTGTTGACCAGGGGTGTCCCACTGTGCAGTGCACTGGGGCTGCCTTGATGGGACTTCTTGGGCTGGTGTGGGCTTGGGCTAGGGCCTGGGGCTCACTGAGGTGGTAGGCCAGCTATGGTGCCTGGCCCCTGCTCCCATCCAGGCTATCAAGGTGGTGGGGCAATGTAAACCATGGCACTTGCCAGGCCCTGCGACCCAGAGAGAGCTCTAGTAGCTCCCCTGCCATTTGGTGGAGTTCTGAGGCAGGATCCTTTATATTCTAGTTGTTCTCTTAAGCCACAGCTTTTTTTCCTGTGCCCCAGGGCAGATGAATCTGCTCATGGTCCCTCCGTACTATCTCTCCCCACTGCAGTTTGCAGCATCGGGGGTGGGATTCCCTTACTGTGTCTCCAACTCAATGTTCTCTATGTGGTCTCTCTATCTTTTGTTGTGCAGAAGCTGTTCAGTCAGCTCTCTGTTCTTCTTCGGGAGGAATTGCTGTATAAATAGGTATAGATTTGCTATGTCCATGCAGGAGGTAAGTTCAGGCTCTTCCTACATTGCCGTCTTGGGGCAGAACCCTTTGGAATTTTCTACATAGAGAATCATGTCATCTGCAAACAATGACAGTTTTATTTCTTCCTTCCCAATCTGTGTACCTTTTATTATTTCTTTTTATTGAGAATTCCTGGGATGGTGGTTATCACCCCCCAACCTGGCAGGAGGAAACAATACTATACAAAATCACTCAGAAATCATACTGTCCCAACACCCCTGGCCAACACCGAGAAGAGGAAAGTCATTCCCTTGAAAATTGGCCAGTCTGTGTTCATCCAGGAAGGGCTGGGAGAACAGACACAGAGGGGACTATGACATGATACCAGGGGCAGGATGGGGGTCGGTTGGACCCCACACTGGCTCCTCAAAAGCCAGGGGAGAAGCAGATTCACTTTTTCTCTGGGGGAGGGGAGTTCTTCATCACTAAGCTCATTTCTTACCCTTGATAAGGCTGTCAGTTTTCAAAGTGAAAATTTCATCCTGTACATTGAGCACAAGGTTTTCAGCAGTGAGACAGATACAATTCTGTGATGTGGCAGTTGTCTTGGAGATGTTCCGGGCTGCCTGGATCTTGCCCAGTTTGATGTAGCCAGGGTTCTTGCTCAGGGCTTCTCCAAGCCTCCTGGTGGCCTCGGCCTCACCTTCAGCCTACACAGTCTTCTGCTGCTGTTCCTGCTTTGCTTTTTCCACCTGAAACTGGGCTCCCTGGGCCTCCTGCTGAGCTACTTGTTTGGCTTCCATAGCAGCTGCATACTCGCTCGGCTAAAGCTCAGCTCTGTGATGACTATCATCCAGGATAAGGCTGAATTCCTCGGCCCTCGCTGTCAGCTCCCATGAAATCAACAAGGATATCTGGGCCCGCTGGGTAATCAGCTGCAAGGTGTTGAACTTGGCCACACCTCCCTTGAGCACCTCCTTGACAGTTGATGGCAGTCCTCACTCCTCCTAGTCTAGCCCTGGGCACTGGTACATGCTGGGAAGTTCCATGGCATTGGGTTGAGACAGCACTCACAGATGCTTACCATCTGCAGGTCTTCGGTGCCTGTGGGAGAGGAAATTTTTTAGGGTCTGGCCTGAATGTCCTAGATGATGGGGTACTGGAATCAGGGGATCCTAAAGTGAAGGCCCGCATCCGATTAGAGAAATGGGCTCTGTGCCCACCTTCTATGGTGAAACAGACTCATGGATGCCGTAGGCCATGGCGCCGGCCCCCAGCAGCAACTTTAGCACCTTGCCCGTGTCCCTCTATGTCTTTCAAGCTCTGGGCCATGTCTGATCCTGAGGCCAGTGACCCCAAAGGCGAGAATGGGGTGCTGGCCTGCCTCTACCCCACTCCAGTTTAGAGATTGCACCCTTTACATGTGCAGTCCGGGGCCCAAGGTCCTCATAGGAGAAAGGACACCAGAAGGGCCCCAATCTGTATACCTTTTCTTGTCTTGTGTTGTCTTCTTACATTAGCTAGGACGTTGCTGTTGAGGAGGATTGGTGAGAAGGGACATCCTGTCCTTGTTCCTGATGTTAGTAGAAAAGCATCTAGTTAATCACTAGGAAGTGTGATGTTATATGTACATTTTTTTTAAAGATTTTATTTATTTTTATTTGACAGAGGTAGAGAGAGCACAAGCAGGGGGAGCGGCAGGCAGAGGGAGAGGGAGAAGCAGGCTCCCTGCTCAGGAAGGAGCCCGACGTGGGGCTCGATGCCAGGACCCTGGGATCATGACCTGAGCCGTAGGCAGACGCTTAAGGACTGAGCCACCCAGGTGCCCCCCACTTTTTTTTTAAAGATCTCATTTATTTTTATTTGACAGAGAAAAGAGAGAGGGAGAGCACAAGCAGGTGGAGCGGCAGGCAGAGGGAGAGGGAGAAGCAGGCTCCCTGCTCAGGAAGGAGCCCGACGTGGGGCTCCATCCCAGGACCCTGGGACCATGACCTGAGCCGAAGGCAGCCGCTTAACCGACTGAGCCACCCGGGCGCCCCTATATGTACATTTTTATAGATGCTCTTTATTAAGCTGAGGAATTTCCCCAATATTCCTACTTTGCTGAGAGCTTTTATCTTGAATGGCTTTTGCATTTTTGTCAAATGTTTTTTATGCATTGAACGATATGACCGTATGATCATATGCTGATGGGATGGATTACCTTAATTGGTTTTTGCATGTTGAACCAGATTTATATACCTGGAATAAATCCCACTTGGCTGTGGTTTATAATTCTTTTCATACATCATTGGATTTGATTTGGTAAAAATCTGTTGAATATTTTTGCATCTATGTCACAAGATATATCGGTCTGTAATTTTCCATTCTTGTAGTGTCTTTATCTAATTTGATATTAGGGTAATGCTGGCCTCATAGAATGAGTTAGGAAGTGTTCCCTCTGTTCCGTCTATTGAGTTTTTTAAATTAAGATTTATTCATTTGAGAGAGAGAGCGTGTGTGCACGCGAGAGCCGGGGGTGGGGGTGGTAAGGGGCAGAGGGAGAAGGAGAGAGAGAATTTCAAGCCGACTCCCCACTGAGCACAGTGCCCGATGTGGGGCTCGGTGTCAGGACCCATGAAATCATGAACCTGAGCCGGAACCAAGAGTCGGATGCTTAACCCACTGAGCCACCTATAGGCACCCCATCTATTGAGTTTTTAATGTGCAGAATCATTCCTTTCATTTTTCAAGATTGCTGAATATTTTATTTTGAAATCATGCTGTCATATTTCTGATTTTTTTAAATTTGATTCTATTATGTTAATCACCATACATTACATCATTAGTTTTTGATGTAGGGTTCCATGATTCATTGTTTGCATATAACACCCAGTGCTCCATTCAGTACGTGCCCTCTTTAATACCCATCATCAGGCTAACCCAACCCCCCACCCCCCTCCCCTCTAGAACCCTCGGTTTGTTTCTCAGAGTCCATAGTCTCTCATGGTTCGTCTCCCCGTCCGATTTCCCCCCCCTTCATTTTTCCCTTCCTGCTATTTTTTTTAATATATAATGTATTATTTGTTTCAGAGGTACAGGTCTGCGATTCAACAGTCTCACACAATTCATAGCGCTCACCATAGCACATACCCTCCCCAATGTCTATCACCCAGCCACCCCATCCCTCCCACCCCCCACCACTCCAGCAACCTTCAGTTTGTTTCCTGAGATTAAGAATTCCTCATATCAGTGAGATCATATGACACATGTCTTTCTCTGATTGACTTATTTCGCTCAGCATAATACCCTCCAGTTCCATCCACGTTGTTGCAAATGGCAAGAGGTCATTCCTTTTGATGGCTGCATAATATTCCATTGTATATATATACACCACATCTTCTTTATCCATTCATCTGTCGATGGCCATCTTGGCTCTTTCCATAGTTTGGCTATTGTGGACATTGCTGCTCTAAACATCGGGGTGCACATACCCCTTCAGATCCCTACATTTGTATCTTTGGGGTAAATACCCAGTAGTGCAATTGCTGGGTCGTATGGTAGCTCTATTTTCAACTTTTTGAGGAACCTCCATACTGTTTTCCAGAGTGGCTGCACCATGTCATAGTTCTGCTTTAATTTTTTTTATTATTTGTAATATATCCACATATCCACACAGGACAACATAAATGTGGTTATATATACATGTCCCCCCTTTTTTAGTGCAGTCTACTCTTTTCCTTACTTTGGGCTTGAATTTCCACCTCCTTCCTTTCTCAAAAGAAGCCCCTCATTAACCCATTTTAACCATCTAATGTGTATCCTTCTCTATTTTTCTGCACTCTTATAATTCATTACAATAGAAATACACATGCATGCCTGTGTAAACAAATACACAGTTTTTTTGTCGTTGCTACCAAAATAGTATCATATTAATCATACTTTTCTGTATCTTGTATGTTCTATGTAACGATAACCTTGTGTAAATGTCTCCAAGTCAACTTGTGTTGTTCTAATTCATTGTTTTAAATGGTTGTATAATATTTGTGGTGTAGGTATATTATAGTTTATTTACCCTTCTTGTTTTGATGAGCCTTTCATTTTGTTTCCAGTATTACTATAAACATCCTCAGACATATGATGTTATATACTTGTGCTTATATTTCTATGGAATAGATATGCGGGAGTTGGGTTACTGAGTACAAGGTGTGTGTGTGTGTGTGTGTGTGTGTGTGTGTGTGTGTGTGTGTGTGTAGTTTTAATACATGGTTTTACGAGTTTGGGCTCTTAAGTTCCAAAAGTCTTAAGACTTGAGATTTTTCCCCCCAATGTATATGAATAACCTTTTCCCTGCATCTTTACCAATAATTAGAATTATAACGCTTAATGTTTAACAATCTCATGTATGCAAACTAAAAATCTCACTATTTCTCTAATTTGCATTTATCTCACTATCATAGAATTTTAGCTCCCTCTGCCCATATTTATTAATTTATTGGCAATTTAGATTGGCTACTCTGGGAATTCTTGATTCTTATCCTTTTCCCATTTTCTTTAAGTTAGGTTGTCTTTCTTCTAGTCAGTTTGTCAGACTACTTTCTATATAGTTTGGATATTAAAGCCTTGTCATCTTTATTAAAATCTATTTCCTGATTTGTTGTCTGTTTGTGTATCAATGATATGTTTTGTCACTCAAAAAATTTTAATTTGTATATAGTCAAATGTCAGTCTTTAATTTTTTTGAACCTTCAGAGTTTCCAGTGTAGGTGATTTCTCTGACTCCTATATCGTACATCTAGCTTCCTAGCTTTTCTTGCAACATTCATATTGTTTTTCCTATATTTAACTCTAATTCATCTGGATTCTGTGATGTACTGTAGTGTACGTGCTGTAAGATAGCAGTTCAATGTTATTAACAGTCAATTATATGTAAATTTAATTACCACCTTCATTTTAAATTAAATTATATATACACATATGTAATTATATTGGCATTATAGCATATTGGTATCCACTAAGGCAGGACCCCTCACTATTCCTTTTCATAATAACCTTTGCCTACTCTTGGTCATTTATTTTTCCAAATAAACTTTAGATTATTTTATACAATTCCAAAATAAGAAATCCTGTGCATTCTAGTTATTATTGAATTAATTATATTCTAGTTTTATGATATTAATGAAATCTTCTCATCCAAGAACATAGTTTGTCTTTCTAATTGCTCAGGTTTTGTTTTCTGTCTTTCCAAGAGATTTTATGGTTTTCTTCATATAACTCTGCTTTTCTTGTCAAATTTATTTCTAAATATTTTGTATTGTTTCACCATAATAAATGGAATGTTTTCCCAGTTCCTGCTTCCTTCCTCCTTAACTTCTGGTGTTTAAGCTCTACTCTGAGAATCTTGTTTTAAATATTGTCAAAGGTTCACAGAAGTGAGTTGATTTCGGAGATGGTGAAAAAGGTTAAATCACTCGATTATATGGTCCAGTTCTTACCTGGAGGAAACTAGGTAAATTTATCCAACTATCTAAACATCCTCTGCTGTATGTCTTTCATTTGTGTCTCCAGTTCCATTTCGTAGTCTTCTGCACCCTGCTGTTTGCCCCAGGAGTCGACTTTGCCCTCTGGCTTCTGAATGAGCCTGTCCAGTGGGAAGCCCTGTCAGGTCAAAGGGTAGGAGAGTGATGTTGTGACATTTATGCCACTGAGCTCCCTCTCTGTAGGCTCATCATTGGCTGGCTACATCCCTCAAATGAAGGTGTCAGCTTCTGGATAGTGTCCCTCTATACTTAGGTCTCTTGAGCTTGGGATATATGTTAAAGTTCTTTCCCCTCACTCCTTCGGGCCTGGAGTTGCAAAATCACCCTGCAGTTACTAGCCTGGGGAGGCTGATTATCCTTTTTGTTTTCCTTATACCCCTGCCCGCACCTCATTAGTGCCTTTATTAAATTCTCCTGAAGTTACCCAATTTGAGTGTTATCTGTTTCCTGCTGTGACCCTGACTGATACATACTTGTAACTCCATGTATTAGTTCCTCCTTCCTCCTAGTGCAGTCTAACTCAGAGTAACTTAGATGCACTAGATGGATAAAAGCTTTTGGGTTAACTTCAATACATAGTTTGAGATGTCTAAGAGGAAACATACTATGCATGACCTGAGATGTTGTCTAAATCTTCTTTCTGAACCAAGACTGTAAGGCTGTAAGCTTACCCAGGAAAATTCTATTGTCTAGACTGTACAGGACACTCTGCCCAGGCTCCATCATTTCCTTCACCTACAGTATTAACTCCCTTCTCTCTAGCAGACTGGAATGCACTCTCAAGGCTGAGTAAGATTCAGTTTTGCTTCTTTATTCTTGCTGCACTGCAGAAACACAAATACTCTTGCTTTATTGTCTTCTCTGTCTCTTTTCAAAATTCTTGCAGGTTTCAAATCTTTTACATAGTTTTCCAAGTATTGTAGCTATAGTAGGAAATTCTATACAAATTCAAATACAAATTGGTGTGCGTGTTGTGCAAAAAAGTAACAGTTCTCAAAATATGATATCTATTCCAAGATTTATTGCTAGCCATGTGAGTGTGACATTCTGTTTTTAGTCTCTGATTCCTGATTTATGAAACGGAATCATTCTTCTTGGCTCACTGTGAAATATATGATAGTATATGGGGAATTTTAAAACGGCATATCTAGGGGCGCCTGGGTGGCTCAGTCGTTAAGCGTCTGCCTTCAGCTCAGGTCGTGATCCCAGGTCCTGGGATCGAGCCCCACATCGGGCTCCCTGCTCAGTGGGGAGCCTGCTTCTCCCTCTCCCACTCCCCCTGCTTGTGTTCTCTCTCTCGCTGTGTCTCTCTCTGTCGGATTAATAAATAAAATCTTTAAAAAAAAAAACCAAAAAAAACGGTGTATCGTGTGTGTGTGTGTGTGTGTGTGTGTGTGTCTGTCTGTGTCTGTGTGCGCGCACACACACACACGCCCAGTGTGGTGGCGGGGGCAGAATCCTGTTTTTCAGTTTGCTCATCCTGTCCTTTAATATGATGGCAAATGGGCATTTGTTTGAATTTGGTAATCCTTTCTCCAGGATTTCAGACTGGCAATTGATTTATTCTCAATATAGAAAACAGTTGATCCTTTTTAATTTTATTTTTATCATTTCAGTTGACAAACCCCAATGGACATAATAGAATCTTCTTTTGAACCAAAAAGTGCCTGGAGCGCCTGGGTGGCTCAGTAGGTTAAGCGTCTGCCTTCAGCTCAGGTCATGATCTCAGGGTCCTGGGATCTAGCCCCGCATTAGGCTCCCTCCTCGGTGGTGAGTCTGCTTCTCCCTCTTCCTCTGTGATCTCTCTAGCCATCACTCTCTCTCAAATAAATAAATAAAAATCGTAAAAGAAAAATAACCAAAAAGTACCTGAAGGGGCTAAACCCAAGTGGATTTTGTTGGCCAGAATTCCATGGGCCCTTCTTCAGGACCCTGCCTTTGAAGAAGTGAGTCACTTCAGAGATATCCCAGGGAAACTCAGCGTGGGAAAGACTGGCACCCATTCCTTCCAGAGATTACAGTTTCGGAATAATGGCCGATGGACTAAGCCCCACAATGAGATGAACTATGAATTGTTTGAATGTGACAGGAGCTCTGATGTGAGGGCAAACTCTGTGTCATCAGAGGAAAATCCTTATTTGTGATAAAGCCCCATTTTATGATTCATACGATCCTAGTTTTGAGCCCAATGCAGAGCGTATAAGACACATGAAAGGTCTGCATACAGAGAAACCTTCTGAATGCAATGAATGTGATAAACTTTCAGCAGTAGTTCACATCTTATTAGACATCAGAGCTCTCATACGGGGAAAAACCTTATAGTGTAATGAATATGAGAAAGCCTTCAGTCAGAGGTCATCTCTTAATAGGAAATTCATAGTGAGGAAAGCCTTATAAGTGTAATGTATGTGGAATAGCATTTATTTGGAGCTCACATCTTCTTCAGCATCAGGAAAGTCATAGTAGAGAAATACCATCTGAGCGTAATGAACATGGAAAAGCTTTTGGCCAGAGTTCATACCTTATGGAACCAAACAGAGTTTATAGTGGTGAAAACCCTATTTGTGTAGCCCAAGTGGAAAAAGAAAATTAAGGTGGAGATCTTCTCTTAATGACCATTAGAATATCCATAATGGGGAGAAGTCCTATGAGCGCAACCACACGTGATGAAGCCTTTGTGCGGATATCTCACCTTATTCACCATCATCGAATTCACAGTGAAGAGAACTCCTATGAATGCAGTGAGTGTGAAAAGGCCTTCAGTTGGAAATCTCATCTTGTCTGACATCAGAAAACCCACAATGGAAAAAATTCTGTGACTGGGACATGGAATAGGTTCCAATCAGAACCCAGGTTCTGTGGGTTAAGCAATTTTTGGTCTCTAGAAACATGTTGCTGTGGGTGGAATTAGAAAAATACAGTACTTAACTAACACCGATCATAAAGAAGAAAAGACTATAAGAGTAATCATTACTTAGTGTTCAAGTGTAGACAAATGGAGATAAAACCTAAGTCTGATTTACAGGTTTATTAGGTTTCAGATAACCCGAAGCTGAGCCAGGCCCATAATAGACTGTAAAATTCTAATATGCTGATTTAGAGATTTGTTAACAATTCCAATGCCATCCTGATTGTCCCTTAATTGGAGGCAGCATGGCCTCCATCACATACCTTTCACTTACCACCACTGAAACCATGGATATATCTGCTGACTCTCTGAGCATCAGTTTCCTTATCTGTCCAACAGGAGTAACAACACCTATCAACCTTGGGAAGGTTAGCGAAGATTCTGTATATGAAAAATTTCTGGTATAATGTGTGGCACATACTACAGGTGCCATAAATTATTACTAATTATCTAGCTTCTCTGATTTGTGCTTGCCATTCCAGTTCCATTAGAACCAGCACAGCCTGTTTTCTTTATCTTTATGGTGGGAGTGCTTACTTTATAGACCTCTTTGTACAGTTGAAAGAGCCCGGGCTTATGCAGTCAGACATCCCTGCTGCTTTCTAGCTCTGTGACCTTGGCAAGATACTTAATCTCTCCGAGCTTTACAGTTCTTAACTGTAAAAATGGTGATGGTAATGACTGCCTTGCAGAATCGGAGGGATGATTAGAATTACTACTTAGGGAGTACTTGGCACACAGTAGGCATGTAATAAATCATACCCATCATCATTCTCTACTACAAGTCTCTCTCCTTTAGAATAAATTCTTTATAGCTGTGAAACTGATTCTAGCTCTCACTTAAACTAGTGACTTTCTTATATCTCATTCTCACTCAAGAAAAGAGAACGTATCCTGCAAGTAGGCTTTATAGCAGCTTGTGAAAAGACTGGGATTCAGGGCTCTGCAATCTGGATTCAACCTTCCTGTACAGAGTATCTCCTATGTGCCAGGCCATTGACATAGATTATCTGCAGCTCTCACAACTCTGCCTCTTGGGCAAATTGAGGAATATTATCTCCATTTGACCAATAAGAATACTGAGGCTCCGAGAGGTCACATAACTTTCTCAAGTGCTTGAAGCCAGCGTTTGAATACAATTTTGACTGTCACCAAGGGCTATGGTAATTATACCATACTACACTGGTAGCCATTTATTTTATTGAATGCCTACTGTGTCCCCAGCACTGTGCTAATAAGACACACAGGAATCATATTGGATTTTTAGAAAATGAGATAATTGAGGCTCACAGAGGGCTATTTCCCCATCGTTACACAGTTGGTATTGTAATAATAAGTGCTATCATTTATTGAGGGCTTATTGCATGCCAGGCACTGTAGTAGATTCTTGACGTAAATTATTGTATTTGCTTCCCAGAAGTAAGTTTGTGTAAATTTGTTTGCACTTTAAAAAGGGGACAACTGAGGTTCAGAGAGGGTGAAGTAACTGCCCTAAGATGACACAGTGACTAAGCAACAGAACTGGGATTTGGAGCCACTATTTTCTTTATTTTTTTCTTTCAAGATTTTATTTATAGTCAAGTTAGTTAACACAGAGTGTGGTATTACTTTCGGGGGTAGAATTTAGTGATTCATCACCTGCATATAACACCCAGTGCTCATTGCAACAAGTGCCCATCACCCATTTATTCCATCCCCCCACCCACCTCCCTTCCAGCAACCCTCAGTTTGTTCCCTATAGTTGAGTCTCTTATGCTTTGCCTCCCTCTCTGTTTTTATCTTATTTTCCCTTCCCTTCCCCTGTGTTCATCTGTTTTGTTTCTTAAATTCCACATATGAGTCAAATCATATGGTATTTTTCTTTCTCTGACTGACGTATTTTGCTTAGCATAATACCCTCTAGTTCCATCCACGTTGTTGCAAATGGCAAGATTTCATCCTTTCTGATGGCTGAATAATATTCCAGTGTGTGTGTGTGTGTGTGTGTGTGTGTGTGTGTGTGTGTATCACATCTTCTTCATCCATTCTTCAGTTGATGGACATCTCTGGGCTCGTTCCATATTTTGGCTATTGTTTATAGCAGCACTATCCACATTGGGGTGCATGTGCCCCTACAAATCACTATTTTTGTACCTTTGGATAAATACCTAGTAGTGAAATTCCTGGGTTATAGGGTAGTTCTATTTTTATCTTTTTGAGGAACCTCCATACTGTTTTCCAGAGTGACTGAACCAGTTTGCATTCCCACCAACAGTACAAGAGGGTTTCCCTTTCTCCACATCCTCGCCGACATCTGTCGTTTCCTGAGTTGTTACTTTTAGACATTCTGACAGGTGTGAGGTGGTATCTCATTGAGGTTTTGATTTGTATGATGAGTGATATTGAGCATTTTTTCATGTGTCTGTTAGCCTTTTTTTTTTTTTTTTTGTCTTCTTTGGAGAAATGTCTGTTCATATCTTCTGCCCGTTTCTTAAATGGATTTTTTTTTTCTTTTTGTGTATTGAGTTTGATAAGTTCTTTATAGCTCTTGGATACCAGCCCTTTATCCAGTATGTCATTGGCTAATATCTTCTCCCATTCAGGAGGTCACCTTTTAGTTTTGTTGATTGTTTTCTTCACTGTGCAGAAGCTTTTTATCCTGATGAAACCCCAAGAGTTCAGTTTTGCTTTTGTTTCCCCTGCCTCCAGAGACATGTCTAGCAAGAAGTTACTGTGGCCAAGGTCAAAGAAGTTGCTGCCTGTGTTCTCCTCAAGGGTTTTGATGGCTTCCTGTCTCACATTGAGGTCTTTCATCCATTTTGAGTTTATTATTGTGTATGGTGTAAGAAACTGGTCCAGTTTCTTTCTTCAGCATGTCGCTGTCCAGTTTTCCCAACACCATTTGTTGAAGAGACTGTCTTATTTTTCCATTGGATATTCCTTCCTGCTTTGTGGCAGATTAGTTGACCATAGAGTTGAGGGTCTATTTCTGGGTTCTCTGTGCTGTTCCATTGATCTATGTGTCTGTTTCCTTGCCAGTACCATACTGTCTTGATGATTACAGCTTTGTAATAGAGCTTGAAATCTGGAATTGTGATGCCTCCAGCTTTGGCTTTTTTTTTCAACATTCCTTTGGCTATTCGGGGTCTTTTCTGGCTCCATACAATTTTTAGAATTGATTGTTCTGGCTCTGAAAACTGCTGGTGTTATTCTATTAGGGATTGCATTGAATGTGTGGATTGCTTTGGGTAGTATAGACTTTTACTTTTTCACAATATCTGTTCTTACGATCCATGAGCATGGAATGTTTTTCCATTTCTTTGTGTCTTTTTCAATTTCTTTCTTAAGTGCTCTATAGTTCTCAGAGTACAGATTTTTTACCTCGTCGGTTAGTTTTATCCCTATGTATCTTATGGTTTTTGGTGCAATTGTAAATGGGATCGATTCCTTGATTTCTCTTTCTGGTGCTTCATTGTTGGTGTATAGAAATGCAACTGACTTCTGTGTATTGATTTTATATCCTGTGACTTTGCTCAATTCCTGTATCAGTTCTAGCATGTGTTGGTGGAGGCTTTTTTCTTTCTTCTTCTTCTTCTTCTTCTTCTTCTTCTTCTTCTTCTTCTTTTTTTTCTTTTTTTTGAGGAGACTCTTACTTTAAAATCAATTAGCCAACACATAGTACATCATTAGTTTCGGATGTAGTGTTCAATAATTCATCAGTTGCATATGACACCCAGTGCTCATCACATCACGTGCCTACGTTAGAGTTTCATGTGGTCTGCGAAGACTTACAGTTTGACTTCTTCCTTGCCAATTTGGATGCCTTTCATTTCTTTTTGTTGTTTGATTGCTGAGGCTAGGACTTTCAGTACTATGTTGAACAGCAGTGGTGAGAGGTGACATCCCTGTCGTGTTCCTGACCTTAGGGGAAATGCTCTCAGTTTGTCCCCATTGAGGATGGTATTAGCTGTGGATCTTTTTGTATATGGTCTTTACAATATTGAGGTATGTTCTTTCTTTCTTTCTTCCTTTCTTTTTTTAAATTTTATTTATTTGTCAGAGAGAGAGAGCCAGCACAAGCAGGGGAAGCGGCAGGCAGAGGGAGAAACCTGCTCTCTGCTGAGGAGGGAGCCCAATGTGGGACTCGATCCCAGGACCCTGGGATCATGACCCGAGCCGAAGGCAGACGCTTGACAGACTGAGCCACCCAGGTGTCCCGAGGTATGTTCTTTCTATCCGTACTTTGTTGAGGGTTTTTATCAAGAAATGATGCTATACTCTGTCAAATGCTTTTCCTGCATCTGTCATGTGGTTCTTATCCTTTCTTTTATTAATGTGGGGTATCATGTTGATTGAATTGCAGATATTGAAACCACCCCTGCAGCCCAGGATTTGTAGCCACTATTTTCTTTCTTTTTTTTTTTTTTAATTATATTATGTTATGTTAGTCATCATACAATACATCATTGGTTATTGATGTGGTGATCCACGATCCATTGTTTTCGTATAACACCCAGTGCTCCATGTAGTACGTGCCCTCCTTAATACCCATCACCGGGCTAACCAATCCCCCTTCCCCCTCCAAAAAAAACCCTGTTTGTTTCTCAGAGTCCATAGTCTCTCATGGTTCATCTCTCCCACCGATTTCCACCCCCTTCATTTTTCCCTTCCTTCTCCTAATGTCCTCCATGCTACTCCTTATGTTCCACAAGAAGTGAAACCGTATGATAATTGACTTTCTCTGCTTGACTTATTTCACTTAGCGTAATCTCCTCCAGTCCCATCCATGTTGATGTAAGAGTTGGGTATTCATCCTTTCTGATGGCTGAATAATGTTCCATTATATATATGAACTGCATCTTCTTTATCCATGCATCTGTTGAAGGGCGTCTCGGCTCTTTCCACAGTTTGGCTATTGCGGACATTGCTGCTATGAACATTGGGGTGCAGATAGCCCTTCTTTTCACTACATCTGTGTCTTTGGGGTAAATACCCAGGAGTGCAATTGCTGGGTCATAGGGTAGCTCTATTTTTAAATCTTTGAGGCACCTCCACACTGTTTTCCAAAGTGGCCGTACCAACTTGCATTCCCACCAACAGTGTAAGAGGGTTCCTCTTTCTCCACAACCTCTCCAACATTTGTTGTTTCTTGCCCTGTCCATTTTTGCCATTCTAACTGGTGTAAGGTGGTATCTCAGTGTGGTTTTGATTTGAATTTCCCTGATGGCTAATGATGATGAACATTTTTTCATGTGTCTGTTAGGCATTTGTATGTCTTCTTCAGAGAAGTGTCTTTTCATATCTTCTGCCCATTTTTTGACTTGATTATTTGTTTTTTGGGTGTTGAGTTTGAGAAGTTCTTTATAGATCTGGATACCAGCCCTTTATCTGTAGTGTCATTTGCAAATATCCTCTCCCATTCTGTGGGTTGCCTCTTTGTTTGTTGACTGTTTCCTTTGCTGTGCAGAAGCTTTTTACCTTGATGAAGTCCCAAGAGTTCATTTTTTGCTTTTGTTTCGCTAGCCTTTGGAGATGTTGGATACAATTCTCTTTATCAGACATGAGTTTTAGTAAATATTTTTCTTCCAGTCTCTGGTTTGCCTTTCATTTCTTAACAGCCTCTCTTGCAGAGTGCAAGTTTTTTATTTTTAATAAAGTCCAACTCAGCTTTCTTTTTTTTCTTTTTCATGGATGCTACTTCTGGTGTTCTGTATAAAAGCTCAGCAGCAAACACAAAGTCATGTTGATTTTCTCCTACGTTTCCTCCCAGATGCTTTATATTTTGAATTTTAAATATAGACCCTTGGTCCATTTTGAGTTAATTTGTGTAGAAGTGTCAGGTCTGGGGCTCGGTTAAACTTTTTTGTCCTTGGATTCCAATTTTTTCCAGCACCATTTATTGAAAAGACTATTCTTTCTCCATCAAATTGTGCTTGTATCTTTGTCCCGTTCAACTGAGTCATATTTGTGCAGGTCTGTTACAGGTTTGCTGTTCTGTGCACTGAGCTCTGTGTCTGTTCTTTGCCAGTACCACACTGTCTTAATTACTACAGCTTTATAATAAGTCTTGAAATCAGATAATATGAGCCCTGGACCTTTGTTCTTCTTTTTCAGAATTGTGAATTCTTCTTTTTCAGAGTTTTTCAGAATTATCTATTCTAGAGCCTTTGGTATTCAATATAAGTTTTAGATCAGTATGTCGGTATCGTCACAGAGCTTGCTGCAATTTTGATGGGTATTCTGTTGTTTCTATAGATAAGTTTGGGAAGAATTGAAATTTTAACAAGTGCGAGTTTTCCAGTCCACGTATATGAAATCTCTCTCTTTTTAGCTAGATTTTCTTTGATTTCTACATCATTGTTTGTGGTTTTCCACAAACAGATCCTGTATATATTTGTTATATTTATACCTAAGTACTTCATATATAGGGTTGCTATTGTAAAAGGTAGTTTGGGGGTGGGGGATGTTAGTTGGAGACTAACCCTTTATCCAATTAAAAACTGTGCAGTAGACATGAACACACATTTCTTCAAAGAAGACATACAGATGACCAACTGACACATGAAAAGATGCACAACATCACTCATCATCAGGGAAGTGCAAATCAAAACCAAAATGAGCTATCACCTCATGCCTGTCAGAATGGCTAAAGCCCAAAACATAAACAACAACTGTCGGCGAGGATTTTGAGGAAGAGGAACCCTCGTGCACTGTTGGTGGGAATGCAAACTGGTGCAGCCACTGTGGAAGGACAGTATGGAGGGTCCTCAAAAAATTAAAAATAGAACTATCATATGATCCAGTAATAGCACTACTGGATATTTACCCAAAGAATACAAAAACACTAGGTCGAAGGGATATATGTACCCCTATGTTTATTGCAGCAGTATTTACCATAGCCAAATTATGGAAGCAGCCCAAATGTTCACCGATAGATGAATGGATAAAGATGTGTGTGTGTGTGTGTGTGTGTGTGTCTGTGTCTGTGTGTGTGTATGTGTGTTTTATACAGAACACCAGAAGTAGAATCCCTGTATACTAACACACACACACACACACACAAATATGCATACACACACAATGCAATATTATTCAGCCCAAATGTTCTTCAGTAGATGAATGGATAAAGATGTGGTACACGCACACACACACACAGACACACACACACAGGAATATTATTCAGCCATATAAAAGCATGAAATCTTGCCATTTGCAACGACATGGATGGATCTAGAGAGTATAAGGCTAAGCAAAATAAGACAGTCAGAGACAAGTACCATATGATTTCACTCATATGTGGCATCTAAGAAACAAAAGTGAGCGGAAAACAAAAGAGACAAACCAAGAAACAGACTCTTAACTATAGAGAATAAGCAGATGGTTACCAGAAGAAGGGAGGTCAGGTGAAATAGGCGAAGGGGATTAAGAGTACACTTATTTTGATGAGCACTAAGTAATATATGGAATTGTTGAATCACTATCTTGTACACCTGAAACTAATATAAAACTGTTTTTTTAACTACACTGGAACTAGAAACAAACAAACAAACAGTAACTGTGAGAGAAGACTCAGAAATGGACATGGTTGAAGACCTGAAGAGAGTTAATCACTTTTTTTAAAAAGGTAATTTTAAAAAAATATATCAAATTCTGATTGTTCAGTATTCATGTATAGATAGGTAAGCAATTGCCATGTGTGTATTGTACCTTCTATTGTGGGGGCCGTACTAAACTCCCTTATTAATGCAGCAGTGTTTTGTAGATTCTTTGGTGTTCTCTACATAAATAATCGTGTCCTCTGCAAATAAAAATTGTTGTATTTCAACATTTCCAATCTGCACACCTTTTTTTTTTTTTTTTTAAGATTTTATTTATTTATTTGACAGAGAGAGACACAGCGAGAGAGGGAACACAAGCAGGGGGAGTGGGAGAGGGAGAAGCAGGCTTCCCACTGAGCAGGGAGCCTGATGTGGGGCTCGATCCCAGGACCCTGAGATCATGACCTGAGCCGAAGGCAGACGCTTAACGGCTGAGCCACCCAGGCGCCCGTGCACACCTTTTAATTCCTCTTTCCTTTCTTACGTAACAAGCTGGGATTCCATTACATGTTGAATAGGAGTGATGACAGCAGACATGTCTGGGGGTGGGGAGCGTCTGACTGTTTTCCTTCAGCATGACATTACCTGTAGGTTTTTCATAGATCTTTTTCATCAGGTTGGGAATGTTCCCCTCTATTCCTGGTTTGCTGAGAGTTTTAAACATGAAGCCTGTTGAATTATCAAGTGCTGTCTGCATCGCTAGATATGACCATATGATTTTTGTTCTTTAGCCTGTTGATGAGGTGAACTATATCCATTGATTTTCAAATGTTGAACTGGTCTTGTGTGCCTGAGAGATATCCCGTTTGGTCGTGGTATACAGTTCTTTCTATGCATTGTTGGATTCAATTTGCTGATACGTTGTTGAGGAATTTTATGACAGTGTTCATGAGAGATCATGGTGTGTAGTTTTCCTTTCTTGCAATGTCTTTGTCTGTCTTGCTATTAAGGGAAATGCAGACCTCAGAGAATGAGTTAGGAAGTGTTGTCCTGCTTCTATTTTCTGGAAGAGATGGTGGCAAATGGGAATCATTTTTTTTTTTTTTCTTTAAATGTTTGTTTGGAATTCACTAAGGAAAGAGTCTGGGCCCAGGGCATAAATATATAACTGTTCACCTTATCTATTTTTCTGCGTGAGATTTGGTGGCTAACGTCTTTCAAGGAATCTGGCCATTTCCTCTAATGGATCAAATTTGCAGGCATAGGATTGCCGATGGCATTACTGTATTATCCTTTTAGTGCCCACGAGATCAGTAGTGATGTCCATTCTTTCCACTCAGATATTGGTAAGTTGTGTCTTCTCTTTTTTTTCTTGGCCAGAAAGAGGTTTGCCTCTTTTATTGGCCTTTGCAAAGAACCAGCTTTTAGTGTCATTGATCTTTGCTACATTTTTCCTGCTTTCGATTTCATTGTTTTCTGCTCTGATTTTTATGATGGATTTCCTTCTGTTTACTTTAGGCTTAAATAGGTCTCTTTTCCTACTTTCTTAAGGTTATTGATTTTAGATTGTTCTTCTTCTCCAGTATGTGAATGTATGCTCTAAATTTCATCTCCCTCTGAAGTATTGCTGTTTCACAATAATTTTAATAAGTTTTATTTTCATTTTAATTGAGTTCAAAATGTCTTTAAGTGTTTCTGGAGCCTCCTTCTTTCGTCCATGTGTCGATTAGAAATGTTTTGTTCCATTTCCAAACATAGGCAGCTTATCCATCTACTTTTTTTTTTTTTTAAAGATTTTATTTGTTTATCTGACAGAGAGCTAGAGAGAGAGCACAAGTAGGCAGAGCGGCAGGCAGAGGGAGAGGGAGAAGCAGGCTCCCCGCTGAGCAGGGAGCCTGACGCAGGGCTGGATCCAGGACCCCGGGACCATGACCTGAGCCGAAGGCAGATGCTTAACTGACTGAGCCACCCAGGCGCCCCTCCATCTACTTTTCTGTTGTTGATTTCTAGCTTGATTCCACTGTGGTGTGAGAACCTACTTTGTGTGAGTCCTATTCCTTTATATTTGTAGGGGTGTGTTTTCTGTCCCCACATATTGTCTATCTTTGTCAGTGTTCCCCGTGAGCTTGAGAGGCTATGGATTCCGCTGTTGTTGAGTGGTGGAGTGTTCTATACAGGTCAAGTAGATTGAGTTGATGGATAATGCTGTTCAGGTTATCTGTATCTTTTCGGTATCTGCTTGTCCGCCTGCTTGATTTACCAATTAGTGACAGAGGGGTGTTGAAATCTCTCACTACCATCAGGGATGTATGTATTTCTCCTTGACCTTTTATCAGGTTTTGCCTCATGTATTTTGACACCGTTTAACATTGTTATCAGGGGCTTACACAGTTAGGATTGTTATGTCCTCTTGGAGAATTGACTCCTTAATCACTATGTGATGCCCCTCTTTATACTTGGCAATTTTCCTTGTTCCGAAGTCTGCTTTATCTGAAATTAATGGAGCTCCTGCACCTTGCTTTGGCTTGGTGTTAGCATGGTAAACCTTTTCCTGTCCCTTTACTTTTAAGCTATCTGCACCTTTGTGTTGAGTGTGAGGTTCCTGTAGGCAACTTATACTTGGTATACTTGGATCTTTCTTGTGTCCACTCAGAAAATCTCTCTTTAGCGGGTGTACTTAGGCCATTCTCATTTAAAGTGATTATTGATATAATTGGATCGATATTTGCACCTGTTTTCCCCTCTTTTAGCTTATTGCTTATACTGCTTCTCAAACTGTTTCCAGTGGTTGCCCTAGAGTTTACAATATACACTTTTACTAAGCCAAGTCCACCTTCCAGTAACACTATATGGCTTCACGTGTAGTGCTGCAGGTGCCTTATCACAGAGTGTTCCTAATTCCTCCCTCCCATTGCTTGGGATACTTCTGTCTTCCCTTTCATCTGTCTGTGTGCTATGATGACGCAGTACATTGTGCTATCCTGTTTCAGAGAAGAGTCATCTTTCAGATGACACAAGAATAAGAAACATAAAAGACGTTATTTTACCTCCATTTTACTTCACGAGTCTCTTCCTTTCATTAGGTAGACCCGCGTTTCCGACCCATATCATTTTCCTTCTGCCTGAAGGACGTCTCTTAACATTTCTTGCGAGGCAGATTTCCTGGAGATGAATTTGCTCAACTTTTCTTTGAGAAAATCTTTACTTTTTGTTCATATTTTACTGGAAATAGATTTCTAGGTAGATGGTTTTCCTTTTCAAACAGCACCTTAAATATTTCATTTCACTCTACTCCTTCTTTGCATGGGTCGTGATGAGAAGTCAGCTGTAATTCTTATTCACATTCCTCGATAGGTAAGATGACTTTCTCTTTGTTTTTAATTTTATACAGTTTGAATATAACAAGTCTAGGGGTGTGTGTGTGTGTGTGTGTGTGTGTGTATGTGTGTGTGTGTGTTTTTGTGTGTGTGTACTTAGTGTATATGCTGCTTGGTATTCACTGAGATTCCTGAATCTATGGTTTGGTGTCTGTCACTTATTTTGGGCGTTCTTGGCCCTTATGGCTTCCAATTTTCCTTCTTCTCTGTTATCTCTACTTCTTTCCTTTTTTGGAGTTTGGATTAATATGTGAAACGTTTTCCAATTTCACATGACAGGATGTTCAGTTATGGGTTTTTTTTTTTTTTCTTTTTCTGTTATTATTTCTTAGCATTTCTGTTTGGAAAGTTTTATTGACCTATGACTTATCTTCAAGCTCACCAATTCTTTCCTCCATTGTGCTGAGTCTACTGACAAACCCTCCTTTCTGTTACTGTGTTTTAATTTTCTAGTATTTCCTTTTAATTCTCACTCAGAATTTCCATCTCTCTGCTTACATTACCCGTCAGCTTTTGCATGTTGCCTATTTTTCCATTAGAGCCCTTAACAAATTAATCATAGTTATTTTAAATCCCCTATTTGACAATTCCAAAATACGCGTCATATCAGAGGCTGGCTCTGATGCTTGCTTTGTCTCTTCATTCTCTTAATTTTCGTCCTGCTTTGTAATTTTTTTGTTGAAAGCCAGACATGTTTGTCTGGGTAATAGGACCTGAGGTAACTAGGCATTTAGTGTGAATATTTATATTAATCTGGCTTGTTATGTTTGCTGTAGCTGTAAGTGCCAGAAGCTTCCAGTTCTTCGAGTGTCCTTATTTTGGTGCCCTCTCTTGAATTTGAGCTTCCCAAATCACTCCTGTTCACAGGGAATCTGCGGTTTTGCAGTGCTTTCAGCTATAATCCATAGTTATTTCTCTGGAGCCCCATTGATGTGGTAAGGTGTGGGGAGAGGGAGGTAATTCTGTAGCTTCATGGTTAAATCTCTTGTCTTTTAGTGGGGGCCGTGTCTCTGGGCTGCAGCCTTCACAGGTGTATCTCCAGTGGCGTTGCCTTCTCCCATGCCCTCTATCCTTTCCCTGGCTGCAGTGTTCTCAAATTAGTTCCTGGAAGGCTTGACCCCTATTGCCTACCCCGTTTCCCTCAGGTGGGACAGGAAGTCTAGAGGGGGCCTGTGTGGGAGGAATACTCTTCCTCCACCTAGGGTAAAGCTCTAGCCAATTGTTTTCCCTGGAGAGTAGGCCTCTGTCATGGGGAAGGCTCTAGGGGTTATTTTGACAATGATTACTCTTCCTCTCTCCCAGCCAGAAGAACTAAGGCACCTTTCTCAGAACTTCACCATGAAAATCCATTTCCTGGAGTGAAAGACCATGAACATGTGGCTGCCCCCTAAGACTTCAGGGGATGGAAGGGGGGGCAGGGTGGAGATGTGGTAGGGGAAGCAGATTCTCACTCTCCTGTTAGTCCAGACTCAGCTTCAAGCAATTCAACTTATTTACCATTTGAGTGCTCTTACCAGTTTATGACTACAGAGGATTCTGATCCAGGAAAGCAGATCTCAGTTTCGACGGTCTGAATTCAACACTCTCTCGAGATTTTATGTGGTGGTTTGCCCTGCCACCTCAGTACTCTGATGAGTCAAAAAAAAAAAAAAATAGGTTGCTTCAGCTTTTGCAGTGTTTTCTTGTTTTAAGGAGGGATTGCTGATTTCTACCCTGTTTTATATGTTGGAGCTGAAACCAGAAGTCTCATTTGTGCCCAATTTTGAAACCCAGCATAGTCATTATAAACCTATGATTTGCAAATATCATGGTTAAGTACCAAGAGAAGCAGATGCAAGTTGAAAGTATTTGTCTGAGTGAGCCAGTAGGAAGAGTGTGGTGTTTGTGGTGGGAAGAGTGATGGGGCATAGTGTGTGTGTGGGGGGGGCGGTGTGTGGAGGGGTTGGATTTAGAATCAAGTGATTCCTACTTTCATTCAATGCTAGTATTATTTAACCTTTAAAATCTCTCTCCCCCCCAACACACACGTGTGTGTGTGTGTGTGTGTGTGTGTGTGTGTTTTGAGAAAATTAAGAAATAGGTGATGCATTTTATGTAGAAATAGTCTGCAGAGATTTTACGTAGAAGAATATAAAGCAATTGTAAGCATGATTTCAAGGAGCTTGAATAAACACCCCCAAATACATACAACTCCTGAAACAGTCTCTCTCGGTTGTGGATGTCAGCCGTCACTGTTCGTTAACTATTTGTTTGTGGATGTCAGCTGTCACTAATATGCATGTACTACTTACGATCGCGGCAGGTTTGCACCCTACTTGGCTAGGGTAATAATGTGAAAGTTGCCCTGTCCTAAGTCTTGGGGAAGCAATGAAAGAGAGGGGACTAGAATCCCATTTCACGAGTGAAGAAACTAAGGCTAAAAGAGATTAAGTAACTTGCTGAAAAGTCATGCACAAGTAAGGTCTTGGACAGTGTCCCAAGTCTATCTGATATCAGCACCGATGTCCTGTCTGGAATACTTCTCTGCCTATCCTGGAATGTACATTTTTGAAGAGTCGCAGCTTTATCAGAAAATGGTGTTATTTTTTTCAACTGGATTTGGGAACCAAACTTACTGAGACAAGTACAAGGAGAGATGAATACCATCATCCAGTTCTTTTCAGAAATCACAAATTCCTAAGCCTTATTAAATTGATGTAGAAGCTAGAAACCAAGATGGAAATCTTCCAAGTTTATTTAATAAAGATAGCCTAAACCCTGATTCCCAGACCCGGAAAAGACGGTACGTGGACACAAGCCCACAGGTCCACATACACGCACAATGCACAAGCCCACGTGCACACTCCCACATGTGCCCTCACACACACAAATATGGATCTATCTCACTTAGGAGCATAGATTTAATGTTTTATCCATCAATTTGGAGTCTGTAGTGTTTAACGATATATAGAAAATCTACCACATCCTGGTAGTTTTTCATGTCAGGAGAGGATATTGTAATATTGAGAAATATTTTAGTATTTTAATAATCCATTTTATCAATAGGGCCAAGGAGGAGAAAACATATCATTTGAAATGCTGGGGAAGAAATTCAAGAAATTCAGCCCATGTCTGACAAACAGTCTGTGGGCCTTCTTAGTTCTTGCCTTCAGCTGAAAAAATTGCATTAAAACCCTTTACTACTACCCATCCACAACCCCTTATCTGAAACCCTTGGGACCAGCTGTTGCAGAATTCATATACCATACTTTCCATAAGAGCCATAAGCATGGTCTGGAATAGCACTGCTGAATCTAATAAAACAATATTTCCACAGAGAAACACAAATATTCATGCTGAGAAGGATAAATAAAGACTAAAAACAGCCTCCTGTCAGTTCGGGTCATGTTTTACGTGCATATGAGACAGGAAAAATAACGCTGGTTTTCATAGCCTTTGAGATTTCAGACTTACAGTAAGGGATTTTGATTCTGAAGTGTGTTTCTGTCAGTTCTTTTTGCATTCTTTAAAAAAAGGATTTTATTTATTTACTTGCCAGAGAGAGAGAAGGAACACAAGCAGGGGGAGTGGGAGAGGGAGAAGCAGGCTCCCCATGGAGCAGGGAGCCCGATGCGGGGCTCGATCCCAGGACCCCGGGATCATGACCTGAGCCGAAGGCAGACGCTTAACTGACTGAGCCACCCAGGCGCCCCACTTTGCATTTTATATGTGTTTTTCCCCGCTATTTTTGGTAGATTTCCCTTTTATTGAAGTATAACATACAAAGAGGAGAGAGCACCAGTCATAAATGACAGCAATTTGATGACATTTCACAAAGTGAACACATGCGTGTAACCACCACCGAGATCAAGATATACGACATTACTGGTGCCCCAGAAGCCTAAACTGTGTCCTTCTCTAATGATTACACCTGACAGTTAACGACTCTTCTGACCTATGTCACCCTAAGGGTTTTTTGGGCTGTTTTTAAACTCTCTACAAATAGAATTATCAATCATGTGCCTTTTTATGCCTGCCGCCTTTTGCTCAATGTTCTGATATTGAGATCTGCCCATGTTGTTGCACGCAGGGATATTTGCCTGTTTCATGTCTGTATGGTATTCTCTACTATGAGTATACCACACTGTATTCACTCAGCTGTTGATAGATGTTCGGATTGTTTCCAGTTCCTGACTATCATCGATAATGATGCCGTGAACGTTTTTATTCATGTGTTTTGGAGAACATGTTTGCACTTCTGTTTGATTATATACATGGATTGTGTGGTAGCCAGAATTCCATGATGATGCCCAGTGACCCTTGTCTTTGCACAATCTCCTCCCATTGGGTGTGGATGGAACCTGTGGACATGATGAGATAGCCCTCCCATGATGATGTGAAATTATATAGCAAAAAGGATTTTGCAGATGTAATTAAGGCCACAGAGCAGATGACCTTAAGCTAGGGAGATTGTTCGGGGTGGGCCAGACCTAATCAGGGGAACACTTGCAAGGGCCTAGGCCCCCTTCCGAAAGAGAGATTTGAGGCACGGGAGAGCGTGTTCAGGGGGCCACATGGTGAGGAACTGAAGGCAGCCTCTAGGAGAGGAGTGCTGTCCCTGGCTGACAGCCAGTGAGAGAAAGGGGCCTCAGTCCTCCAGCGGCCTGGAACTGACTTCGGCCAACAACATGGATGTGTTTGGAAGGGACTCTTCCCGAAAGCCTCCAGAAAGGGGCACAGCAAGTCCACTGCCCTCTCACCCTGTGAGATCCGGAGCAGGGAAGCCAGTCACACTGGGCACAGACTTCTGACCTGCACAACTGTGAGCTAAGAAATGGGGATTGTTTTATGCTGTCAGGAGCATGGTCATTTATTCCACACCAATAGGAAGCCAGTACAGATTTTGGTACCTGAATGTGGGGTGCCGCCACTGCAAACAGCTAAAGATGTAGGCCTGGCTTTGGCACTGGGTAGTGGGCGAGGGCTGGAGGAAATTTGAGGTGCACGCTAGAGAAAGCCTAAGTGGCCTCAGGAAAAGCCCTGATTGCCTCGGACAGACTGTTAGTAGAAATCTGAACTTTAAGGACATCGCTGGTGAGGGCTCAGAAGGAAGCAAGGGACACGTTATGGAAACTGGAAGAAGGGGGATCCCTGCTACGTAGTGGCAGAAAGTTTAACAAGATTGTTGCCTGCGGTTATGTGGAAAGAAGAAAATATAAATGACAAACTTGGCTCTATGGCTAAGGGAGAGGTTGGAGGTAGCGGAATTTGGATAGCATAATAGAAAAACCTAGATTGCCTTGAGCAGAGTGTTAGTGCCGATCTGGAATTTAAAAACCAAGGATTATTCTAGGCTTTGAAACTTTATCAAAGAATTCTGGCTGTTGTTCTCCCAGCTGGATTTCCAAACTGCTTTGGGACTCTAACTCCTTTCTGCCTTCCTATCCCCACCCCTCTTTTCAAACCGGAGTGTTCTAGCTGTTATCTCATGCCCATCCCACCGTTGTGTGTTGGGGAAGATAGCTCGTCTGTCACTTTAGTGTCACCAGTCCTCAGCTGGAGAGGGATTGTGCCCCAGGAGTTGTACTGCATGGATCATACCCAGGAAACCTCACCCATGCCTGATTTGGATGACTAGGATGATGAGATTCTGGACTTTGAGCTATGCAGTTTTGATGAGCTCTTGGACTTGAGCTGTTGCCATAATACCATGAGAAATTTGGAGACTGTGGGATGGAGTGAATGAACTTTGTATGTGGGACAGACTGGATCGCTGGATCACTGGGGGCCAGAGGGCATACTGCGGTAGGCAAAACTCTAAGAGGACTCCAAGTGACCCTCAACCTTGTATAATCCCCTCTGGTTCAGTGTAAGAGGAGCCCATGAATATGGTCAGATATCACTCCTGTGATGATTATGTTACATTACATGGGAAAAGAGATTTTGTAGCTATATTAAGGTCCCAAGTCAGTAGACCTTCAAATAAGGAGGTCATCCTGGGTGGGCCAGCCTTAATCAGGTGAGCCCTTAAAAGGGGGGGCCCCTCCTGAGAGACTCAAGCATGAGAGGGTGTCTGGAGGGGTCCATGTGGCAGGGAACTGCGGGCAGCCTCTAGGAGCTGAGAGTGGGACTGAATTCTGCCAATAACCCAAATGAGCTTGGCAGTGGACTTCTCCTCAGAGCCTCCACAAAGAAACACAGTCTGCCCAACACTTGATTTCACCCTGTGATACACTGAGCAGAGAACAAAGGCATGTCACACGTGGACTTCTGACCTACAGAACTGTGAGCTAATAAACAGACATTGTTTTTAAGTAGCTGAATTTATGGTACTTTGTTATGCAGGAATAGATCATTAATACAGATGGCATTCCTGGGTTATAGAGGATGTACATGTTCAGCTTTGATAGATAGTGCCAGTTTTCCAAAGAGGTGGTACCAATTTACACTTGCACCAGCATTAGAGAGTTCCTCCATATCCTCACCTAATCTTGATATTGTTAGTTGTCTTGGCTATTCTGATAGATGTTTTGTCAGGGATTTTATTATTTTTTTTTAAGATTGTTTATTTATTTATTTATTTATTTAGAGAGCACGTGCGAAGAGGGGGGAGGGGCAGAGGGAGAGGGAGGGGAGAGAGAGAGAGTCTTAAGCAGACCCTGTGCTGAGCACGGAGCCCAGTGCTTGGGGCTCGATCTCACAACCCTGAGACCTCGACCTGAGCCAAAACCAAGAGTCCGAGGCTTAACAGACTGTGCCACCCAGGCGCCCCAGCTCACTGGGATTTTAATGTACATATCCCTGGTGACTGAGGTTGAGTAGCTTTTTGTTTGCTCATCGGTTAGTTAGTCGGATGTCCTGTTTTGTGAAGGTCCTGTTCAAATATTGTGCCAGTTTTTCATTGCATTGTCTTTTTTTTTTCCTTCTTGATTTTAGGAGGTATTATATCCTGTACATGAGACGTCCATGAAATATACATGTTGCAAAACCTTTCTCCCATTCCAAGGTTTATCTTTTCACTCTCTAAATGTGTCTTTTGATGAACGGGAGTCCTTATTTTGATGAAGTCCAAATTACCAATGTTGTTTCCCTTTCTCATTAGTGCTTTCTGTGCACTGTTGCCACTCTCTTTGCCAATCCCAAGGTCATAAATATTTGTTCATAACGTTATTTTCAATAAGCTTTAACTTCTGGAATTAATTTTTGTGTACGGCGTAAGTTAGGGGCCAAAGTTATTTTTTTCCCCAAGTGGATGGATATCCAGTGTCTAGCTTCACTTATTTAAAAGACCATCCTTTCCCCAGAGCACTCTAAGTGGCACAATTGTTGTAAATGTGGTGACTGTGCTTGTGCGAGTCTATTCGTGGACGCTTCTCTTTGTGTCTTTTGGCCTGTTTGTCTTTTCTTGTGCTCATACCACACTATCTTAATTATGGCGTCAGAGCTGGTCTTGCTATCTGGCTGTGAAAGTCCTGAAAAGTCTTGGTTTTTGTTTTAGATGGCGTTGGCTGTTCTTGGATCTTTGTTATCCGTATATAATTTAGAAGCAGCTTGACAATTTCCGTTTTCAAAAGAAAAAAAAAAACTGCTGGGAATTTGATTGGGAATGCATTGAATCCATAGATCAGTTTCACAAGAATTCTCTCTTCCATTCACTTTCATACTGTTGTCTTCCAGTACATAAACATGACATATGTCTGATTTATGTAGGCTGTCTTTAATTTCTCTCGGAAGTGCTATCTGTGGGCAGAGGTCTTGGGACTCCTTTGTTAGATTTGTTCCTAGGTGTTTGTTCTCTTCTGATGCTGTAATAGATGGCATTTGAAAATTTTTTCTCCTTATAATTCTAATGCCAGTATATAGAAATCCAATTGTATTTTGTAAAATTGACCATATATCCAGCAACCATGCTAAATCATTTATTAATTATAATATCAGATACATATACTTTTTGAGATTTTTTAATGTAAACCATCTGTTGTGTCTCTTTTATTTCTTTAAGCGCTGAGAAAACTTATCCCAAAGACTCCAAGCAGACGTGCATCTCATTGATATGGGGGAGTATCGATGGGAGAATGCCCATTCCTAAACCAGTCACTGGAAGGGTAATGAGATTACTATGACCTGGTTAGTCAACCACACTGTCCGGTATAATCAGATATGTTGCATTGTGGGCCACGGTTTCTCTTTACTTTAACCAAATATGTAAATACTTGGAAATGAAACCTTTGATCAGAAAGGTAAAAATCAGGAGATTGATGATGATGGATTGATACTGGTGGAATGTCCCTCCCCATAAATGAGCTGAAATTACAGTTCTTAAGGTACATCATTTCTTAAGCAAAGATTAATATGGTTAATATTTGAAAACCGTTTTGTGCATTGTGAAGGAACAATTAAGATGAAGTAGTCTACTTCATACATACCCTTCTGGTGATTATAAAATACAAAGTTATCACAGAAAATTTAACACCTACACATACCAAACTTTGAACAATATTTACTGATCACTGACAGGATCGACTGTGATTTAAATTTTGTTTTAAACTTTTCCAAATTATCTAAATACCCCACCACAGGGTTTGTCAACCTGGACACTACTGACATTTGGACCAGATAATTGTTTGTTGTAAGAGGCTAGCTTGTGCATTCAGGGATTTTTTAAGCAGCATCCCTAGTTTTGATCCACTGGATGGCAGTAGCATCTCCCCTTTCCCCAAGTTGTCACAAACAAAAATGTCTCCCAGCATTGTCAAGTGCCCCCTGGAGCAGGCACCATGCTGCTGGATGAGCACCATTACTCCATAATAAATGAGATTTTAATATACACCGAATTCTAGGTATATGTGTAGATAGATAGATAGATAGATAGATAGTAAATGAGATTTTAATATACATCGAATTCTAGGTATATGTATAGATAGATGATAGATAGATAGATAGTAAATGAGATTTTAATATACATCGAATTCTAGGTATATGTATAGATAGATGATAGATAGATAGATAGTAAATGAGATTTTAATGTACACCGAATTCTAGGTATATGTATAGATAGATAGTAAATGAGATTTTAATATATACATCAAATTCTAGGTATATGTATAGATAGTATACATATATTCAGTATATTCAGTATATAATTTTTATTTGTGTAACATAGCCATTTTCCAATAGCATTAAAAGTTCTTCAGAGGGGCGCCTGGGTGGCTCAGTCGTTAAGCGTCTGCCTTCGGCTCAGGTCATGATCCCAGGGTCCTGGGATCGAGCCCCGCATCGGGCTCCCTGCTCAGTGGAAAGCCTGCTTCTCCCTCTCCCACTCCCCCTGCTTGTGTTCTCTCTCTCGCTGTGTCTCTCTCTGTCAGATAAATAAATAAAATCTTTAAAAAAAAAAAAAAAAAAAAGTTCTTCAGAAACATCCCATAAACTCTACATAAGTTTATTCTGTGGACCATCCAGTATCCTGCCAGAAATTTAGGTGGTTTCAATTTTTTTTTAAAACAAATGACACCAAAATAATCACTTCTGATCAAATAACATTGTGGTTTAATATATGTATATTTCTTCAGAATCAATGCCTAGAAGAGGAATTGTAGCATCAAATGGATTTCATGTTTATATATGTCTTGTCAAATTTCCATCTGGCAGGGTGCTCTGAATGTAGAACCCCAACCCGGTAACATATGAGAGAGCCTGGTTTCTTACAACAGCTTAAATCATAATTAAACACGAAAAATTAGTTGCTTTCCATAATGCAAATATCTGTATTTTTCTGAATGCAAGAGTAATCTATGCTCGTTGAGAACATTTAGAATATAAGGTATGAGGCAAACAAAACTTACTCTCCCAGGGACGCCTGGGTGGCTCAGTCGGTTAAGTGTCTGCCTTCGGCTCAGGTCGTGATCCCAGGGTCCTGGGATTGAGTCCTGCATCAGGCTCCTTGCTCAGCAGGGAGTCTGCTTCTCCCTCTGCTGGCCACTCCCCCTGCTTGTGCTCTCTCTCTCTCTCTCTGACAAATAATAAACAAACAAAAAACCCTACTCTTGCAGATTTTTTTTTTTTTTTTTTTTTGAGAATTGAGAATCACTGGATTCCCACTGTGTCCCCAGTCTGCAAGTCTTCCCAATTCCAGGAAGTGGCACCACCATCCACCCAGATACTATGGCCAAAATCTAAGAGTCCTGATTGCCGTCCTTCACTCATGATCTCACAGACATTCACGTTTTCCCAGCTGAGGCCTCAGACGACATCGTAGAGCAGAGATGAGCCATCTGCCGTCTGCCCTGTCTGAATTCTAGCTCTACAGGATGCCTGAGCATGATCAAATGGTCATTGTTCCATGACACTAAGTTATGGAGCAGTAGATGAGAACACATTCTCTTCATTTAAGCACATCCTCTATTTCATCAGTATTTCATTTTCCATATTCCATCCCATTTTATTTATATTCATTGTCTATTCCACCCTTCATAACTTTGTATTCTATCTTTCATTCCAAGTTTCATTCCATTTGTTGCTATTCCATCCTGGTACTTTTAAATCTAAAGTGCAAATAGTCCATTGATTTCATGACCTTGCAAATTCTATTCCATCGGTTTCCTCCCATTTTCTTTAATATTTTACTTCACTGTATATTCCACTCCATTCTTTTTCTCATGTAACGTTACTTATATATTTTTTTTTATTCCACACGCCATCAGATATTTATTTCCATCCTCCTTTCCATTCCATTTTCCCATTATATTCTATTCAATTTCCATCCTGTTCAATTTTCCATTCCATATCCTGTTTAAGTCTGTATTCCATCCCCCATTTCATTCCAATTCCCACTGCAGTTAGTCTCCACTTCATCCCGTTCTGCATTCCATTTCAAATCCATTTTCCCTTCCATATTATTTAACACTCCAAATACCATTCCATTCTACTTTGCGTTGTGTTTCGCTCCAGTTGCTCCTCCGGTCCAGGAAGCCTCCCATTCCATTCGGCTGAAATTGTCATAACGGTGACTTTCAGGAGAACATCTTGCTAATATTTTAATCAAAGAGTTACGAATGTGCATGGCCTGTGCCAAGAATTTCTTCATCTGGGAGTCTATCCATAGCAAGGACACGATTGAGGATATGAACGATTTTTAGTAAGAAGGATGTGCTTCGCAGTGATGTGTTATAGAGGGTGAAAAGTTGGTTGATATTGGAATGTTTGAAGATGTAAGCTTCTGGTATAAATGGAATATTTTGTACTTAAAAATGGCCTTGTGGAAATTTACTTATTGACATGGAGAGAGAGTTTTCTGGACCCAAAAAAGCAGGTGACCAAACAATATCTATGGATAAGTGATCCCATTTCATAAAATAAACTATGTGTAACTTGCCTTACAGGTGTGTCAGAATTTAGGTGCTGGCTGGCTGTTTTGGGTACTGAAATGGCAGCCGTTCTGTAATAATGACTAAAAATCTGGTCTAAATATTGGACTTCAAGCCTGTGCATCACAGCATATTTGTATTAACAGAAACTAGAGAGTAGGTCACACAAATGAATGTACATTCATCAGTGGATTACTATGCAGCCCATACAAATGTTGATGCATATTTAAGGACAGTATCATCCTTAATCCCAGGCAACCCCACTCCGTGTTCAGGGGGCAAGGCAAGGAGAAGCATCCTACTGGAAAATTCTAAATCCGCCTCTGGGTGCGTGGCAGCAGTGCTGAACATCCCGAGCCCAGGCAGTGTGGGCCCCATCCCTTTTGTTGCTTTCACGCCGTTCTCCAACCCTACAGCCCACTAGAGTTCTGGGACAGTCTCTTCTGGAGTCACACATGGGCCCTGCGTCCTGACGGGATTCCAGGAGGGATGCCCAGCTCAGCGGTATCTCCTCTTGGTCAGTGTGGTATTTCTTTCAAGCCACTGCTTGAAAGTTTCACCACCAGAGTGGTGCTGACAAGCTAAACTGATTTGGGGTGACTCAAACTGTTTATACAGACACCATCGCTGCCCACGCCCTCGAAACACACACACACACACACACACACACACACACTCTCTCTCTCTCTCTCTCTCTCTCTCATAGGGGTCCAGGTATGGATCGGAAATTCATATCGTGGCCCGGGCAGCAGCGGCCCCTAGAATGGCGGAGCACGTGGTTTGGTTTGGCGCCAGACGGAGCTAGGTTGGCTCGCTCCCTTTAAGACGAGAGTCACGTGACAACCATCCGACCAATCAGACGTGAAGATCCGACCAGGACACGCCCATCCTCCGCACTCCTTCTCCGGGAGCTCTACCCAGGCGGCGTCTTGTAGCCACGCTCCCGCGTCTCTGAGAGAGAATCTGGCGTTATGGACACTCCGTCGTCCGATCAGAAGGCGCGGAAGCAAGAGCAGGGTGAGGTGCCCGAAGGGCCGAAGAACGAGGTCGCCCCTGCCCCCGGCGACCCCAATCCCAGTACCTTGGTCCCCTGGGTCTCGAGCGGCCTTTCTCCATCGGGTGGTGGCTCCCCACAGAGCGGTACGGCAGGTTCCTCTGCCTCCGCCCTGGCTGCCGTCGGCGCCATTTTGATCAATGGCGAGGGCCCGGAGCTGCCCTCCACGGGCTGTGTGCAGGAGAGGGAGCGTGCTGACCTCCAGGGCGGCCGCAGTCCCCACGCCAAGCTGAGATGTGTGGTGCCCGGGGCAGGGCTGGGTCTCCAGGCCTCACACGCGGGCGGCGTGGCCGCCATGGTGCAAGCCATGAGGGGAGTTGGCCAGGCCAGCGGGCCTCCGACCCTGACCGCGAGCCCGGGGAGGGGCCGTGGGAGGAAGCAGCCCGGCCGCGAGGAGGCTGCCCAGGCTCAGAAGCCTCCAGAGCGGCGCTGTCTGTTTCCTGTGCTTCCTACAGCTCAGTGCCTCGTGCCCTTGCCGCCATCTTCTCCGGGGTCTCAGCCCAGCGGCCGCCGCCGTTCTCGGGCTTCTCCGTCGGGTCACGCATCCCAGCCAGGCCCTGCCCTCCGAAGTCAGGCCCGGGCACCAGGCCCAGCCCCCCGCAGTCAGGCAGCCAGGCCAGGCCCTGCCGTCCACGACCGCGCCGCCCCGCCAGGCATTGATGATCTCAGCCGTGAATCTGAGCCAGGCTCTGCTTGCCGCCGCCGCCATGCACCTGAACCAGGCCCTGTTCGTCGTCGCCGCCGCCGCAGCCACCGCGCGCGCTGCACCGCTCCGCCAGGCCCAGCCCCTTCTGGCTACACCACCCCGCCACGCCCAGTCCCTCGGAGCTACACCACCCCGCCACGCCTTCCTCTCCGCAGGCGAGCAGCCGGGCCAAGCCCGGCCCACGGAAGCTACACCGCTCCGCCGGGCCCTGCTCTCCGGAGCCAGGCGTCCGGGTCGGGCCCTGCTCTCCGGAGCCAGGCGTCCGGGTCGGGCCCTACACTTCGCAGCCGTGCATCCGCACGAGGCCCTGCGCGCCGCCGCAGCCGTCGTACCACCCCACCAGGTCCTGCTCTTCGTAACCGCACAACTAGGCCTGGCCGGGCCCTCCGCCCCGCTGCCCCGCCAGGTCGGGCTCTCAGCAGTCCTGCCTCCCACCCAGCTCCTGTTCGCTGCAACGGTGCATGCTGTCGAGGCCTTGTTCACCACTACCGCGCTCCTGGGCCAAACCTTGCCCTCGAAATCCGCGCCTCCCCTCCAGGCCCTACTCTCCGCAGCAGCCTCGCAGCCAGTCCAGGCCCTGTTCTCGGGAGCCACGCCTCCACGCTGGGCCCTGTCCTCCGGAGCCATGTTATCCAGCAAAGATCAGCAGTTCGCAGCCTCCCTCCTCCGCCAGGGCTGGCCGCCCAGAGCCCTTCTCCCCCTGGGTTCGCCTTAAGAAGGCTGGTCTTCCGGAGCAGCTCAAATTCACCTGATCCTGAGGTCCGGTGCTTTGCCTCCCAGCGTGGTCCTGCCATCCACGCGAGTTCCTCACCATCCTCTCTTGGCGCGTTCTATTCTCTCTTCCCTAGGCGATATAGTGAGGGCTTCTTC
>NW_022589811.1:0-188204 GCF_004348235.1 Phoca vitulina
GTGGAAAGAGCCAAGATGTCCATCGACAGATGAATGGATAAAGAAGAAGTGGTATATATATACAATGGAATATTATGCAGCCATCAAAAGGAATGAGATCTTGCCATTTGCAACGACGTGGATGGAACTGGAGGGTATTATGCTGAGCGAAATAAGTCAAACAGAGAAAGACATGTATCATATGACCTCACTGATATGAGGAATTCTTAATCTCAGGAAACAAACTGAGGGTTGCTGGAGTGGGGGGTGGGGTGGGAGGGATGGGGTGACTGGGTGATGGACACTGGGGAGGGTATGTGTTCTGGTAAGCGCTGTGAATTGTGCAAGACTGTTGAATCTCAGATCTGTACCTCTGAAACAAATAATGCAATATATGTTAAGAAAGAAAAAAAGAAGAAGAAGAATGTAGCAGGAGGGGAAGAAGGAAGGGGGGGAAATCGGAGGGGGAGAAGAACCATGAGAGACGATGGACTCTGAAAAACAAACTGAGGGTTCTAGAGGGGAGGGGGATGGGAGGATGGGTTAGCCTGGTGATGGGTATTGAGGAGGGCACGTTCTGCATGGAGCACTGGGTGTTATGCACAAACAATGAATCATGGAACACTATATCTAAAACTAATGATGTAATGTATGGGGATTAACATAACAAAAAAATTTTTTAAAAAATGGAAAAAAAAATAAATAAAATAAATAAATAAATAAATGAGAAAAAAAAAAAAAAAAAAAATGGCAGCTAACCCTACAACCCAGCAATTGCACTACTGGGTATTTACCCCAAAGATACAAATGTAGGGATCCAAAGGGGTACGTGCACCCCGATGTTTATAGCAGCAATGTCCACAATAGCCAAACTATGGAAAGAGCCTAGATGTCCATCCACAGATGAATGGATAAAGAATATGTGGTGTATATATACTATGGAATATTATGCAGCCATCAAAAAACATGAGATCTTGCCATCTGCAACAACGTGGGTGGAACTGGAGGGTATTATGCTGAGCGAAATAAGTCAATCAGAGAAAGACAAGTATCACATGACCTCACTGATATAAGGAATTCTTAATCTCAGGAAACAAACCAAGGGTTGCTGGAGTGGTGGGGGGTGGGAGGGATGGGGTGACTGGGTGATAGACACTGGGGAGGGTATGTGTTATGGTGAGTGCTGTGAATTGTGCAAGACTGATTAATCACAGATCTGTACCTCTGAAACAAATAATACATTATATGTTAAAAAAAGAAAAAAGAAGATGGTAGGAAGGGAAAAATGAAGGGGGGGGAGTCGGAGGGGGAGACGAACCATGAGAGACTATGGACTCTGAGAAACAAACTGAGGGTTCTAGAGGGGAGGGGGGTGGGAGGATGGGTTAGCCTGGTGATGGGTATTGAGGAGGGCATGTTCTGCATGGAGCACTGGGTGTTATGACCAAATGATGAATCATGGAACACTACATCAAAAACTAATGATGTAATGTATGGTGGTTAACATAACATAATAAAATAAAATTTAAAAAAAGATGATGGCAGCTAAACTCTTGGATATATTAAAAAAAAAAAAAAAGCAAATTTGTCCATGCTTTCCAGCAAATGATCCTGGGTCAATTTTCTGGATGGAAATCTTTAAGCCAACCTCAAAATCCTATCCAAAAATCAGTTTCAGCTTGATTGTGGAGCTAATCATATAAGGTAGACCAATAAACTTTTAGAATAAAACAAAAGAGAGCGTTTTCATGACTTTGGGGGTCGGCACAGATTATGTAACTGGCGTACAACAGTGCTAATCATTGAGGGAAGAAATAGCTATTTTAAAAGGAAGAGCTTCTGCTCATCAACAGATACCATAAAATGATAAGCCACGGAGTGGAAATGCTTTCTGCATACACATATCCAATAAAGGACTTGTGTTGACAGAGAGAGAGAAAACAGAAAAAAGATGTGAATATGCACTTCACCAAAGAGAATGTCCATTGCTAAAACTCAAACGAAAATATGCTCAATCTTATCAGTTTTCAGTGAAATGCATTTTGACACCCCATGTGATACACACACACCAGAATGTCTAAGTGAAAGTTGTCAATATTTGGGGCTGCTGAGGATTTGCAGGAACTGGGAACTGCCCACCAATTCCATGGAATAAGGTATGGTAGAGGCTTACGGGGGGGGGGGGGGGGGAACAAACGACCAGTACCTGCAACAATGTGGATGAATCTCACAAACATAGAGCTGACGAAGTCAGACACCGAGTATCTACTGTTCGCCAGGTAATGCGCGAGGCTAGTTACACACATTGTCTCATTCAGTCCCAATCACAAGACCTTGAGTTGCTATAATTGTCCTATTTTGCAAACAAGGAGACTAAGGCTCAGCGTGTTTAAGTGTCTTGTCTACACTCAGAGCCAGTATGTAGCAGATGATGGACTGAAGTGCGGGGCTCTGGGACTCGGAACCAGAGTGCCCAGCCCGCACTGAGGTCCGAGGCCAGGGCTGGGAGGCATCTCCAACCTCTAGGCGGTGCCCACGTCCTTTCTCCCTGGGTTCAGAGCATAATGGATCGTCTATGGGAAAGGACACAGACGTGTGTTTTCGGCAGAAGAACAGCATTATTTCCACCAACCAGGAGAGAAAATTCTATTCTCCATGATGTCATATCTCCTGATTTCTCTTTGCTTTTAGCATTCTAGTAATCAAAACTTGGACCTGGAGTGGTACAATATCTGATGGAAGGCATCTTCTCATTCAGAAAGGGCAGATGTGACTGAGTGGAATGTGAGTACCAGAGGCTGTGTGGTCTCAGAAGAGCATTTCAGGGGCGATGGTGCATCTCTCCTTCTTCCTTTATTATCCTGTCCTTTGGCCCCCAAACCTCTAGCCGAACACTGTTCAACAGACAAAGAATGCAACCCACAAATGGAAAGCACATACATAATTCTAAAAAATTTGGTAGCCATATTAAAAAAAAACAGGAAAATTAATGTTAATAAAGAGATTTTATCTTGTCTGATATATTCAGAATGTTATTGTTTCAATATGCAATTAACATACAAGTTAGCAAGGAGAGATTTTACATTCTTTCTTCTTAAGAAATCTCCAAGGAATATTTTACCTTATAGCACATCTCAATTCACCCCCTCCCCAGAGCTGGGCTAAATAAATAGGAATTTGACTTGATGCCTGAGGCATCAGAAGGCGGCATAACCTGTCTTAACCTGGATGCAGGGTCTGGCTCTAATTCAGTGTATCCAGGGTCCCTCCCAGAGGAGCCACAGGTTCTACTAATAGAAAAAGGCAGTTTTCTAAACTTCCTATAAAAAAAAACAACACTTTAGACTTTAAATGCTCACTAACCTCATATGGCTGATGGCTAATGGACAGGGCAGCTTGGGTACAATCAATTCCACACAATTCTCTTTTCAAAGTTCCTTGACTCATACCTAACAGTAACATTTATTGAGTGCTTAGTGTATGCCTGGCATGGTGCCCAGCGCTTTACATGCCTCCTCTCAGTGTTAAGCCTAAGAGATAGATATAATTGCTGTTTTACATACGACAAAAACAAGACACAGAAATGCTAAGTGACAAGCCCAAGGTCAAGAGACTTATAAACGACAGAGGTAGATTTTGAACCCCATGCAGCCTGGCGTTCCAGCTCAAGCATGTAATCGCAAGGCTTTGCTGAGTACTTAAAAAAAAAAAAAAGTGCATTTTTATTGTAGGATAATACTTTAACACATAGGATTCCTTTACAAACATGATATAAATATTAATCAAAACATTTGGCTAATCCAAACAGTCTACACCCACTTTACAGAAAAGCCTATTACCTATTGCAGGAAAGCCTCTCACACTAAGCACCTTGCTTGTAAGACTACTTATCCCAGTCATTACACAGAGCATGTAGTTTTAAGAAATGCTACAGGCACAGGAAAGGCAAAATCTCAGGTTCGGCTCATTCGTGTTACACAATTTGATGAAATGCCACACCGAGCCAGGTACCCGCATACCCTGACTGACCCAACAAACCTGGCCCCAGTTTGCCCCGAGCAGGAAGGAGGGGAGGAGTGTTCCCTGCTTGGGACTTTCGGTACCAAGGTCCTGGGCAAATTAGACAGCAAGTTGATCTTTCTGCTGAAAATGGTACAGGCTGGTCCAGACCCTTGCAAATGGGAAGGTAGTTGCCCACCAGCTCACCCGATACCCGCACGTTAAGAACTGACTCTTTTCCATTCCAGGTGATCTACCTCTTGTCCGGATCCTGAATAATTTGACCCTTGGTTCCAGTGTTGGTCCTAGTCAATGTTACCGTCTGGTTGGCACCATCCAGTGGGCTCCTCATCTGTCTCCCCCCAACCACCGCAGTCCGTCTGGCCTCTTACCCACACTACAGCCCAGGGGTGAATCTTTAAAATGCAGATATGATGTCAAGACTCTCTCGTCCGGTGCCAGGGACTGAAAACCTTTCACCGATCTCCCCCACCTCCCCGTGTTCCATCTATGGGTCCATTGGGAAGGGCTGTGGTTTATTTTTTTTTCCCAAGTTACGTCCTTCCTACTCTTTATGTGTTAAGATGGTCTTCCTTTTTATGAAATGATAGAGACAGTGACTGTGTGTCTGTTAATTGGTTTTCTTGTCCTTAATAACCAAAACAGAAAACACATTTGCTTGGGGGGTGACAGTTGGTAATTTCTGCCGCTGGTTTTCGGATTTGAGTCTTGTGTCCATTACCTCCTAGCTGTGTGACCTTGGGTAAGCAAGCTGGCCTCTCTGCGCCTCCCTGCCTCCTTCCAGGGGAGGTTGGGAGGATTAAGCGATCTAACCCCACGGAAAGCCCCCGCTCAGCCGGCTCCAGGAGCTCCAGCGGCTGGGAGAGCGATCTTCGTCGTTATTCACGAGGCAACAGCGCCACCCAGTGGCTCTTCATCCCGCCTGCAGACAAGCCGTCTCCGCGCAGCAATAATGAGGCTCAGAGGGCTGGCCGTGGGCGCGCACCTTGACCGGCAGCCAAGGCTCAGCCCGCAGCAGGGAGAAAAGCCATAAATATTCATGGGATCATATAAAGCTCAGCCTGTCTGTCTCCCTGAGAATAGTTTGTTCCTTGGAAGCTACTGTCCGAGCTGTCAGCTCTAGAAGAGGAGAGAAAAGGAAATCTCTCTCCCTGGCCACCCCTCCCCCCCCCCCAAGTTCCCAGGGGCTGCTTTCTTTGAGGCGGGGGGGACATGGGGGCAAGCTGTCTCTTCGAGGGGGCTGACAGGGAAGTGGGGCCTGGGCTGGGTGTCAGGTCGCCTGCAGCCACAGGCTCTCCTTGCCTCTGGCTTTTCTGGGAGGTCTGAAGAAGGAAAAAGGACAGTCAGCTGAACGTGGGAGCCCTTTATGTGACAGTCACACAACAGGGACAAATGTAAGCTCTGTGCTCCCTCCGGGAAGGGTCTTGCACGCCGACAGAGCCGTTCGCCCCTTTGTCCTCAGACGAGGAGTTGCAGGAGAGTCTGTGAGACCCGGGAGCCACAAGAGCACTGTCCCTTTTCACATTCCTGCCTCCGGGTGAGAGACTGACACCGATTTCCCTTTCCGCTCTGAGCTCCGAGGCTTCCATCTAGCCTGTGAGCCTGGGAAGGAAGCTCCACAAGGGACAAAGAAGGCTGGCTCTGGGAGTGAGTGGGCTTGCGTTCAAATCCCAGCTCTGGCACTTGCTGACTGTGTGACCTTGGGCAAGTCACTGTCTCCTTGACCTTGTTTCAGCATCTGTAAACTGGGGGTGACAAGAGTGCAGCTCTCAAGGATTGGATATGGGATGTGAGTGTGCTAATCTACCTAATAATCTCCGATGTCTACAGAGGCCAGACAGGCCTTGTGGGAGAGTTGAGCCGGGTGTGGCGCAGCAGGGACTGGTGGGGACTGCGGCAAAGCAGGAGCACAAACCCCACGTGATGGGCGCAGCTGCTGCTGGTCAGCATTATTTGATCCAGAGCACTCAAGGCCTTTGACCCAGGGTTTCCAGACAACCTCAAAATCCTCAAATTTGGGTGTTGCTGGTTTGTTTTTGCACAAGAGTCTGTGGATGGGCTTTGGCACTCTGGGGCTTAGCTGAACTGGTAGAATGGATTTAGTTAGTAGGGAAGTGTGGTAGAAAGAAACATGACCTCAGTGCTGCCAGTTTTTCTCCAATGTTCAAGAGAAACAGGAAATCAGCTGCATTTTTCAATGCTGGCAATTAAATAGCATTTTAAAAACAATGCACCGGGCTGCAGACAAAAATCCTGTTAGCCGTGTGACCTCGGGAAAGTCTCTTAACATCTCTGAGCTTCTGTTTCTTCATGAATAACGACTGTAAGACTCCACCTTGCTCCTGATCTTAGCAATTGGCATAAATTACTTATTTAACCTTTCCCTCAATGTGTGAGCCATGTATCGCTTCTATCCCTCAGTTTACAGCTGAGAAAACAGAGGCACAGAGAAGCTAAGTAACTGGCCTGGAATCCCGCAACCAGTAAGCAACAGGGCCGCTCTGGAGGCTTCAGGATGAGAGTGCATGCAAACTGTCAGTGACTATTAGCTACTATTATTTTATCATTGTCATTATTACTACTATTATTAATAACAGAAAGGGCTCAAGGTCACTTCTCATATTTAATTTGATGACCAAAGCAAGCCAGGAAACTTCAATCTGCCAGACAAAGACCGGGGCCAGCTCTAAATTATGCGGTATGTATTCTTGCAGGTTGCTCTTGACCATCTTAAGCGTTCCTTTCTCCATAGGCACCAGGCTACCCTGCCAACGGGTTTCCCAGGACGATAATTAGATTTAGACCCCTGGTGCCGTGGATGGGTTTTCATTTCGGGGTGACCAAGCCAATCATGACCTGTAATTTACAGCCTGAGTTGTTCTGAAATCAATACGGATTTGCTCTTCACCGAGGAGACTATAAAACACGGGTGACAAGAGGCCCCAAAAAACAGTTGACATGGGAGCAGAGAGCTTGCTGGGGCCTGGAAAGAGGCCAGGCTACTTGAGAGACAAAGCAGAGGGTGTGAGAGACCCACCTCTGTCCAGCAGGCTGTGGTCAGAGCCGCCCAGAGTTCCCACTGGGGTCCACATGGGACACAGTGTGGCTGAGAGAGTAGATCTGATTGGAAGTGAAGCACGGCGGAAAGAGAACAAGTTTTATTAGAGTTGGATAGAACTGGATTTGTAAGTCAACCTTGCAATTTTCTACCTGTGGTTCTCTGGGGGCGTTGGGCGCCATTCCCTGACACTCAGTCTTCTCATCTGTACAATGGGCAACTCACTGAACATATTGCAGAGATGAAGATGAGATGAGTCAGCGTTTGCAACACTTTTTTTTTTTTTTTTTTTTTTTTTTACTGCACTGTGAGGCTACCAAGCACAGTGGTCGAGAGGCCGTGGAGTCAGGAGGACCCGGGGTTGAATCCTTCCCCCTTCGCCTTTAGGCACAATCACCTCGGGTAGGTCACTCCACCACTTTGAGCCTAAGTATTCTTATCTGGGGATAATAATAGAAGCCCCTACCTAGGGTGGTTGTAATCATTATATCAGATAATGCACACGAGATGAATTAGCTCCTTGCACAGAACACAGCGTGAGCTTAGCAAGAAGAACGTATTATTTTTGCCAGTCTGATTCTTACCCATTATAAGCCAGGCACAGGGGAGGCTCCCAGTGAAGACGGGCTCAATTACATGATGGATCGATGTCTTCTTCAGGAAATAGATAGCATCCTTAAACTGGGCAATTTGAGGAGGGTTTAATTTTAAAAATTAATGGCACTGAAAACATTCAAATAATAAAATAGTCATTAACATTATACATACATGCACTATTTGCAAATATGTGCATGGGGCATCAGACAGCCAACATGGGATAACACTGAATGGCAGGGCTACACCAGGGGATATGATGCTCTCCACCCATTTAGCAAACATGGAGTAATCACGCTATATGCCCAGGCTTGTGATGCGGACCTGGGACACATATGACCAAGACATGGCTCCTTTTCCCAAGAACCTCTAGATCCAGTGGGCAAGAAATAGACTCTCAAATTAAAAGAAGACACAATCAAGCTCAACCAATTTTTAATAAGACGTGGCCAGCAGGAGGCAACATCTTACACTGGTTATGCACTTGGGCTCGGAAGCCAGACCAGCCTGGCTTTGATGGGGCTGCTTGCACAATGCTGGATGGAAGTCCCTGTACCAATCATGGGACCGTGTCAAGCCTCAGTTTCCTCATCAGCGAAGTGGGAATCATGATTGCATGTGCTTCAGAGGATCACTGTGAACACGAAACACGGTAATTTAAGTAAGTCACCTCCACGCTCCAGCAAGGAGCTCATTGATACCTTGAATGCTGCATGTGGGACCCTGAAGAGAAGACCCCACTGAGCCGTGCCTGGACTAGTGACTCATGGAAACCACAAGATATTGTGTGTTATTTTAAGTTGCCACATTTGAAGTCATTTGTTATGTGGAAACAGATCACTAAGACATTAGGTAACTTGCCCAAGGCTACATAGCTCGGTGGTGATAAGAGCCAGGATTCAGAACAAGAGGGAACCACCATACTTAGTCAAAGGTAACAGCCAGAGGGGTTAAAATGCAAAAGATTTTCCCATTAGCACTCGGTTAACTGGAAAATTCAATTAATCAGAATCTCTAATTCCTGGACCTTATGATTAGTCAGGGATTTTCTGGGTTAGAAATCAAGTTTTCCATGGCAATTGGGACCTACGCTGCAGATGACCTGGAGAAAGGCAGAGAGCCTGAAGCTGGGAGAAGTTTCTCCGTTGCATGTCACGCAAAGTTCTGACTCAGACCAGCCACGTTTCCATCTTGAAAATGCAGTGCTTTGCTTACTAAGCCCCAGCCATCGACTCTGGACTTCTGTTGTGTTCCTCCCCATCAGATCCCAGGGGCTGAAAAAATGACATCTTGGGACATATGACATTCCTTTTAAAGACAGAGTATGGGGGCGCCTGGGTGGCTCAATCAGTTAAGCGTCTGACTCTTGATTTGGGCTCAGGTTATGATCTCAGGATTGTGAGATCGAGCCCCGCATTGGGCTCCGTGGTCAGCGGGGAGTCTGCTTGAGATTCTCTCTCCCTCTTACCCTGCCCCTCTAACCCCACCCCTCTCCCTCGCACTCTCTCTCTCTCTCAAAATAAATATATATTTAAAAAGAGCATGACTCCAGTGGGAGGGGGTGTCCACCAACCAAATAGCCACCCCCCCATCAATGTAACAATAGTAGCTTGCAGTCATCCAGACTCTCCTGAGCCGGACCTGGAGCCTCCCTGAGACTGCAGTTTCCCCAGACAGACTCACAACTGGCATCTCTTCTGTCATCATTCTTGAATATCTATTCACCGTCTATTTATTGGGAGTCAGGGAAACTGTGTTTCTCCTAAGAAAATGGCAGGCTTTTTGCAAACCCAGAATGTGGAGTCACTCAGATACAGCAAGAATGGAGAAAGAGACGTTTACTCATTCGTTCCCTGAGGCCAGCATGGATCAACGGCCTGAAAGCACTGGGCAAAATGCTCCACCCTCTTCTCTATTCCATTTTCTCACTTCGCTTTTAGTCTCCAGGTTCTTGAGAGACACATTAAAGGCATCAACATTTGGATCAAGAAATAAGCCTCACTTCTGGGATTGAGCTCTGTGCCCCACACAAGTGCACAAATCCTCAACAGACCAGAGCTGATGCAGGTGGCCAGAGTTTTTCAAATTTTCGCCAGTGAGTTCTCTCTGCCTCCGAGTGCAACTTGCCAGCTACGTTCAAGCACGTGCAAACCTGAGGGAACTGGCCCCACACTCCCAATCTCGTCTCGGGCTGCTTTGGCACCTCCTGCCTGAATGGCTTGCCCCTTGACCTTGTCAGTCTCTGCAGAGCACTTTGAATAGATCATCTCATCTTTTCCTTCCTATCACTTTGTGAGGCAGGTACTATACCTCAGACTTGGTCCAGACGCCTTTGTTTTCATATTTCCAATTCGATCCATTCATTATTTGAGATGTATTGAGAACCCACAATGACAAATACTGAGTGGTGGATTAGACTAAGTCCCTGCTCTCATGGAACTTGAATTCTAATATAAAGATAAAAGAGATAAGCAAGAAAACCCAGAAATAGATTTTAAAAGGTACTAAGATGTGAAGGAAGCACAAGAGGATCTTCTTAATGAAACCAGAGAAGACCTGTCTGAGGGGCGGAGCTGAGACAAGAATGGAGAGAAGGAGGCAGCCAGGCTAGCGCTTTGAGGAGGAGCACTACAGGCACAGGGAAGAGCAGGTGCAAAGGCCCTGGGGTGGGAATGAGTGAGACCCACATGAGGAAGAGAACAGATGCAGTTAGGAGGCTGGTGCACAGTACGTGTGCTGAAACGGGGGGGGGCCATGTGGCATGAGGTCAGAGATAAGGTCAGCGGGGGTCAGTAGGACATTTGAGGATACAAGGAACTTAGACTTCATTCTGCTGGCCACAGAGAGCCACGAGGAGGAGCAGCAGTGCGATCCAAGTTATATTTTTCAGTGATCTCCCTGGTGGCGATGAGGGAGATTGGAAAAGACCGCTCCAAGAATGGTAGCAGGGAAAACAGGTGGGAGAGCCGGCAGTGGTCCTAGCCTGGCCACCCCGAGGGATTTCTTGCTTCATCCCACTCCAGGTGCATTGGGATCCTGGACTTTAACTCAGAAGCTCGCTCTTGCCTCAAGGTTTCTCACACGGCGCTCCCTCACCTCGCTCAAAGATGAAGAGGACAATCCCCTTCAGCCTCTTTCTCTAGCTACCTCTCCAGGTCTTTTTTTTCTTTAAGATTTTATTTATTTGGAGAGTGTGAGTAGGGGAGGGGCAAAGGGAGAGGGAGAGAGAGGATCTCCAGCAGATTCTGCACTGAGAGTGGAGCCCCAAGCGGGGCTCGATCCCAGGACCCTAAGATCATGACCTGAGCCAAAATCAAGAGTCAGACACTCAAACGACTGAGCCACCCAGGCGCCCCTCCTGCTCTTTCTTTATACAGTCTTCCCTCACGTCTGCTCACCTGGGATACCTTCTCGGATCCCACGTCCAGGTGAATGCCCGTGGCATCTAGTTCTTTCTGTTAGAGCTTGCACGGAGCTTGCCAAGCCCACCCACCCCTCCCTCCCCTCCGTGAGCCTATGAAGGCAGGAACTGCATCATTGCCATCCTACATAGAAAGTGTATGGGAGGCTCTTTGCAAAGAATTCGTTGATGGAATAATATTTTGTTAAAGTTAGTGGCAATTTGAGCTTTATGCTGCTAACCTTAAATGATTTTTAAACAATTAAGTAGGGTCAGTCTTTCAAACCAATGTGTTTATAGAGAAGTAACCACAACTGGCGGCATGGCTCATCGGTGCTAGGGATGTCGCTAAGCACGCCAACTCCACTCACTTAATTATCTCAATAACCGTAGACACTGGGAACGTTCACCCCACTTTTCAGATGGGAAACTGAGGACGGAAGTGGATAAGAAACTAGCCTGAGAATACCTTATATAATGGAGGTAACAATTTGAGTCCACGTCCGTTTGGATGCAATGCTCATGATCTTATGACTGTTGATTCCTGAAAATAGGCACAATCTTTCCTCTGGCAAGAATCCACCAAGTGGCAGCTTCAGAGGTGGAGAAGGCTGCGCTGTGAAATTAGCCAGAGCTCCCATGTTCCAGGAGATGAGCATCTGGTAGGAGAGACGGCAGACCCTGGGGGGACATGTCAGTGTAATGCTGATAACTTGGGATCCATATGGACCAGTTGAAAGAAGTGTTGATCATACAGGAATTCAGTAAAGTGGCAGGATATAAAATCAATACACAGAAATCAGTGGCATTCCTATACACCAACAACAAGACAGAAGAAAGAGAAATTAAGGAGTCGATCCCATTTACAATTGTACCCAAAACCATAAGATATCTAGGAATAAATCTAACCAAAGAGGCAAAGAATCTGTACTCAGGAAACTATAAAATACTCATGAAAGAAATTGAGGAAGACAAAGAAATGGAAAAACGTTCCATGCTCTTGGATTGGAAGAACAAATATTGTGAAGATGCCAATGCTACCTAGAGCAATCCACATTTAATGCAATCCCTATCAAAATACCATCCCCTTTTTGAAAGAAATGGAACGAATAATCCTAAAATTTGTATGGAACCAGAAAAGACCCCGAATAGCCAGAAGGAATGTTGACAAAGAAAAGCAAAGCTGGTGGCATCACAATTCCGGACTTCAAGCTCTACTACAAAGCTGTCATCATCAAGACAGTATGGTACTGGCACAAAAACAGACACATAGATCAATGGAACAGAATTGAGAGCCCAGAAATGGACTCTCAACTCTATGGTCAACTAATCTTTGACAAAGCAGGAAAGAATGTCCAATGGAAAAAAGACAGTCTCTTCAACAAATGGTGCTGGGAAAATTGGACAGCCACATGCAGAAGAATAAAACTGGACCATTTCCTTACACCACACACAAAAATAGACTCAAAATGGATGAAAGACCAAAATGTGAGACAGGAGTCCATCAAAATCCTAGAGGAGAACACAGGCAGCAACCTCTTCGACCTCAGCCGCAGCAACTTCTTCCTAGAAACATCGCCAAAGGCAAGGGAAGCAAGGGCAAAAATGAACTATTGGGACTTCATCAAGATAAGAACCTTTTGCACAGCAAAAGAAACAGTCAACAAAACCAAAAGAAACCAACAGAACGGGAGAAGATATTTGCAAAGGACATATCAGATAAAGGGCTAGTATCCAAAATCTATAAAGAACTTACCAAACTCAACACCCAAAAAACAAATAATCCAATCCAAGAAATGGGCAGAAGACATGAACAGACATTTTTCCAAAGATGACATCCAAATGGCCAACAGACACATGAAAAAGTGCTCAACATCGCTCGGCATCAGGGAAATCCAAATCAAAACCTCAATGAGATACTACCTCACACCAGTCAGAATGGCTAAAATTAACAAGTCAGGAAACGACAGATGTTGGTGGGGATGCAGAGAAAGGGGAACCCCCTACACTGTTGGTAGGAATTCAAGGTGGTGCAGCCACTCTGGAAAACAATATGGAGGTTCCTCAGAAAGTTGAAAATACAGCTACCCTACGACCCAGCAATTGCACTACTGGGTATTTACCCCAAAGTTACAAATATAAGGATCCGAAGGGGTACATGCACCCCGATGTTTATAGCAGCAATGTCCACAATAGCCAAACTATGGAAAGAGCTAAGATGTCCATCGACAGATGAATGGATAAAGAAGATGTGGTGTATATATACTATGGAATATTATGCAGCCATCAAAAAACACGAAATCTTGCCATTTGCAATGACGTGGGTGGAACTGGAGGGTATTATGCTGAGTGAAATAAGTCAATCAGAGAAAGACATGTATCATATGATCTCACTGATATGAGGAATTCTTAATCTCAGGAAACAAACTGAGGGTTGCTGGAGTGGGGGGGGTGGGAGGCATGGGGTGGCTGGGTGATAGACATTGGGGAGGTATGTGCTATGGTGAGGGCTGTGAATTATGTAAGACTGATGAATCACAGACCTATACCTCTGAAACAAATAATACATTACATGTTAAAAAAAAAAAGAAGAAGAAGAAGAAGAAGATAGTAGGAAGGGAAAAATGAAGGGGGGGAAATCAGAGGGGGAGATGAACCATGAGAGACTATGGACTCTGAGAAACAAACAGGTTCTAGAGGGAAGGGGGTGGGGGGATGGGCTAGCCTGGTGATGGATATTGAGGAGGGCACGTTCTGCATGGAGCACTGGGTGTTATGACCAAACAATGAATCATGGAACACTACATCAAAAACTAATGATGTAATGTATGGTGGTTAACATAACATAATAAAATAAAAAAAAAAAAGAAAGAAGTGTTGAGATCAAAAGAACAGTTCAACAATCCCAGGAATTATTGCAAAATGACTCATGTTCACTTATTGTAATTCTCCAACACTGTGGACTCAGAGTCCAAGGAAATATTTCTTGAGCCTCCTTTTCTATCCCAGCGTCACCCCAAACCACCTTCTGTACTCTTGATACACTTCTTTCCTTTCTGCGTTAAGATTCCATATCACTGAAGCTCCAAACAGCTGACAAAATGCGAATCAACCCCTTTGACAGTCTGTGAAAGCCGTGGGTCTTCTCCTGGCGAAATACTCCAGTGCATGCAGATACTCGTGCGTGCCCACGTGCACACACACACACACGCACACACACACACTGTTTTCCCTGGTTTGCCTTTCATTTCACGCGGTCCGCAGACCTCCTGATTCTTACCCACGGTTTCTGAGTGAGAACCCCTGCCATTGGTGACCTGAAAAGCCTTCAGCACCTTAGCAGTTGCCAAAGGAAAAGAGCTTCTGCGCTTTCCAAGTGCACAAGAAAACTTCAGAAATTTATGTAAAAATAGGTACACTCCCAGCCAACCAAACCCACCCCTTGCTGCTCCGGAAGCTTGTCCTTCTGCACAGTGTCCAGCCTGAAATGGCTCTCTCTTCCAAGGTGCAGGAAACTCTGTAATTAGGATAGCGGATGACAGTGGGCTCAGCCGCTCTCCAGCTGTCGGCATGCTAGCAGAAAAAGCTGGAGCCAACTCTCTCCTGTTTTGGTCTGAGTTTGGCTTCTCGAGACCCAGGGTAGTTTCAGTCCCACCGTGTGTCATGGTTCCGGAGACCAGTGGTTCTCAACCACTGCATTGCCTCAGTGCTGGATGGCCATGAGTTTACCAGGGATATTGGAAAATAACTTGAACTCATGGTGAAATGTCAAAGTGGGCCAATTATTGGCTTAAAAAATTAATTTGAGGGGCGCCTGGGTGGCTCAGTCATTAAGCGTCTGCCTTCGGCTCAGGTCATGATCCTGGGGTCCTGGGATCGAGCCCCGCATCGGGCTCCCTGCTCGGCGGGAAGCCTGCTTCTCCCTCTCCCACTCCCCCTGCTTGTGTTCCTGTTCTCGCTGTGTCTGTCTCTGTCAAATAAATAAATAAAATCTTAACTAACTAACTAATAAATAAATAAATAAATAAATTTGAGAATTTTCAAGTTTCCCTCTAAAATGATGCTATTTTCAATGCCTTGTTTTCCTGCAGGTGACGGATGGGTAGAAATGGGCAGTGGGTGCCATCTGGGGAATTCCGAATGACCCTATGGTACTCACGTGACTCTGTTGCACCCTGCATGGTTCCTGATTTGTTTTTATGTTTCGAAAGGCCTTAGCTAACCCCAAGATTTCTTGTCACCATTTTTACTCCTTCTAGAATAATGCTTCCTAAACTCCAGTTATTTTAATATCACCTTCAAGATTTTTTGCCCTATCTTTAGTTATACCTTATTTTTGTATTATGTTATGTTAATCACCATACATTACATCATTAGTTTTTGATGTAGTGTTCCATGATTCATTGTTTGCGTATAACACCCAGTGCTCCATGCAGAACGTGCCCTCTTTAATACCCATCACCAGGCTAACCCATCCTCCCACCCCCCTCCCCTCTAAAACCCTCAGTTTGTTTTTCAGAGTCCATAGTCTCTCATGGTTCATCTCCCCCTCCAATATACCTTATTTTTTTCAACATTTATTCTAATAGCCAACCATCTAGAGTCTTGGCCTAAGCAATAATAATCATGAAATCATGTGGTTGATGTGTTTGTTATTTCCCCTCAAGACACGTTAAAATAAGTGCACAACTTTAAAAATAAAAATCATTATCCATGCACCATGAAACATCATTCCCTATGCCCCTCTCCCCCCGTGGTACAGTTACCACATTTTATGGATGCATTGTTCTAGTAAGTGCTTTCATGCATTGAAAAAAATTAACTCCAGTCCATTTATTCATTTGTAAATTCCATTTCTTCTCTTAAAATCATCTGTTAGAAAGAATAACCTGTTAGTTGCTCACTATGTACGAGGCACTGGCCTGAACTTGTGCACGCTCATTATTTCGTTTAATCCTTGCAACAGACCTTTGAGGTTGCTACTGCTCTTCCCATTTTACAGATGGAAAAAAAGAGGCTCAGAGAGGTCTGAGGGTCTTGCCCAAGGTCACGCAGCCTAGGCCTTTCCGGGAGGACCAAACCAAGTTCCTATGTTCGGGTAGTGAGGACCTACCAGCCATGCTGCGGACGCTGGCGGGCCTTCTCCAGTATCTGGGTCCTGGACTCCACGGTGCCTCCATCTCCTCTAAACAGTCAAACCACACTGGGGACATTTGTTTGTGAAATACGTCCTGTGTTGCAGCAGCCTAGGATCTTTCCAAGAGTTTCTCAAAATTCAGCAGAATAAATATCAGATTTTTTATTGCCCACCACATAATAGGAATATAACTTATTACTGTTACAGCACCAGACTTTCGGCAGCCTCCATAAATCTGGCACTCCAATTGACTCCATATGCATTTAAGGAAAACCCGGCCCACGTCGGGGAGCAGTGGATGTAATTGGAATATGGAGTGGGGCTTTTGGATTAATCACATTCTGAATATTAACTGTGCATTATGCTGATTTCCTTGTAAATAGATTCAGAAACCCCAGCGTGTGTACCTGACTCGGGCTTATACAATCGGAATAGCAAATGTCCTGAATGTGGGGTTGGAAACAGTCCCAACTGTAGTGTACGAAGCCGAGTTTCATTTCCCCTGAGAGAAAGAATATTTCAGCCCACTCCAGGAGGCCTCCAAACACAATGTATGGTTTCCCGACACCAGGGGAAGGAGCCATGTTTGTTTTCAACTGCCTGGTTCAGAATGGATTTTGCCAAAAACAAGAACACATTTTTTTTTTTTCAGTGAATTCTTGGAGGATTTTTCTGGCCCTAACACTTCTTTAGGAATAAGCCATTCTGTCTGTCTTTACTGGGGAGGCAGTGGGGTCAAGAGGTGGTGGAGGAGAGAACAGGATGGGGAACGGTATGATCAAGGATTGAGGTATAGAAGGAAAATCCTGAATGACTCCCAGCTCTGCCAAGAGCACCCCCCACCCCCACCCCGGGGTGACCTTGCCGCATGAGAACAGACAACATCCTCCATGAGTCACACAATTCATCATTCACAAAGCAAGCCGCATGCCTGGAGAATTTCATCCAGCATGCCTGGCAGGTCTGAGGGGTAGGTGTTACGATTCCCATTTCACAGATATAAAAACGAAGACTTGGACAAGTCTTGCCTTGAGGAAATGTAAGTAAACCAGCTGTGGGCGAAGGGCCTGGACTTGGGCACAAAATTCAGGGGGGCACCAAAAAAACTCAGCCAATCAGGAACAGTAATATTTTAATGCCATATTTTTTAATTACTGCAAAAAAAAAAAGCTGTGATGAGAAAAATATCAAAATTTTAACTAAAGACAGGCTTGGTTAAGAGTGCTTTGCTGAGCCATGTTGGAGTCTTGAGACGAAAGGAAATATCAGTACTACCGATTTATCTTTATCTTGATCAACTTGAGAGGTTTTTGTTATTGTTGTTTGGCTTCTCCTTGAATTTTGTGCCTCATTAGCCTCACCCTAGTCCCCAACCCTTCATGGGAGCCAGAGTTATCTCCCTAAATCACATATGTGCCCATGTCGGGCCTCTGATCCCATCCTTGGTGGGGGGGGCCCTCCTTATTACCTGCAGGGAAGAGTCCAGATGCCCGAACGTGGCGCAAAGAAGCTTCTGGAATCAAGGGACCTCTGGGGCTCTGTGATTTACATACATCACATCATTAGTAATCTTTGGGCTGAGGACACGGGTTCTGGACCTAGATGGCCTGCATTGGGATCCTGTTCTATCACTTATGAGCAGTGCGACCTTGGATGATGAACTTGAAGTCCCAGGACCTCAGTTTTCTCTCCTGAAAATGGGGAGAGCAGCCACGCTTGTCTCATAGAGTTAAGAAAATTCAAAAAGAGGGGCACCTGGAGCAGAGGGCTCAGTCATTGAGCGTCTGCCTTTGGCTCAGGTCATGATCCCAGGATCCTGGGATTGAGCCCCACGTCGGGCTCCCTGCTCAGCAGGGAATCTGCTTCTCCCTCTCCCTCTGCGCATGCACATTCTCTCTCTCTCTCTAATAAACAAAATCTTAAAAAAAAAAAAAAGAAAATTCAAAAATAAAAGGCAAGAATCATAAAAAATAATGTCACTTAATTGGGCACCAATTTTTCCCCAACATCTGGCATCCGTGATAAATGCTCAGTTAAGTCATTCAACAAATATTTATTAAACATCTACTATGTGCCAGGTACATAGTGCTGGAGCTTTCGAGGCCCAATAAGTGCTAGTTATGGCTCTTGCTGTTACAACCATGGCACATGAGGTAGGTACCACTGTTTTCATCCCCATTTTATAGGCAAGGAAACTGAGGCTCAGAGGGATGAAGCCAACAATTAAATTGGAGAGCCAGGATTGGACCCCAGTAGGTCTGGCTCCAAAGCCCGCTGAGTTCTCAGTGAAGTCAACTGGAGCCTTTTCTTAGTGTGCTTGTCTCTCCCTGGGAACTGCGAGCTTCCAGAGGGCCTGCCCCTTGTGTCTACCTCGGACCCCTCAAAGAGCTTTGTTTACAGTGAGTGCTCAACAAATGGCAGAATCTTGTCTTACAGAACAGAATAAACTGAATCTTGTCTTAAAGCCTTCTTGAATATGCTTTGTAGCTTGTGCCCTTGTATGTACCCCTGTGATGGAGAATGTATGTGCTTCTTCTCTGAACTCCAGGTTCTTTGCCAAAAAAAGAGACCTTGGTTGGGGTGGTAGAGATGGTGGTGTCCAAAATGAAACTTGTCTTTTGCCCCCACGTGCCAGCTCCTTCTCTAGGTTCCTGTCTCAGTGGACATAGCACAGTCCATGGTTCACCTGAGACACCGGGCGTCCCTCCCCCTGCCTCCTCCCTTCCTGGCCCCTGACAGTCACTCAGCTGCCATGTGCTGGGGGTCCTACCTCTTAAGTCTTTTCCCATCAGCCACCTCTCTCTATTCCTCCACCACCTTGGTCCAAGCTGCCACCAGCTTTTTCTTGGATGCCTGTAACCCCCTCTTCACTGCTCTGCCTGCTTCCAGCCTGGCCCCCATCCCATTCCACTCTCTCCTGGGCAGTCAGAACCACTTTTTCAACCACAGATCTGACTCAGTCTCTCCTCTGCCTCAAATCCTGCCAAGGCTCAGCTTACCGTAAGCTCGTCTCTTGAAGTGGGGCATCTACAAAGTGGAGGCAATGTAGAATGATCCTCCTGGGTGTGGGAAGAAGGTATAAGAACTTCTATTTCTGTTTATTTTCTATTGTATCTGTTTTTGGAAGTTGTTTCTGGCCATGTTTCATAATGTACTATCTTAGTTCAATTTCCCTGGAAGCAGAGCCTGAGGCGAGGATTTGGATGCATGTGACTTATTCAGGCAGTGAACTTAGGAGGAACCTATGAGAGAGTAAGAGAAGCAGGATGGAATAGAAATGTAAGCAAAGGTGTGGTCTCAGCTGGAGTCCAGCTTCAGCTTGATCCAACTGGGAGCTCTAGAAGGTGAATTGCACCACGGGGGGGGGGGGGGGGGTTGACCTTTTGTATACCTCTGTCAGCCAACTGACCCTACAGTGATGAGGAATGCCCACTTCCAAGTGAGGCAGCTCCCTTTGGCCAAGGACAATTCTTTGGAGAAGTGGGCAACTCTTCTGCAAATGGGCATTCTGCATGGGACCAAGGGAGTGTTGACTGTATGTACAAGGGTGTAGTAAGAAGGTATTAGACCTTCCTTCTCTTCCTTTTACATTTTATGTATTTTCTCCATGTTTTATAATAGACACCTCATCATAATATACATAACATATTAATACAAGACTATGTATGCAATTTAACAATAAAGTGATCAATGATTAGGATAAAAGCTCATCTCTTTTGATTCCCTAGGGGTTATAGATGAACTTGAATCTACGTCTGAGTCCTGGAATGGGTAGGACTCAAGTCATCCAGAGAAGCCAGGGCTGGGATGGGCAGGGATGCACTTCAAGCAGCAGGAGTCTGGACATTAGAGGGGTCCAGGCTTGTTTATTTTGGAATCCAGCATTTGAACACTTTGGCCCAGTCTCTTCTGGTCCCCCCATCACTCATTGGGAACATGAGAAAGTAATGATTTCACTGAGGGAAGCCCTTGCAGTTTTAGAGGCTCTAGTAATTCCAACATCCTTTTACCTTTTCTTGTGCCTCAACCCTTAATGGATCCTCCAGATGCTGTGAAATCCACAACCTATCTCATCCTTGGTGGAGAACGGCAGCCAGAGTGGAAAGTCCCATGGGAACCAATGGTGTAAAGACAATCTGCTTTGAAACAACAGTGGTTCCCACTCTGTGCCCAGCTGGGCTCTGCATGCAAATTATTCTGATTCAAGCTTCTTCTTTTTTTTTTTTAAGATTTTATTTATTTATTTGACAGAGAGAGAGCACAAGTAAGCAGAGTGGCAGGCAGAGGCAGAGGGAGAAGCAGGCTCTCCACCGAGCAGGGAGCCTGACGTGGGGCTCGATCCCAGGACCCTGGGATCATGACCTGAGCCAAAGGCAGCCACTTAACCAACTGAGCCACCCAGGCGCCCCTAATTCAAGCTTCTGGGCCGGCACCGGAGGGTCTAAAATCAGCTCATGTCTGGGATAGAGTGCAGTAAAGAAGGAGGGACTCGGAAGTCACATACAGTTGGGACCCAACCTCACCTGGGCCAACTACCAAACCTTATGAGCTCTGTGCCCCTGGGCAGCTTACAAAATTTGTCTGAAGTCAAGATCTTTCCCCAAAGCCAAACCTGGGACAATGAACTATGAGTGGAATAGTAATAACCGAGCATTTGCTACATGCCCAAGACTGTGCTAAAAAAGATGTGTGTATCTATATGTATATGTGCATATATAAAATGTGGGTATATACACATACAGATATATATTTTAATTTAATAACCTCAAAAATCCTGTTAGCTGGGCACATTGTCTTTATTTTATCGATGAGGGACCCAAGGCTCAGAGAGGGTGAGTAACTTATGATAGCTAGTACATGGTGGAGCTGGGATTTGAAGCAGGACAACTCACCTCTTCCCCTTCCCCTTCATTGCCTCACAGATCCTCCTTTCTTAAGTTATCAGCACCCACATGCAGACTCTGAACCCTTCTGAGATGGTGAAGGCCTCGTTTGCAGGCATTTGGAAGTCATAATTAGCAAGCAAATATCATCTTTATTAAATTCCACGTGGTAGCCAGCTGGGTGTAGAAAACTGCACAAATCTGATGGTTTGAATGTCTTCTTTATCCTGGTTGGTGCCTTACCTAAATTAAAATCCCCTGAAGGTACTGCTGTCTTAATTAACAGTTTGCCTTGTTAACACTGTAAACATTTTCTTGTTGTGGAGCGGGTCATGCTAATTAAAGGCACAGATCTCGCTGAGTGGGAGGGCAGTGCATGTGTGCCTGGTGAGAAGCCCAGCCTTTTCTGGTCAGCTGTGGTCCCCACATTTCTTCTGGGAGTTCGCTGAGACATGGGGCTCTGGAAGGACAGCTGCTTCTACCTAGTATGCAGCCATTGGCTACCCATGGAGGTTGGGGGCATGGGTTTGGAGCCATAGAGCCCTGGGTGTGTGTTCTGGCCCCTCCGTGCACCTCAGTTTCTTCAGCAGTACTTCCCTCGTAGGATGGCACAGTACTCACCTCCTGAGCAGCGGTGAGGCTTGAATGAAGACATGTGTACAAAGGCACTCAGCATGGGGTGTGGCGCTCGAGAATGAAAACTATTCTCTCCTCTCCCTCCATGTGCTCTTGTGGATACTTTTTATGCCTTATTGGCCAGTGAGCATCATTATAATGTTCTTCCTTAGTGGGGACATTTTCCCTTACGAGTCCCACCTACTCAAGGAAAAAGCCAACAACTCACTTGTAAGCATGTGGCCCAATCCTAGGACTCAACCTTGAAAGACTTGGATTGTTTTTGGTTTGCAAATTTTTTATTAAAGAATAACATATGTGTAGAAAATCACACAAAGCATAAGTATACCACTTCTTAAATATTTACAAACTGAACATATTCCCGTATCCATGCCTAAAACACAAAAGAGAATGTTACCAGCTCCCCTGAAGACCTTGCTGAGCCCACTTCCCCTCACTATTCCCCAAGAACATCTACCTCTAGAGCACAGGCTAGTTTTGCTAATTTTTGAACTTGAGATAAATGGACTTATGCAAAGCTATATATACAGAAAAATTAATGGAATTTCTATTCATGGAAATATAAATGGAATGGATATAAATATAATCAAATGAAATTATATAAAAATACATAAAGTCTGTATTCTTTCATGTCTATCTTCTTTCATTCAACATATTGTTTGTGAGTTTCATCTGTGTTGTTGCATTAGTTGTAGGTCATTCATTCTTATCTCAGTGTACTATTCCACTGTGTGATTATACCTATAGTTTATTTATTCATTCAACTGTTTGTTGACATTTGGGTTGTTTCCAGTTTTCAGCTAATACAAGCAGGGCTTCTGTGAATATGCCTGCACATGTTTGTTGGTGAACAGATATGTGCATTTCCTCTGAGTAGAGTTGCTGAGTCATAGGTTATGTGCGTGGTTGGCTTTAGCAGATACTGTGAAATCGTTTTATGAAGTGTTTATACCAATTTATACTGCCGCATAATGTATGAGAGTTTGCAGTTGCTTAGATGCTTGGTGTTGCCTGTCTTCTTAATTTTAACCTATTATGGTAAGAGTGAGAGATACTACATTGTAGTTTTGATTTGTATTTCCCTGATGTCTAAGAACGTTTTCATGTATCTTTTGGACAGTTGGATATTGTCTTTTTGTGAACTTCCTGTTCATGTCTTTTGCCCATTTTTCTTTGGGGTCATCTGTCTTTTCTCTTACTAAGTCATAGGAGTTACAGTGACCCTTGAACAATGCAGAGGTTAGGGACACCGACTCCCTGAACAACTGAAAATCTGCGCATAACTTTTGACTTCCCCAAGACTTAACTGCTAACAGCCTACTGTTGAGTAGAAACCTTACCAATGACATAAACAGTCAACTAACACATAGTGTGTAGGCTATAGGCATTATATACTGTATTCTCACAATAAAGCAAGCTAGAGAAAAGAAAATGTTATTAAGAAAATCATAAGAAAGAGAAAATACATTTACAGCACTGTACTGTATTTGTTGAAAAAAATCTGCATACAAGTGGACCCTTGCTGTTCAAACCTGTGTTGTACAAGGGTCAATTGTTTTTTTTATACTTTGGATAGAAGTTTATTTTGAATTTGCAAATATCTATTCATTCTCCTGGTCGTCTTTTCATTCGCTTCATGGCATGTTTTGATTACTGTCAAAAGATGTAGTTGTAGTCCAATTTATCAGTATTTCCCTTAGTTAGCTCTTATGCGAACTGTTTAAGAAAGAAATCTTTGCCTACCCCCAAGGTCATGAAGACGTTCTCCTGTTTTTCCCTCAGTGTTTCATTGTTTTACCTTTCACATTGACCTGTATAATCCATCTGGAATTAATTTTTGTGTATGGTGTGAGGTAGGGTTCAAGATGAAATTTTCTTTTCCACGTGGCTATCCGTATCCAATTGAACCATTACCAGTATTTGAAAACAACATCCTTTCCCCTCGGTTTCCAGTGAGCCTTCATTATTAATCAGGTGATTATATATGTGTGAGTCCATTTCTGGACTCTATTTTGTTTCATTGGTCTATATATCTAACAATTAGGAAACTTTCATGTGGAAGAGAGTTTTGTGAAGAAGGAGATACCCCCAAGGAATCCATTATTGGCAATGGCTGTGGGAGAGGTGGGAAGAAATCCAACCAGTTTCTGGAAGCAGCTGTGGCAAGGTCCTAGAGCCTTGGGGGTATGAATTACAGGGACTGTAGCTTCAGTGGTGTTAGTCGTAGGGTCTTCCCTGGAGCAGGCCAGGGGTGTAAAATGGGCATTGCCCTTGGCCATGTAGACTTGAAGCTTCATCCTCTGTTCCTTCCATAAAGCTGGATGCAAAGAATTTGAATCCTCTGTGTTTGCCTTCCCCTGAAACCAGTTTGCCCCCGTGTGCTCCTTCCCCTGTAAGCTGTGAAATACAAGGTCTCCTTGTAATACTTTTATACACTGCTTGCTGCAGTTTAATATATGAGACACTGCATCATAGTCTGGAGGTTCAAAATTACCTCGAAGTAATCATTTCCTAGAGGGCTGGTAGTAAACATTCTGTCACACAGCTATAGATTGTCGCCTGTCGCCATCAATCAGCCCCCAAGGAGATATTAGGGGAAATGATAGGGGAATGAATTGAGAAGTGGTGCACATGGCTGCCAGGTCTCTGCAGAGGGAAACAGGCTTGGTGGCCCATGGCAGGCTTCCTTTGTGGGGGGTAGGCTCTGTCTGCACCACAACCCAAGGTTGTGGCTGAGCCCTGGGTGGCCTGTTGGCATAACTCACCTCCAGGGTCATGGGATCCTTCAGCCTCATCCTGACCTCGGCCTTTTGACATCTTCTCTGCATACTTCAGAACAGAGCCATCACCTGTGTTTGCAAAATAGTAACAATTGCTATATATGAAGACTCACTCTGCACTAGGGAGTCAGCTAACCCTTTTCACGCATGCTTTTATTCATCTTCAGAGTGACCTCAGGATGGAGTTATATTAGCTCCATTTCACAGTTGAGAAGACTGAGGCTTGGAAACGTGGGGAACCCTGCAAAGTCATACCGCTGGTCGGTGGCAGAAGCAGGATTTGAACTTGGGTGTTCTGCCTCCAGAGGCCAAGCGCTAAGTCGTTACATACTACCTCTGTTTAACGTCCAGCTCTACACAGAGCCATTGGCTCACATTCTCCCTGCACTTGTACGCATGCTGTCCATTGTACGGATGAAGAAATCAAGGCTTTCAGAAATGCAGCCACATACAAGATGAGCACGTAGATAATATTGCTGAGGCTCCACTCCAGGGTTCTCTGGCCACACACCTAGACCTTCCTCCCTGGGAAGGCAGGTAGAAGGCGGGTAAAACATCAACTGCCTGCAGAGTTTGCAGGACATGTGCAGGTTTATCCAGAGGACCTAATGTCTTGCTGAACTTTGGCCTATGTTCCTAACAGGATCAGATCAGGACTTGGAGACTGAAGCTTTTACAATCTGGATGACTCTTAAAAGAGAATTATTAATAAAACTGAGGTAGGAGCATACATATTTATTTAGCAGGTCCATTCAGGTGAGGGGTCCTGAACCTTACATCTCATGAACGTCACGGCCAAACTACTCTGGTCCCCAGTCTCTGTGGGATTCCACCTTGTTTGCTAAATCTCTAACGATCAGAAATCTAACAATTTCTTGCCTCAGTTGGTCCTGGGTCAGAATCTCTAGGATGGGGCCAAGGCATCAACTTTGTGCTTCTGGGGCAATAATGTTGTGGAACAAATAATTCTCACATCTCAATGACTTACAATAAGAAACATGTATTTTTCTCAACTCTATGTCTGCGGATGGGCTAACGTCTGGTCAGTTTCAGCTGGGTGTAACTCTAGGCTGTGCATCTGCTCTGTGTGTCTCTTTCGGGGACCAGCAGCTCTCTGGGGGCGTGCCCTTATTATAATGGTGATGTTAAGAGTGCGGGAGATTGTGATGCCCCTTGAAGCCCAGCTTAGAACTCTAAGACCATCACTACCTCCTGCACGTCACTGGCCAAGGCAAGTTACATGACCAAACAACAGCGGGGCAAGGAAGGAGACTCCACGGTACAAGTCACATGGGCAAAGGGCATGGATGCATAATTCTATCAAGGAGGGATGTGGAGATGGAAACAGTAATATAATTTACCAAAGCTGTGAACCTCGGATCCTAGGAAAACACCTAACCACGTGCCTGGTTAGAGTAGGTGCTCAATAAACGTCGTGTATTCTTCTAGAAAGCGCACTCCCATGGATCCTCTGAGGCTGTTGCATGGGGGCCATTCTTCCCCCATGATGGGTTCCAGGGATGAGTTAACTTCTCACCCTGGCATACATTCAGTCTCCAGGGAGACAGGGCTGCGCTGTAATGCACCAAAATGCTTTGAGTACCTAGGAAGAAAGATCCCAACTGGAGGCTGCAAGAACGATTATCGACTGCTTAAATATCCATTTGCCCATCCACCACTCACAAAGTGCTCTATTTATTTGCACACTCTCTGTAATACAGCAGCGGAGGGAGAATTCATTAAGGCAAATTGTGAGGGTAGCTTTCAGAAAAGAATTCATCTCTCTGTTTTATGCACTGCATAGTTCCCTGTTTAATGAGAACTCTGCAAGTCCATTTTCCTTAAGGGTTTAATAAAAGTATAATTTAAAAAATTAAGACAGATGGAGAAAGTGCCGAGGGAAGCTATTTCTCCCATTAAGGCGCAGAGTAGACCTTCTCAATACGGCAAGATGGGTAGGGAGAGGAAAGACTCCAGGAGCTATCAAGAGTTCTTTAAGGTTACATAAAACTCTGGCCTGGGTTTATGTGGCTTAAGGATTCCTGTCGAACAGATAGGAATTAGATTTATTGGTTGAAAAATGGGACTCTTACTAGCTGGCAGTTTAATTAATGCTGATATAGGAGCCTGGCTTTCCCTTAGAATTTGAACTACAGAGCCCGGGGAAGGAGACATTTACATTGTTACAACTTTCTGAATAGTCTTGGTTGCATTTGGAGGGGAGAGGAGGATAGGGCATTGGAGGGAGGGAGGAACGGTCTTGGGGTGTTGGCGGCCAGTGTGTGATTCTCAGCTCCCTACGTGTGGCATATGGGGGACAGACTGATCACCGCAATTTGGTTTCCTTCTACCCTGCTGTTGCTCCCGGCTTCCTGAAGTGAGGTGGAACCTAAGATCTAATCATTTAATAATATATAACAACAATATGTAATTATATTACTATAATTGAAGAAGCTAAGAATTAGTACTGCTCTCGTGTTTGATTGCTTCTTTTGGTTCATCTTCTCTGGGAAGCTAGTGCTGTTATCATCGCCCCCATTTTACAGACCAGGAAACCAAGGCTCAGTCAGACAGAAAAATGCAGAGCTGGGACTTGAACCCCTGGGTTCGTGTCTCAAACCCTGTGCTACCATTTTCTACATAACTGATAGGCCACTGGGGCTCAGAGAAGTGTGGTAAAACCCTCCAGGCTGAACAGCAAGTGAATACAGAGTGAGGACTAGGTCTCTTAGCCGGAAGCTTTCCCTACTACACCTCTCAAATTTAATACGGGGATTCTGACTCACTTTAATATTAATCTGTATAACACTCATTAAGAAATATAAATGTGCTCTCCTTCCTTATTTCGAAAGCAATAAGTGCACTCACAGTGATGGGGAGGGGGGTTACCATGTCGCCTGCACTCCGCTGAGGGCTGCGTAGTCTTCATTTCATTGAGTCATCACCATTACATACCAGGGGAAGGTATATAACTAGCTCCACTCTCAAGATATGGGATCTGAGGCTCTGAGAGGTGAAATGACTTGCCCAAGTTCACGCAGCAGGAAGCAATCCAAACAGGATTCGGACCCAAGTCTATCAGAAATTCCCAAGCCTTTGCACTGAACCCCAAAGCTAAATAGACAGGATTGCTGGGTCTTCCTCTTCTTTGCTTTGCCAATGTTCCAGGACGCCTTCACCCGTGGTAATTGAGAGGTGGTTGGTGCAATGCAGTCTGGCACACCTGGGAGTTATTTTTAGCAAGTTCCTGTATAAATCCTTCTTCTCTGAAGGTAGAAAGGAGTCTGCTTTCCTTGGTGCATTCCCTGGTTGGTATTTTTTTTTTTATGGTCTCCTTGGTGCGCTGTGTTGTAAATCAGGAAACCCTTGCTGAGATGGACAGGTCCCTGCATCAGCAGCTTGGGGAACGCTCTCTTCTCTGCCTTTCTTGGCCTGCCATTCAGTAAGTGATCCTCGAGAGAACCAGATTCCTTTTCGACCAACAAAATGCCTTTGGTTCCCTTCTATGTTCAATTCAAAAGTACTGGGAAAAGTTTTTTGTTTCTTTACCATGTTGTCAAAGAAGTTCAAATCAATGGAGAAAGGTCAAGAATCAGATAATGCCCAGAGAATGGAGAGGATGAATCATGTTCACGTTATTGGAAATTCATGTTCACTCTGTCAAAGTCAGTAACTGGCTTCAAGTAAGTCAAGTTGCTTTCTACCTTAAACAAAGAAAATAAGTGGGCAGGTTTTAATTTTTCAAGGACACTTGGAATTTGCAGAAGTTTCTTTTGCCTCACACAGACCTCTTCAGTCCACGTCTTCATCCATGCCAGACATCACTAATAGATCATGGCACTCTGGCCTGCTCAGACCAGTTGTGACCTTACAATCCTTCCCAGGAGAGGGCGCCAGGCAGCCTCCACCACTGGTCAAAATTGGATTAGAGGTGAAATCAATGTGCCAAGCCTGGCTGGATGCTCTTTCATGTCCTTTGTGAATTTAGGCATCCATGTCTTCCTAACAGACTGCCTCGGATCCAGGCCAAAATGGACTGAGTTCAGATGCTAACCAAGGCATCTGATAGAAAAAGAAATGATGCTCTAATTCTTAAATAATGAGAAATGAAGGTTTAGAGGAGAGATTTGTCAAAGATCACATGGCCAGTGAGTGGGGGAGGGGGTTAGTAGATTCGGGAGTCTGCTAGACCCAGGTTTGTGTCCTGCCCATACCGCTTCCTCATCGGTGGTGTCAGACCCCTGAACCTGCAAGTTTCCTCATCTGTAAAATGGGAACAGAATGCTCCCCATTGAGCTGTGGTGAGGATTAAAATGAGCTACTATATATAAAATGCCTATCTAGGAGGGTCCCTGGGAGGTAGAAGTATCTAATAAATGTTAGCCATTATTTTTTCGGTTTTCTTAAAAATATCTTATGCCCAGGGGCACCTGGGTGGCTCAGTCGGTGAAGTGCCCGACCCTTGGTTTCAGCTCAGGTCATGATCTCAGGATGGTGAGATCGAGCCCTGCCTTGGGCTCCATGCTCAGCGAGGAGTTTGCTTGTCCCTCTTCCTCCCCCTCTGCCCCTCTCCTCGCGTGCTCTCTCTCTCTCTTTCTCTCTCTCTAAAATAAAATAAATAAATCTTTAAAAAAATGTATCTTATGCCCAGAATAACTTAATACGCATCATTACGAAATCGGACAACTCTGCGAAGTGAGTGCCACTATTCCCATCGTATATCATGAAACAGAGACTTGGAGAAATAAGATGGCTTTCCCCACATCATCCAGAAAGGAAACAGAAATGCCAGATACAGCAGAGAACAAGCGCTCGCTTCCATAAAGTCGCACGGGGCATCCCTCTCTCCACGCCTTGTCTCACGACCATCCTTTTAAAATCCCAACCTCAGGGCGCCTGGATGGCTCGGTCGGTTAAGCATCTGCCTTCGGCTCAGGTCATGATCCCAGGATCCTGGGATCGAGCCCCACGTCGAGCTCTCCGCTCAGCAGGGAGCCCACTTCTCCTTCTGCCTGCCCCTCCCCCTGCTTGTACACTCTCTCTCTCTCTCTCTCTGTCAAATAAATAAATAAAATCTTAAAAAAAAAAAAAAATAAGATCCCAACTTCTACCTGCATATCTTTTTTTTTTTTTTTTAATTTTTTTTATTGTTATGTTAATCCCCATACATTACATCATTAGTTTTAGATATAGTGTTCCATGATTCATTGTTTGTGCATAACACCCAGTGCTCCATGCAGAACGTGCCCTCCTCAATACCCATCACCAGGCTAACCCATCCTCCCAACCCCCTCCCCTCTAGAACCCTCAGTTTGTTTTTCAGAGTCCATCGTCTCTCATGGTTCTTCTCCCCCTCCAATTTCCCCCCCTTCATTCTTCCCCTCCTGCTATATTCTTCTTCTTCTTTTTTTCTTTCTTAACATATATTGCATTATTTGTTTCAGAGGTACAGATCTGAGATTCAACAGTCTTGCACAATTCACAGCGCTTACCAGAACACATACCCTCCCCAGTGTCCATCACCCAGTCACCCCATCCCTCCCACCCCACCCCCCACTCCAGCAACCCTCAGTTTGTTTCCTGAGATTAAGAATTCCTCATATCAGTGAGGTCATATGATACATGTCTTTCTCTGTTTGACTTATTTCGCTCAGCATAATACCCTCCAGTTCCATCCACGTCGTTGCAAATGGCAAGATCTCATTCCTTTTGATGGCTGCATAATATTCCATTGTATATATATACCACCTCTTCTTTATCCATTCATCTGTTGATGGACATCTTGGCTCTTTCCACAGTTTGGCTATTGTGGACATTGCTGCTATAAACATCGGGGTGCACGTAGCCTTTCGGGTCCCTACTTTTGTATCTTTGGGGTAAATACCCAGTAGTGCAATTGCTGGATCGTATGGTAGCTCTATTTTCAACTTTTTGAGGAACCTCCATACTGTTTTCCAGAGTGGCTGCACCAGCTTGCATTCCCACCAACAGTGTAGGAGGGTTCCCCTTTCTCCGCATCCCCGCCAACATCTGTCATTTCCTGACTTGTTAATTTTAGCCATTCTGACTGGTGTGAGGTGGTATCTCATTGAGGTTTTGATTTGGATTTCCCTGATGCCGAGCGATATTGAACACTTTTTCATGTGTCTGTTGGCCATTTGGATGTCTTCTTTGGAAAAATGTCTGTTCATGTCTTCTGCCCATTTCTTGATTGGATTCTTTGTTCTTTGGGTGTTGAGTTTGATGAGTTCTTTATAGATTTTGGATACTAGCCCTTTATCTGATATGTCATTTGCAAATATCTTCTCCCATTCTGTCAGTTGTCTTTTGGTTTTGTTGACTGTTTCCTTTGCTTTGCAAAAGCTTTTTATCTTGATGAAGTCCCAATAGTTCATTTTTGCCCTTGCTTCCCTTGCCTTTGGTGATGTTTCTAGGAAGAAGTTGCTGCGGCTGAGGTCGAAGAGGTTGCTGCCTGTGTTCTCCTTTAGGATTTTGATGGACTCCTGTCTCACATTGAGGTCTTTCAACCATTTGGAGTCTATTTTTGTGTGTGGTGTAAGGAAATGGTCCAGTTTCATTCTTCTGCATGTGGCTGTCCAATTTTCCCAACACCATTTGTTGAAGAGACTGTCTTTTTTCCATTGGACATTCTTTCCTGCTTTGTCGAAGATTAGTTGACCATAGAGTTGAGGGTCCATTTCTGGGCTCTCTATTCTGTTCCATTGATCTATGTGTCTGTTTTTGTGCCAGTACCATACTGTCTTGATGATGACAGCTTTGTAGTAGAGCTGGAAGTCTGGAATTGTGATGCCGCCAGCTTTGCTTTTCTTTTTCAACATTCCTCTGGCTATGCGGGGTCTTTTCTGGTTCCATACAAATTTTAGGATTATTTGTTCCATTTCTTTGAAGAAAGTGGATGGTATTTTGATGGGGATTGCATTGAATGTGTAGATTGCTCTAGGTGGGATTGACATCTTCACAATATTTGTTCTTCCAATCCATGAGCATGGAACGTTTTTCCATTTCTTTGTGTCTTCCTCAATTTCTTTCATGAGTATTTTATAGTTTTCTGAGTACAGATCCTTTGCCTCTTTGGTTAGATTTATTCCTAGGTATCTTATGGTTTTGGGTGCAATTGTAAATGGGATTGACTCCTTAATTTCTCTTTCTTCTGTCTTGTTGTTGGTGTATAGGAATGCCACTGACTTCTGTGCATTGATTTTATATCCTGCCACTTTACTGAATTCCTGTATGAGTTCTAGCAGTTTTGGGGTGGAGTCTTTGGGATTTTCCACATAAAGTATCATATCATCTGCAAAGAGTGAGAGTTTGACTTCTTCTTTGCCGATTTGGATGCCTTTGATTTCTTTTTGTTGTCTGATTGCTGTGGCTAGGACTTCCAATACTATGTTGAATAGCAGTGGTGATAGTGGACATCCCTGCCGCGTTCCTGACCTTAGGGGGAAAGCTCTCAGTTTTTCCCCATTGAGAATGATATTCGCTGTAGGTTTTTCATAGATGGCTTTTATGATATTGAGGTATGTACCCTCTATCCCTATACTCTGAAGAGTTTTGATCAAGAAAGGATGCTGTACTTTGTCAAATGCTTTTTCTGCATCTATTGAGAGGATCATATGATTCTTGTTCTTTCTTTTGTTAATGTATTGTATCACGTTGATTGATTTGCGGATGTTGAACCAACCTTGTAGCCCAGGGATAAATCCCACTTGGTCGTGGTGAATAATCCTTTTAATGTACTGTTGGATCCTATTGGCTAGTATTTTGGTGAGAATTTTTGCATCCATGTTCATCAGGGATATTGGTCTGTAATTCTCCTTTTTGATGGGGTCTTTGTCTGGTTTTGGGATCAAGGTAATGCTGGCCTCATAAAATGAGTTTGGAAGTTTTCCTTCCATTTCTATTTTTTGGAACAGTTTCAGAAGGATAGGTATTAATTCTTCTTGAAATGTTTGGTAGAATTCCCCTGGGAAGCCATCTGGCCCTGGGCTTTTGTGTTTTGGGAGATTTTTGATGACTGCTTCAATTTCCTTAGTGGTTATAGGTCTGTTCAGGTTTTCTATTTCTTCCTGGTTCAGTTTTGGTAGTTGATACATCTCTAGGAATGCATCCATTACTTCCAGGTTATCTAATTTGTTGGCATAGAGTTGCTCATAATATGTTCTTATAATTGTTTGTATTTCTTTGGTGTTGGTTGTGATCTCTCCTCTTTCATTCATGATTTTGTTGATTTGGGTCATTTCTCTTTTCTTTTTGATAAGTCTGGCCAGGGGTTTATCAATCTTGTTAATTCTTTCAAAGAACCAGCTCCTAGTTTCGTTGATCTGTTCTACTGTTCTTTTGGTTTCTATTTCATTGATTTCTGCTCTGATCTTTATTATTTCTCTTCTCCTGCTGGGTTTAGGCTTTATTTGCTGTTCTTTCTCCAGCTCCTTTAGGTGTAGGGTTAGGTTGTGTACTTGAGACCTTTCTTGTTTCTTGAGAAAGGCTTGTATTGCTATATACTTTCCTCTTAGGACTGCCTTTGCTGTATCCCAAAGATTTTGAATAGTTGTGTTTTCATTTTCATTGGTTTCCATGAATTTTTTTAATTCTTCTTTAATTTCCTGGTTGACCCATTCATTCTTCAGTAGGATGCTCTTTAGCCTCCATGTATTTGAGTTCTTTCCGACTTTCCTCTTGTGATTGAGTTCTAGTTTCAAAGCACTGTGGTCTGAAAATATGCAGGGGATGATCCCAATCTTCTGGTACCGGTTGAGACCTGATTTATGACCTAGGATGTGATCTATTCTGGAGAATGTTCCATGGGCACTAGAGAAGAATGTGTATTCCGTTGCTTTGGGATGGAATGTTCTGAATATGTCTGTGAAGTCCATTTGGTCCAGTGTGTCATTTAAAGTCTTTATTTCCTTGTTGATCTTTTGCTTAGACGATCTGTCCATTTCAGTGAGGGGGGTGTTAAAGTCCCCCACTATTATTGTATTGTTGTCAATGTGTTTCTTTGCTTTTGTTATTAATTGCCTTATATAATTGGCTGCTCCCATGTTAGGGGCATAGATATTTACAATTGTTAGATCTTCTTGTTGGATAGACCCTTTAAGTATGATATAGTGTCCTTCCTCATCTCTTATTACAGTCTTTGGTTTAAAATCTAATTTGTCTGATATAAGGATTGCCACCCCAGCTTTCTTTTGGTGTCCATTAGCATGGTAAATGGTTTTCCACCCCCTCACTTTCAATCTGGGGGTGTCTTTGGGTCTAAAATGAGTCTCTTGCAGACAGCATATCGATGGGTCTTGTTTTTTAATCCAATCTGATAGCCTGTGTCTTTTGATTGGGGCATTTAGCCCATTTACATTCAGGGTAACTATTGAAAGATAGGAATTCAGTGCCATTGTATTGCCTGTAAAGTGACTGTTACTGTATGTTGTTTGTGTTCCTTTCTGGTCTATGTTGCTTTTAGGCTCTCTCTTTTCTTAGAGGACCCCTTTCAATATTTGTTGTAGGGCTGGTTTCGTGTTTGCAAATTCCTTTAGTTTTTGTTTGTCCTGGAAGCTTTTTATCTCTCCTTCAATTTTCAATGACAGCCTAGCTGGATATAGTATTCTTGGCTGCATATTTTTCTCATTTAGTGCTCTGAATATGTCCTGCCAGTCCTTTCTGGCCTGCCAGGTCTCTGTGAATAAGTCTGTTGCCAATCTAATGTTTTTACCTTTGTAGGTTACATATCTCTTCTCCCGAGCTGCTTTCAGGATTTTCTCTTTGTCTCTGAGACTCGTAAGTTTTACTATTAGATGTCGGGGTGTTGACCTATTTTTATTGATTTTGAGAGGGGTTCTCTGTGCTTCCTGGATTTTGATGCCTGTTTCCTTCCCCAAATTAGGGAAGTTCTCTGCTATAATTTGCTCCATTATACCTTCTGCCCCCCTCTCTCTTTCTGCTTCTTCTGGGATCCCAATTATTCTAATGTTGTTTCGTCTTATGGTATCGTTTATCTCTCGAATTCTGCCCTCGTGATCCAGTAGTTGTTTTTCTCTCTTTTTCTCAGCTTCTTTATTTTCCATCATTTGGTCTTCTATCTCACTGATTCTTTCTTCTGCCTCATTTATCCTAGCGGTTAGCGCCCCCATATTTGATTGCACCTCATTGATAGCCTTTTTGATTTCTACTTGGTTCGATTTTAGTTCTTTTACTTCTCCAGAAAGGGTTTCTCTAATAACTTCCATGTTTTTTTCAAGCCCAGCTAGTATCTTTAAAGTGATGATTCTGAACTCTAGATCTGACATCGTACTAATGTCCGTATTGAGTAGGTCCCTGGCAGTCGGTACTACCTCTTGTTCTTTTTGTTGAGGTGATTTTTTCCATCTTGTCATTTTGTGCAGAGGAGAATAGATTAATGAGAGAACAAAATGCTAGCAGGGTAACAATGTCCCCAGAAAATATACTCTAAACAAATCAGAAAAGACCTGAAGCAGTGGGAAAAGAAAGGGAAAGAGAGAAAAAAGAAAAGGAAAGAAAAAAAGAAAAAAGAAAAAGATAAAGATAAAAACAAACAAAAGCAGAACAAAACAAAACAAAACAAAAACAGAATGTGATCAAATATGATCAGGCTGGATTATAGATCAGTGCCACACACTAGATTTTGGGTGTATTTTCGTCTGTTAAAAGAAAGTCCCTCCCAAAATTTTAAAGAAAGAAAAACTTATATATGTACAAAAATAAGGGTTGATATGATGAAGGGATGGAATATGACTGTAACGATGGAAAGTATAAAAAATTTTAAAAAAGGATTTGATAAGTTGTTTGAAAAAAGAAAGAAGAGGATTAAAAAAAAAAAAAAAAGAAAGAAAGAAAAAAGGGAGAGAATGTGATCAGGCAGGGGAGTAGAAAAAAACCATACACTAGAGATTTAGAGTATATTTTGATCTGTTAGAAGAAACTATCTCAAGATTTTAAAGAGAGAACAACTTATATATATATGCCAAAAATACGGGTAACTACTATGAAGGGATAGAATATGACTTCCAGAAAGTGGTCGCTTTTCTGTTCAGAGAGTTGTTGCTCTTCTTTTCTTCGATCTCCTGTTGAGTTTGTAGGTGTTCAGAATGGTTTGATCCCTATCCAGCTGAATTCCTGAGAGGAGACGAAATCCAGGTCTCCTACTCCTCCGCCATCTTGCTCCGCCCCCTCTACCTGCATATCTGTTCCTGCTTTTTAATCTTTGGCACATTATCTTGCTATATAATTTACTTATTTGTCATGCATATATTTTATTGTCTCCCTCACTCCTACTTGACTCCAAGCCCCCAGGGCAGGAAATTGTATTTATTTTGTTAGCTGCTGTATTCACTGGTCTGAGCACAGTGCCTGACATACAGTAAGTGCTCAGTAAATATTTGCAGAATAAATGCCTGGCTCAAAAGCTTCCTTTATATATCACACTGCTAATCCTAAACAATTCATAATCAGAGCTATCATTTGTTGAATGCCCCCCCAATGTTCTAGGCTTCCTGAAGGCAGCAAAAATATATTATTGCTGATTTTTACTGTAACCTTTCATGGAAAGGAGGATTATCCAGGCTTTGCAATTGAAGAGACTGACAGCAAGTTTGCTTGGACTTGGTGCCCATCAGGGGCAAGTGGGGAGTCAGATCTAGGTCAGCTGGACCCCAAGACGGGTTCTCCTCCCCAGCCAATGTACTGCAGGAGCGTGCTTCATTCACAGAGAGAAGGAATGTGCCTCGGTACATGTAAATGTACCTACATATGTATAAAGCATGTGGATGTACAACTTTACTCGTGTAACACAGACTGGAGCTGTTTCCAGGGATGCCATCACGGAGTGTCACAAATGGGTGGCTGAAAAAACAGAAATTTATTGTTGTACCTTTCTAGAGTCTAGAAGTCTGGGACTAAGGTATCAGAAAGGTGGTTCCTTCTGAGGAAAGTCTGTCCCAGGCCTGTCTCCTTTGGCTCATACATGGCAGTCTTCCCCCTGTGTCTCTTCACACCATCTTCTCTCTATCTTCTTCTCTCTTGTCTTCAAATTTCCCCCTTTTTGTAAGGATACCAGTTAAATTGGACGAGGGGCCCACTCTACTCCGGTATGACCTCATCTTAACTAGTTACATCTGTAATGACCTTATTTCCAAATGAGGTCACATTCTGAGATCGTAGGGATTAGGACTTCAACATATGAATCTGGGGAGAGGGCACAATTCTACCCATAATATGCATATTATGAAACATACATAAAAATGAAATTTTAAAAGGTAAAAGATAAATAGAAATATTCTAATGTTTTCTTCCTACACCTCCCGTGGATTGTTTTTTTAAAAAAACAGCTTTAGGGCACCTGGGTGGCTCAGTCGGTTGAGTGTCCAACTCTTGATTTCAGCTTGGGTCATGACCTCGGGTTTGTGGGATCGAGCCCTGCATCAGGCTCCATGCTCAGTGCAGAGTCTGCTTGAGATTCTCTCTCCCTCCCTCTCACTCTGTCCCTCCACTTGTGTGTGCACACTCTAAATAAATTAAATAAATACATAAATAAATAAATAAAATCTTTAAAAAAAGAAAAACAAAAACAGCTTTATTGAGATATAATTCATACACCATGCAATTCACCCATTTAAATGTACAATTCAATGGTTTTTAGTACATTCACAGGGTGGTACAATTATCTCCACAATCAACTTGAGAACATTTTCACTGTCCCCAGAGGAAACCCCATACCATTAGCAGTGACTCCCCATTTTCCCTCAGCCCCCTAGGCAACCGCTAATCTACTTCCTGTCCCTATAGATTTTCCTATTCTGGATATTTTATATAAATGGGATCATATAGTATGTGGTCTTTTGTGACTGGCTTCTTCCACTTAGCATCATGCTTTCAAGGTTCATCCCCATGGCATCTATGAATGAGTTCTTCACATATTCTGGATACAAGTCCCTTACCAGATGGATGATTTCAAATATTTTTCTCCCAGCCTGTGGGCTGTCTTCTCAGCTTCTTGATGGCATCCTTTGGAGAAAAAAAAGGCTTTAATTTTGATAAAGTCTAATTTATCTACCTTTTTCTTTTGACATTTCTGCTTTTGGTATAAGATCTAAGAGGGCTTTGCCTAATCTAAGGTCATGAAGATTTATTTATTCCTGTGGTTTCTTCTAATGGAGGATGAGCTGGGCCCTCTCCTAAGTGTGTTGTGTTATTTACCTGTCACTAGTGATGATGATGAGGAGGAGGAGGAATGCTGAGCTAAGGGTTTTCTGTTTACTACCTTATTTTATCCTCAAAACATCCCCCTAAGGTAAGAATTATCACCCTTGTTTTGTAGACAGAAATGTTGAGGCTCAGAAAGACATACCTGTAACAAGAGACAAAGCACATATTTAAACCCAAATATCTCTGACACCAAACACTGGCCACTTCCCAGCCCACCCACCCATGTCAGCTCCCGGGTGGGTTCAGAATTTTGACAATAAGCTGTTCTTACATTGCCATTCACATTGGCTGCCAAACTTCATAGTTCATGAGGACAGTACTTGTAAGCGGACCCAGATCTGCCACATCACAAGAGCTGGTTAAGACTGATCTCTCCTATGGGCCTGGCTCTCTTCTGGTTATCAGGAATAACCTCAAAACCTGGTGCTAACCATCTGGCTGGCATGAACACAAATTTTGCCATCAGACAAAACTGGATTCGACTCCAGCCCTTGCCATTCACACTCAGTCGTGGACATGAACACACTACTGAACTTCCCTGGATCCATCCATTCGCTCAACTGTGAGGTGGGGATAATAAAATTATCATGAAACAACCCAAAAAAGTTATAGTTTTTTTGTTGTTGTTTTTATCAAATAGAGAGATTGAGCATCGGAGAGGCAAAGCAACTTGACTAAGGTCACAGAGCTATTTAAGTGGTAGAGCTGGGATTTGAACCCATGTCTGTTAGATTCTGGGGGTGTAATGTATATCTGCCATGTTACACGGTTCTCCACAGAGAGAAGTAGCTATAAAACTCACAGGGAATTTGTAAAAAAGATTATGAACCCAGTGAAGTCTTCACCCAACTGGTGAGCACCTTGCACTGAGGCTGTGTGGAAACTCCCCTGTGACAAAAAAAAGGTCCAGATTTCCCTAATTCCCACCAGCTTCCTACAGAGCCAGCCTTCCCAAGTTCTCCTGCAACACAGGAATTTGGAGAGCCCTTGGAGAGATTCAATTTCTCTAATATCACCAGGCACAAGAATTTGGGAGACATGAAAGGTAGCGGTTATTTATTTCATGAATAGATAACAGCAAGCCATTCAAAGGAAGCAGTGGTAGGAAGATGAAAAAGCTATTAATACAGTTGGAAGCTCATCTCTTTTGGAGTGGTCAGCGCAGCCGGGGAGGACAAAAACGAGAAAATATTGCAGTGGGCGCTCCTGACAACACAAATTATTCAGGAGATATTAAAGTGCATTGTTCACCATCGTAAACATTTTTTTTATGTTTATGAGATCTGTTCAAAGGCATCTTGATGGATGAAACCCAATAGCATTTTATGTGCACGTGCGCACGCTGACATTTCTTTTGTTCTAGCATCCTTTGTAAATCATTTCTTTGAGCTGATATACTCAACACTGGTTAGGCTGGGCCTACATAATGCAAAGTGAAGCCCATGCCCTTGTTCCTTGGGGGACTGTACTATTCTTGATGTTTACTGTGCTGCATATGGGGCTCTGGGAAGCAGGGAGCTGACGTGAGGCAGTCCGAAGGGGACAAAAGAAGTGCTGCAGTTCTGGGAGGAGAGAAACCAAGAGGACCATGGGGAGGAGAAGGATGTAGCAGGATTTCCCAGGGTGTGATGGGAACTGTATGTCCCCCTCCCCCCCCAAGAGGGGCCCCAGGGAGCAGGATTTGGAGAATCCTTGCGTGCTTCTGACCGCCATGGAGGTTCACAGTATAAAGGATCCTGTTCAAGGCTGCGTGGTTCTTGAGGGCAGGCCACAGACCCCCCAACATGGCTTGCTTCTGCTCACTTCCCAGTCCTTAACCATAGCACGACACCTGCAAAATTCGGGTGCCTTAGAGAAAGCTTTCAGAAATACAACTCGGAAGTGATAAAACTGAGCAAAGCTGTTAAATACCGTAACTAAGCCATGATATCACCTATACATGATAGCTTAATTACCTTAAATTAAATGACTTGCAATTTAGTTAATAATTGGCCAAATTAGACAACTTACTGGTTTGATCAAAGTTGGGTTTTTTTTCCCCCCACTTGAATTGGCTTATTATTTGATTTAAGACTCATGCACACAACCAACTTAACCCTAAGGGACGAATTGAGTTTTAAATCCATGACCCAGTTTTGTAGACTGATGAAGAAGGCCAGCTGGGGAGTCAGACGCCCCAGAGTTACATCCTGGCACCCTCACTTTCTGGGACTTTAGGAAAGTCACTGACCCTCTCTATTTAAGTTTTTGTTTTCTCCTCTACAGAAAGGGAACTGTAATGCTTGAACCTATTGTATTGGCTTGTACAGATGAGTTGACGTAATGCAGGTGAAAGGTTAGCACGGGCTGGTGCATAGTGAGTTCCTACTGAGTGTTGCTTACTACCGTTGTCATCACCATCACCATCACCATCATCAGAAGGAAGAAGAGGAGTTCACAGGTGAACAGCAAATCTGCCAGGCTCAGGGATGCCAGCCTGAAGGAAGCTGGACTCTTTGTGATATCAACAGAAGGAACGTACCCACTAGAGATACATGATTATCTTGCTGGGGTGGCTGTATGTTGACCACTGACCCAACTATGTCCCCAAGCTCACTGTACTTGGTTGTCGGGTTTGTTTAGGACATGATCTGTAGTTTGCGGAGTGCAGCGGCTGAGGGATGACAGGGTGGCATGCACCCTTCCAGGCACCACGTCGCTAGCAAGGTGTTCACACCGAGGGATCCGAGGCCCTGAAGCTTCCCTATGCTGATGCGACCCACAGTCACACCAGCGCTCATCCTTGAGACCAAAATGGTGATTGGGACGTTGGACATTGGCTCCGGATGCCCGAGTCCTTTATGATGCTCTTAGCTTCACGTGTTACTCTGATCCCTATTCTGTTTCCCTTCTTAAGGCAAAGTGAATCTCATGCCTGGTGAGCCTACCACACGTCTTATGAATTTCAGTGACAAGCTGAATCTGAAAGGCACTGCAGTGGTTAAAAAATATCTGGACTTTGTTTGGCATTGCCATTTATTCACTGGGGAACTTTAGGCAAGTAACTGAACCTCACTGAGCCTCAGGTTCCTCTCCTGCAGAATGGGGACCAAGTCACACACTACAGAGAGTTGTGACTCATTAAATGAGATAACATGTGCCACGTGCCTAGAACAGTGCCTGGTCCCAAACTGAATGATGATTATGTAAAATGCCCAGTATAATGCCCTATGCTGAGTCTAGGCAAGGGGATTTTCCACAGACTCCTGCCCATCAGGGAATATCCCCACTGGAGCATACTCTGGGTCAGGAACTAAATCCCCAGGTAGTTATAAAGTTGGTCCCTGCTCCCTATTAACTTTCTCTCTAGACTCTCACTCGGGTATCTCAGTCTGCAAACAGAGCATGTCATGAGGCCAGAGAATGTCTAATTCAGGTCTAATTCCCTTCCCTATTGTTCAGCAAAATGTCGTAAATACTGCCATGATTTATGGTTAAATGTAGGACACTCATTAGAGAGTTGAAGAGACAAAACCTGGACGGGTATGATGATGTCATATGGTGATGGCTAGGCTGAGTGTGGATTCCCTCCTTTGTGCAGCAGGGAGCCAGGGGAGTGTGGTCGCGGGGAAATCGGAGCTCTTCCTTTGTACCAAAACAAACAAACAAACAAACAAAAACCTGCTAAATCCTCACCTTGACCCTCTGAGTTTAGAATTCGTGTGCCAGACAGACTGAAGGACAGAACGATTGCAGTATATTGAGACTCGATACAGGTCAATTCAGGGAGCACAACGAAAATGGAATTGACAAGCTTCCAGCACGGAGCACATATTTGTCAATTTTACTGGCCAGCCCAAACACCTCCTTAGTTCAGTAAAATGTTCAGCCAAATCAATCTAATCGCTTATGTCCCAACAGCCAAAGTAGTCACAGCTGGTACAAGAAGAGGCTTGTCAAGTTTAAAGGGGATGGCGTGATTCCTCTGTAGCTGGGTGGCGATGTCCCCGGAGAGGACATGCTAAGATGCGTCTGTGGCTGGGGCTTCGCCCAACATAATGCATGAAGTGGCTGACTTGGGGCACTTTTCTCCTAGCTCGAGGCTGTGCTCTCCTGACTCCAAATCTCTTCCATGAAAACCTCCTCTGGGACGATTCTGAGACTTCAGGTCGGCCACTAACTGTGTTATTTCTCGGCCACGATTCCAGCTGTATGTGCCACCACCGTTCTCCCACTTGAGTTAAAAACTGGTGTCACCCAAGCAGCCTTTCCGGTCTCTTTCGGTTGGTCACCAAGCTTGCCAGAACGAATTCCCCCAAGAGTTGTCACATCCCTGCTGTCTCAGCGGGCCATCGCCACCCAGAGCACCACTGCGTTCACACTAGGTCTGCAATGGTATCTTGCCTGGTGTCCCTGCCCCCGGTCTTGCCTCTCCATCCTGTTCTGCACACTGCAGCCAGAATGCTCTTTTCAAGAATCAGATCTGATAACGTCATTCTCTGGCTTCCAGACCCAAACCCTATGTCCCGGCATTTGGTGCTGGTCACAACCTGGCCTCTCCCCGAGCAACCCGTTCTTAGGCTGCTAGTCCTTGCTGGCCCCCACCACGTCACACCTCCATGCAAAGCTCCAGGCTCTCTCAGGCTCTTCTGGGGAATGGAGTCCTCAGCCTGACACCGCAAAGCCCCAGTAGGTGACCCCATTTCTCCTGCCTCCCATCCCCTCCTTCAGGCCCTGTCAGCACGTGGGTTTGGGATGAGAGGGCCGTATTTCCCTGGGAGGTACCTCAAGGGAGGGCCCTACCTGCGGTTCCCGCCAAGATTGATGAACTTTGCAATGATGAGGTTTCTGGGGGCATTTATTGACGTATAAATCAAAATCCAATTTATGTGAAGGAAAATCCCAGCTGGCTTACATGGCAAGATTATGAAACAGTTTTTGCCTGTGCACAGCCTCTCATGTGATGCAAAATGACTTTACCCTCCACAAAGGAAACTCGGCTCTTCAACTCCTTCTGGCATTTTCCTGGGGTGACCCTGGCCCTGGGTTCAGTTTGGACACTTCCAATATATATGGCATTCTGAGGTTGCCAACTTATGACCCTGGTCTAACTGAGGAGGGGAATGGAAGTGCAATTTATTGAGTGCCTACTGTGTACCAAGCACATCCCTACAATATCCTATTTTAAGCCTCATGATGTCGTCAGGGTACTTGATGTCATATTGATGGACTTACTCTCCACCACGAGACTGTCTTTCCATTCCTTTCCTGAAAGAATGTGTCTGTTATGTATTCTGCCTAATGAATTACCATGCACTTAACAGCTCACAGCTACTCACATTTATCACCTCACCATCTCTCTGGGTCAAGAGTCTGGACACAGCTTAACTGAGGCCTTTGCTCGGGATCTTACAAGATTGCAGTTACAATGTTGACCAGAGCTGTGGTCTCATCTGGGGCACAACCAGGGAAGGATCTGCTTCTGAGCTCATTTGGCTGTTGGCAGTGGCCCTTCACTAGTGGGCTATAGGACCGAGGACCTCAGTTTCTGGTTGCCTTTAGGCTGGAGACCACCTTCACTTCCTTGACACGAGCCTTCCAAACATAGCCACTTACTTCTTCCAAGCCAGCAAGAGAGAGTCTTAAGCAAGACAGATGTTACTAGTCTTATGTAGCTTACATAAGTGCCACCATTTCGCTATCTTCATTTTTTTCTAAGATATTATTTATTTATTTGTCAGAGAGAGAGAGGGAGAGAGAGCACAAGCAGGGGGAGTGGCAGGCAGAGGGAGAAGCAGGCTCCCCGCCAATCAGGGAGCCCAACCCACAGGGCTCGATCCCAGGACCCTGGGATCATGACCTGAGCCGAAAGCAGACGCTTAACCGACTGAGCCACCCAGGCGCCCCCATTCTGCTATCTTCGTGGCAGTGATTGGTTAGAAGCCAGACACAGGTCCTGCCCACACTCAAGGGGAGGGGCCACACGAAGTGTGACTATCAGGAGGTGGGGTTCATGGGGGCCACCTCAAAGCCTGTCTGCCCCTGAAGGGTTAAGATGCTCAAGATCACTCAGCTAGTTGTTTGTGAAGTTGGGATCTGACCTCAGAAGCCACACTCTGACTATTATGCTGTCCCATCAGCCGATTCCACAGTCCTTGAAATCCAAAGCAAAGCTTTTTCCTGGGAGATTTATCCTGACACTGAATCTGGGTCATTTGTTCATCTCTGGAGCTTCTGTGGGTCATTAGTACCCAAATCATTAAAACTGGAATAGAAGGAGGCAGTTCTTCAAAGGACAACTGAGGGATGGGGACTTGAAAAGGGGAGGGGGTCCTAGTGTGCCCACTCCTGTGGGACATCTGTCTGACACATGTCTCCACAGGCTGTTCTCTCACAGAGAACACGTTTTCTCAGATGGAGCCCAAGTGATCCACTGTGGCCTTTGGGAGAAACTCACGTGGCTGCTCAGGGGTAAATGTCACCTCAGGTCTCTCTCTGTGTGGTCACCTTTCACAAAAGAGGGCTTTGCCATCTGCCTTATTGAATAGAATATTGCCACTGTGTTTTTATTTTTCCACCAACACTCGCAGCCTCCAATTTGATGTTTGGAGCTCTTCCAATTCTTCAGTTCTGAACCAGACTTGTATTAACTCCTACATGGCTGTCATGTGCAGTTGTATGGGTTGTACACTGCATAAGGGATACCTGGCTAAGAGAGTGAGTGGATCATATACAAAGTCCACATACTGAGCTCGCTTTTCCAAGGGCAATGAACATAGTAAATATCCCTTTCCCTTTTAGTAACAACAGTCCAGTTTTGTTTTGTTTTAGGAGCCTCCTCCCTTTACTCTTCAGCCTTCATACCACTCATTAAAGCCAGGGAAGGTTTGTTTCTGCCTGAGGGAAGAGGCACCTTTTTCCAGTTCACATACCCATCTGGGCTTGCAGTAGCCCTGATGACTATTTTCAGGATAGAGAACCTTCTGCTGGACTGGGGTCATGACATAATCTGCCCAAGTTGACTTTGAGAGCAAGCAGCTCACAGTGGTTTTCGTTTTTTTTTTTTAAAGATTTTATTTATTTATTTATTTGAGAGAGAGAGAGAGAGAGTGTGTGTGTGTGTGTGTGTGTGTGTGTGCAAGCAGGGGGAGGGGCAGAGGGAAAGAGAGAATCCCAAGCAGGCTCCATGCTGAGTGCGGAATGGGACCTGGGGCTCAATCCCACCACCCTGAGATCATGACCTGAGCTGAAATCAAGAGTCAGATGTTCCACCAACTGAGCCACCCAGGCAGCCCCTCACAGTTTTTAAAACCAACTGGGACGGCTGCCCAATCACGGTGGAAATTCCACTTTCAGCATGCTCCCCCTAAACTCCCAAGTCCATACGTGGCATCATTTGCTAGAAGGATGAACAGCTTCGGCTGTCATGTGCCTTTAAATAAACCTTAAAAGCGACAGCCAGGGTTGGGCTCAATGCTGATTTTCAATCATAAATGCTGTGCTAGGGCGGTGAGTATTGAAAATCCACATTAAAAAATATGCAATCAACACCAGCTGTGGTGCAATTAAGCTCAACTGATCACAGGTGTTCATACAGATTCCATGCACACACGCTTTCTTTAAAATGCAGAGTTTGAAAAATACAAGATGAGGTCCATGGACCATTAGCACCAGAATCCCCCGAAATCCTTCATAAAAATGTAGACTATCCTCCCCCTAGCCCCATGCATCCAAGCATGTGCGGAGCGGGAGCCCAAGAATCTGACTTCTAGCAAGAACCCAAGGCTGTTTCCATGCACAGTGCCATTGAAGACCACTCGTACGCAGGAGGGGCAGCATTCTAAAGGCTCCTGGGAGACTGAGAGATGCTCCTCTGGTGAAGTGTCCATATTTTTTTTTCAAGATTTTATTTATTTATTTGACACAGAGAGAGAAACAGCTAGAGAGGGAACACAAGCAGGGGGAGCGGGAGAGGCAGAAGCAAGCTCCTGGCTGAGCAGGGAGCCTGACGCGGGGCTCGATCCCAGGACCCTGGGATCATGACCTGAGCTGAAAGCAGATGCTTAACGACTGAGCCACCCAGGTGCCCCATGTCCGTTTTTTTTTTTTTTAAACAAAGTCCGGGTGATTCTCATGTGCAACCACATGTGATCCGTGATGAATGCGGAGGTGGACTTCAATCTGTTATGGTCACAAACCAATCTACCAAATGAGCTTCTCCAGGGCGGATACCATGTCTGATGCATGTCATTTCTCCAATGCTCACTAAACGTTGAATCCAAGAAGAATCAGTGATTTAAGTAATGAAGTGGCAGCCAGTGCTTATTTGTTCAAGTAGACCAGGTGCTAGATTCAAGATGTCTACAAACTCTCCATCATGCCTCCCTGGACAGGTGGGCTCTCGTCCTCCTCCCCTTGAGTCTGGACTTGTCCTGAGACTTGCTTGACTAATAGGATATGGGGGAAGGGAAGCTGTGTGGTTTCTGATGCTGGGTAATGAGAAGCTCGTACTTTCTGTCTGGCTCTCTTGGAATGCTTACTCTTAGACCAATACTGCCGTGCTCTCAGCTGACTTCCAGTACCTTCTCCAGCTACATTGGACAGTCCAGCTTCCCTGAGCCTGCACATGAGTGCAGCCCCCCAGTGACTAGCTGACACCAGGTGAAGCAGAGGAGCTGGCCAGGTAACCTACAGGGTAGTGAGAGATAATACAGTGTTTTCAGCCACTACACTCGGGGGTGATTATTACGCGTCACTAGACCACAAGCAGACCACCAGGATATTAGGACTCTGAAATCTCTAGATAATGAGAGAGTTTCTTGCAGTCATCGGTTGCAAGCTGCCCTTGGAGGGAGGTGAGGAGGTATTTATTCCTGGTACTTCCTGTCCCGCAATGAGACAGAGCAGGCTCCATGGGCAGAGGGACACTTGACACAAAGAACCCGATCAGCAGATGGTTGGAAATCAGCCGGATACACAGAAGTGGTAGGTGGTGACAGAGTCTGGGGTGCAGGGGGCACCCTGGCATCTACTCTCCTGTCTCAGAAAGCAGCTACTCAATTCTGGATAACTGTAGTCATGAAAGAATATGGCTACAGAGTTAACAGTTCTTGTGGCCTTCCAGGAAAAATCAGAAGGCTGCATCTTTATGTAGATTTCATGATTTTTTAAAGTTTGCAAGTAACTCAGATTAAAAAACAAATTCTGGGGGCGCCTGGGTGACTCAGTCCATTAAGCGTCTGCCTTTGGCTCAGGTCATGATCCCAGGGTCCTGGGATCGAGTCTCGCATCAGGCTCCCTGCTCAGTGGGGAGCCTGCTTCTCCCTCTTCCTCTCCCCCTGCTTGTGCTCTCTTGCTCTCTCTCAAATAAATAAATAAAATTTAAAAAAAAATTCTGTGAAGCCAAATCATGCAGGCCAAACAAAAACATGCGTGTAGGCAGATGTTGTCTTGATCAGCACAAGACGGAGCAGAGAGGGCACTGAGCCCCATGTAATGTTTCTTAGAATGGGAAGATGTGGCAAGACAGCAGGAGGTGGGTCATGAACTTGACCTTAAGTGACAGATTTACATGGGGGTAGCTTTCAGGAAAGGGAAACCACAAAGGTGAAGGCCCAGGAGCTGACAGTTTGTAGGATGCAGAAGTGACTAGTTTTATAGTAAAGCCTAGTTAATGTGAGGGAAAACAACATTAATCTTACACTAGAAACAAATAGAGCATGAGGCTAATTGGCCACATTAAGTGCATATGTAATTTTCACTTCTTCACTCTTGGTAAGAAATGTGCACTGAAGATTCTAATCTCAGAAAGAAGGGGGAAAAAAAAAAACAAAAAAAAACTATGTTTATTGACCGGGATCCTGTTTACTCTTGTGTGACTGGGCTAATCATTTAAATGTGATGCTTTATCTTGATCTGTACCGTAAGTAAACAAAATATGTTACAAGGTGCCATTGTTTTGAATTTCCCATATCCTACCTTTCATAGCAGGGGATCAAGTAAAGACTAGATAGCCTACACTCAAGCAAAATGATCTCCCTTAACCTAGTCCACTGGCTGAGTGACCTTAGGCAAGTTAATTAACCTCTCTGTGCTTCTGCATTTTCATCTGAAAACGGAAGATGGTGTTAGAACCTACTTTATCCCAGGGCTGAAAGGAGTTCGGTGAGAAAAGACTTATAAATTCCTTAGCACAGGGCCTGGTACAAGCCCTTAATACACACCAACACTCACTTAGCAAATCTCAACCTTGATGACTGAAGTCTAATGAGAACCAACGATTCATGGATTTGGTCTATGTGTGTGCCAGATTCAGATGTTAATTACTGCTCCTCTTTACTTGTGATCCACTACCCAGAAGATCATGTCACTTGCAAGTGGTGAACCGGCTTTTGTAGTTCTCTCTATAAGCTTGCCCTCAAATCAGATTCATTCTCAGAGGGGCTGCTCAACCTGTTCAACCAACCACTTACTGTAAGTCAGGTCTGTACTAGGCACAAAGATGAAAGAACTAGCCCCCGCCTCACAGAGCTCACAGTCTAGTGGTGGGAACAAGGGGAGGAAAAAAATGGGCATTGACACCTCAGTGAGATCCCAAGTGCACAGGAAGCTGAAGGGCCACAGAGGAGATGTTTCCATCCTGCCCAGCCTGGGGATCAGGAAAGGAAACTGACATCTAATGTAAGTCCTGAAAAGAAGAAAGGGAACAGCCGGGAAACGGAACAGGGAATGGGAAGACTGTCTCAGCTCAAAAATATCCCAGGTCTGGAGAACTACAAATAGTTCAGCCTTACAGGAAAGGTATGTGTTTTGGTGACAAAACAGGGAGAAGAGAGGGAGGAAAGTCATCGGGGGCACACACAGACTAAGAAATGCTGTTGGGGTGATGGGGAGCCATTGAAGGCTAGAAGGGGAGGGTGACCAGAATGGTGTTTTGCAAAGATCGAACTTGCTGCTCTGCAGAGAATGAGTTGGAGGTTGTGAGATTAGGTAAGAGACTAGTTTAAGCGGCCGAAACGGTCATTCAAGTCTAAATGAGGGTGGTGGCAAGAAGGAAATAGATCAAGATATATTTAAGAGACATTAGCAATAGGACATGGAGGCCCAGTGGAGAGGAGGAGGTGAGATGTCAGGACTGACTCCAGGTTTAGGAACCAGGCAGATGGTGGAGCCATCTTGTGGGACTGGGCATGTGTGGGGTAGAGATGTTTAACTATTAGTTGGCTCTTCTTAACCAGGCCACACCTCTTTAGATTAAATTCAAAAAGCTCAATTGGTCTTGCCAGCCATTCTTATCAAAGTTTGAATCAGGGTAATAATTATTCCAGAGAGGCAAGTTGCACACATTCTCATGAGAGCATCCTCTTAAAAATGCCCAATTTTATGCATGGTCTTCAAACTCAACCCAACAAGATTTATTCATCACCTGCCCTGGGTCACTTGTGGTGCCTGTTTGGTTCCTCCCCTTATAGGACTTACATTCTATTTCAGAGTTCTAGTATCTTCTAAAGTGCTAAATCCTCCTGTCCTTGAACAGGATTAGGAGTGTATCAGTTAGCTATTGCTGTATAACAAAAATGCACTCAAAACCCTTTGGCTTAAAATTGCAACCATTTATTTAGCTTGAAATTCTGCCATTGGCAACTTAGGCTGGGCTCAGCTGGGTGGTCCTTCTCATCTCAGCTAAACACATTCTTACATCTGTGTTCAGACACAAGTTGGGTAGACAGATTTACTGACCCTGGCTGGACTCTTGCATGCTTGAGGCCTTAGCGGGGATTACTACTCTGGATTGAGTCTGACTCCCATGCTCTCATCCTCCCACAGGCTACCCCATGCCATTCATGGGACAGCCAGGAAGATTCTCCAGGGAGAACGGAAGTGGGCACGGTTTCTTGAGGCTCAGGCTCGGAACTGGCCTAATAACACCTCCACTGGTGTTCTATTGGCCAAAGCGAGTCACAAGGTCCAGGTGGCTTCTGGAAGTGGGGGATAGGCCCTGCCCCTTGGTGGGAGCTGCCGCAGAATCTCATTGCAAAGGGCAAGGGCAAGGGGAGACAAAGATTTGAGGTAATTTGGTAATCTACTCCAAGGACTCAAGCACTTCTAATTCTTCCGTGGTATAAATGTAACCACAAAAGAGAGCTCTAATCAGCAGATGATGGCAACAGTCACATTTCTTATCTCTTCCAGCCAAACAGGAGACTTATGGAGACCTGCCCTTTTCCAAGAGGGGATTCACTCTGTCCCTTCTGGCTGCTGGGTCAGTCCATTTTTTTCCATTTTAATTTTCTGCTTGTGGACATTCTGTTATGTTCATCCCCCAGGAAAACAGCCTGGGATCCTCTGCACAGATGTCACAGAGATGAAATGTCAGCAGAGTTCACTGTGACCCTGGAGGCGGGTGCCCCCCTCCTCACTGTCCATCTCCTTCTCACGGTCGCCTTTGGCAGGGCTGGTCTGCACTATTAATAAACCTTCTCCTCAGCATTTTGTCTTGAGGAAATAGTATCAGATAGTCTTCATCTATCTCCCCAGCCCTAGTCCTGCCTGGCTGGAGAGAAGGTCTCCTGACATGAAGATAAAAAATCCCAGACACCGCTGCCATGTAGGGGAAGCTCGAGGTTCCATTTTCCTTATGAAAGGTCAAATTGCTTCTTTTTGCGGTGTTGGAAAAGAAAAGAGCCAACATAATGTGCTTTCTAAATGCCAATGATCTTGACGTCCCTGATAAGGAGAAGTCAATGAAGGAAGAGAATGGCTCAGGAGGAGAGCTGACTTCTAAGTGCCAGTGGGAGATGTGAAGCATTTTTAATCACTCATGTTAAAGGCTGTGTTTAATTCAATCCTGGGTTAGGGTAATGCAATTATTGCGGCTTAAGGAAAATTCCTACCTTGTTGCATTGAATAGAAGCAATAGTAAGTTTCCCTCAAGAGGCTTGGGAGCCGAGACAGGCCAGTCACAAACTAACCCTACCACCTTTTCATTAATTATTCTTTTATTCTTTCCTTGTGTGTGTCTTGAGTAGCCACTATGTGCCAGGAACTGTGCTGGGCATAAGGGATGCAGGAGAGGTAAACAGCATTCTGCTCTTGAGGAACTCACAGCTTAATTGGAGAGCAGGACAGATCACCAGATGACAGCTACAAAGAGTGAAGGAAGTGCAGGGTGTTACGGAAACATTTCCATGGGAGGATCTAAGGAACATCATTCCCTGAAGTTCTTCCCTCAAGCAGTAGACGCTCCAGGAAGTTGTGAGTCAGTCCTAGCATATTCACCACTATTATCATTGGTGCCTGGCCCTTAGCGGGGTTCATTCCTCTTTGTTGGTCAACTTGGTGGTGTGAATCCAACACTCTTGCTCCATGGGGCCATCAGTCCTTCCCCAGACAGTCCATGGATTCTTACACCTGTGTGCCTTGGCAAATACCATCTGGAATCTTATTCTCATCCTTAAGCACCTGGAAAACTCCTATGTACCTTTCAAGACTCAGACCAAATCCCTTCTCTTCTGCAAAGTTTTTTTCAAATCTACTGAGTAGGTGCTATCCTCTCTACACAATGCCTCTAAGCACCTTGTTTATATGTTCAGTTTGGTCCTTATCTCAAAAGACTATTTTATTGTACTCATTTATCTTTTATATGTTTCTGTTTCTTTCACCAGGTCAGGGGCTTCTCTGGAGCAGGGTCTGGATGTTAAAACCCTTTCTATCATCTGTGTGCAGCCCACAAAAGCAGCTCAACAAATGTCCTCTGTCTGGATTAGAGACTATGTGTTATGATTGGGACCACAGAACAGTGGACACCATCAAGATAGTTGCATTTTCTAATTCATGGGGATGATGGGATAGATTATGAGACCCAGTGAAGACTGAGAAGAAGGGCATCATTCTGTCTTCCTCTCTGCTGTGGGGACAGCATCACCTGCCTTGTCTAACCTTAGGGAGACCGGGCAGGCCAGGGTTCATGTCTTGGTGCCATGGCCCACGTCCAGGAGCAGATGAAGTATTGTTCTCTGAAGACAGTGTGGGGATCCTTGACCCAAACACACCAGGTCTCCATGCCTTAGCTGGGCACAGTGGTAGATGTGTGCTTTATGGGCATAGTTCTCACCATGCACATTATAAAAGCCTATGAACCCTACCTTCAAAATCTTTCCAGAATCCTACCACTTCTTACCACCTTTGCTGATACTACCCTGTTCCACCACTTCTTGCCTAGAGGATTATAATAGCCCCATAAATGATTCTCTGCCTATGTCTATGCTCCAACATCCACCTTTTTCCCTTCCAATCTAATTTAGACCCATAAGTCAGGATGATCGTATGAAAATGTAATTCAGATCACATCCCTCCTCTGTCAAAACCTTCCTATGCTTTCCATCTCACTCAAAGGAAAAAGTGAAGTCTTTATGATGGCTCTCAAGGCCCTATAGGACTGACCTTCTCCTCACCTCCTGACTCATCTCTAACCTTCCCTTCCCTCTTTCACTGTGTTCTAACCACATGGCCTTTGTGTTCTTCTTTCATTATGCCAAACATTTTCCTGCCTCAGGGCCTTTGCACTTACTATTCCCTCTGCAAGGATAAACATCCCTAAACCAACATGGCTCATTTCCTCACCTCCTCAGGTCTCTACTCAAATGTCATCTTATCAAAAAAGGCTTCCCCAGTCACCCTATGTAAAATAGAATACACCACAACCCCAGGAATTTCCTGTCCTCTCATTCTGCCTGATTTTTCTCCTTAACACTTATTACCACAGACACATATTTTTAAATGTGTTCTTGTCTGTCTCCTTCTGCTAGGTGTCAGGTTTATAAGAAAGCAGCTTGGACTGTGTCTGTCTACTATTGTGTCTCTAGCGCCTGACATAGCACCTGGAATGTGGCAGGCACTCATTTCATTTGATAAATGAAAAAATGCATGAACTCTCAAACAGCTCTGTGAAGGAGATATTTGGGGTTATTATCCCATTTCTTAGATCAGACAGTGGAAGCCCTGAGCAGGGAGAGGCTTGTTGAGGCTACTGGGCTGCTGGGATACTAGAAAATAGTCTTGAAAGGCGGCTGAAGCAAACAGAGGAATTTACAGGGAGCACTGCACCCCTCATAGAGGCCAGGGCCTCCAGAAGGACTGGAAGAAGGAAATGGAAGCTATCAGGACCTGCAGGGTAGGGCTGTCACTAGGGTGTGCTGGTCCCAGGGCAAATGTTTTCTGTAGATGTCCTGTCTCTATAAACACTGTGAGTCAATCCAAATCAGCATGTTGGCAAATAAATAAATAAAAATAAATAAATCAGCATGTTGGCATATTTTTGTGGACCATTTGCATGAAGTGCCATTAAAGAAATATCACACTGGCTAGTGTGAACCATTAGCTCATGAAGCTCCAGGGCCATGAACAACCACAATCTTTGGGGCATCTGGTCAACCCCATACAAGCTGGAGCTTCTATGGGTGCTGGTCTGAGTTTAAGGTGCCCTACCTGGATGGTGCAACCAGCCCCAGCAGGTTTCAGGCTCTAGAGAGGGGCCTTAGAAGGTTTCCAGGAAAGCACGAAGGCATTCCAAAGTGCAAGCTCTCCTGAGTTGTGGGGCCCTGCTAGTCCGAGTCTAAGGGAATTCTCTCCATTTCCCTGTCTCTATCTTGGCCACATGCTTCCTGGGCCCAGCTCTGGCCTCTATTTCATTATTCTCTCTCTGTCTGTCTGCAGACTGGCTTCCCAGAAGAAGACATCCCTTCTCTCCACTGCAGCCACGGCTGCCCAGTTCACACCATTGCCAACGTACAGCACAGACAGACTAGCAGCTCTCAGTCCTAATTCCAGCCTTCTGGAAGAACAGCCTTTTCAGCTCATCTATCAGGTGTACATGCCTGGTCCAATCAGCAGGGGCAGGAGGAGGGGTGAGGGGAGCAGGATAATGGCACAAACCTGGCTATAGTTCTCAGAGCACAGGGAAGATAGGTGGGGCAAGTGGCCTCCAAGTGTTTACTACAGCTTGTGAAGAAAAGCACCCTGATATTTCAACCTGGATATTCCAACCTCCAAAGCCTATAATCTAGAACAGCAGTGGTGCAACCAAACACCACCCTTCTTAGACCCACCTGAGGGGCTGACGGGGCCACAGGATCCTGGCAACAGCAGCGAGACTTTATGAAGTAAGACCCACACACTGGATTTCAAATCTTTTCAGCTTATTCCTCATGAATTGGGAGGCAGGCTTAGAGAAAGTGACAGCATTCTGTCTGCAGACAAGCTGACATGAACAGCAGGCCACCCTCTGAATGCCCAGGTGCAGTGTGCATGCGCAATCGCCTTCATAAAAACTGGCAAATTACACCAGAATGGAAGCAGGTTAATTGGTTTATTTGATCCCTGGGGCCTATTCAGGGCACCTTCTTGCAGCCTGTAACCAGGCAGGACTTGGGATGGCTTGGAACTGAGCATCCAGATGCTGTCATTAGCCCAGGCTCCCACCTCAGCAGTTTTGCCTCAGTCTCTATGGGCCACTTGATGCTCAGCCAGGATGTGCTGATGTAGCACAGCAGGAGTCCTAGGGTCAACCGGGGAGTGGCTGAGCGAGCTGGTGGAGAAGGGATGAACTGGGGGGAGGCAAGAGCAGATTTTAATAGTCTGAAGGGCTGTCTTATGGAAGAGGGTGATGGTCACAAGCGAGCAGACTGAGTCTGGCTTAAGAAATGTTTTCCAAAAAACGGAGCTTCCAATACCAATGTGATTAGGCTATGTTACAAAGCAGCGAGCTCCCCGACACTTCTAAGTATGACATCAGAATGGAACAGGATCGGTAATTCTAGTTGTCCTACAACTGTGAAAAATACCCAATTTGTTCATCGGTATAGAAGATTAAAGAGCCACAACAACAAAACAAACATGAGTGCATTGGAATAGACTCTCCAAGGGTCCGGCTTAGTTCCTGTCACTGCTAGCAGACTGTAGCCTGTCATAGCCTTTTTCTTTCACCCTTCCTTTTTTAGCTTCTCTGCCCTCTTTCAAAATCTGATTAAGATGTCCTGGGTCAGTTTGGATGAGGCCACCAGGATCCCAATGCGAGGGGAAAAAATATTTGTGCACAATGGTTGGTTAGGACCACGGACAGCAACAAAGCATTGCTGCCTCCCTTGACTACTAGGATTAGACTCCAACATCAGGCTACATCCATTAATGGCCCTAGGTTGTCAGGGAGCCATATTTAAACAGAAATTGTGGGGCCATCTGGCATAATTGATGCAATTGGGTTCTTATATATCCATTCACTCCATTCATTCATTTATTCTGTCATATGGCTCCAGAGAGAAAGAAAGGAAAGGATAGAAAACATAGTTACCTGGTGACTCCCGATTCTTACAAGGCCCAGTGGTTTTCCCCACCATTGGGATCCAAAAGATTCCCCTTTATCCATTCAATCAACCTCCTTTTACCTGAATCAGTCTAAGGAGGTTTCTGTTCCTTGCAACCAAATGATTCCTGATAAAGACAGCATCGTTGGATTAAGAACCCTCATCCAATAAATGACAAGTCTTGTCGTTCTGCCCCCTGTAGAGCTCTGGGCATGGAAGATTCCAATATCCAGACGCCGATAGCGTAGATGGAGGACAGAGCTTGGAGCAGGCCCTCATGAGACATGCGTCCTGGTCACAGCCAGAAATGGGCTTACTCCATGTGGACAGAGGCAGCCCCCATCATTTTGGGGAAGCAGTCAAGCAACACCAATAAATTAGGTCCCAGTGATGCTTGCTTTATTGAAGCACTCAGTTTAATGAGTCTTTCTTTGACACACAAAATTCTACTTGCACCATCAGCAAATGTGACCTATTTGGTGTGAATAATTCAGTGTTTTGCAGGGGTTCTGACTTCCAGTGAGAATGCCGCACTGTCAAAGATTGTTAACTAATCCTATGGAGCAGAACTGAGCTCTGGTTCACCTCTGAGTTTGAAAACACTTGGGAAAACAGTAGAAAGAGAAGAAAAAAGAAAAATACTTCCCTCCTAACTAACAACAGAAACCACTCTCCCCAAACTCTTCCAACACACACATCAGTGTACAGCAATTCTCTCCCCCAAACCTTAAACTTAGTCTCAGGGGATTTTGGTACAAAGAAATTTCTGAAGATGCATTTCTAAATGAGGAATTTTAAATGGAAAAGTCCAGCTCTGGATAAATGTGCTGGCTGTTTCTGCCCAGAGAAAGCAGGGAATCTGAAATGACGAGGAAGTTCTGACCACTCACAGCTCAAGAAGCTTTTTTCCCCTTCTTTCTGTCCAGCTGTGTGATGTGGGGCAAGTCACTTCTCCTCTCTGGGCACATTTGCAAAACTAAAGCCTCAGGTTAGAGATCAGAAATCCTTAACCAAGAATTCGGGGTGGTCCATGTGTGGTCAGTGTAATCTCTGAAATACTGTGCTAAATTCTGTTTGTATGTGCATTTGGGGAAGGGGAGAGGCTCTATAGCTTTTACCAGATTCTCAAAAGTGTCCAGGACCTCCGAAGCTGGAAAACTCCTGGACTGGACAATTGCTAAATCTCAGTTCGGTCCTAAATTAGGCCATCATTCCAATGTCTTCTCTGAGTCTGGAGAGTTGTGTTTCTGTACCTGGACTACTCATGCTGGGGGCTTAAGGGGACTAAGAGTGCTTTCACCTTCCAAGCTTCACAGCCAAATTAGGGGGCCCAACCACTGGATGCAGCAAGTTTATGTTTGTGTGTAGGCTTCTATCAGGGGGAGAGGATACTCCTTCATTTATTCATTCCACAAATATTTATTGAGTCCTCCCGTGTGCTAAGCCCTCCACTACCACTGCCCTTCTGCAGCTCACAGTCTAGGAGATAGACAATGGAAAAACAATCACAAATACCTCTGATTCCAAAGTATGACAAAGCCTCTGAAGGGTCACTAAGAATTTTGGTGAGAGATTATAAGAAGTGACCTGTTTTTTTCTTCACTGTCACATTCCACACATCCAATGAGTGGAATGTGACAGTGAAGTTGACTTGTTCTTGCTCATCAACTGAATGGGGAGACCCATGAAGGAGAGGGTAGGGGTGAGTAGGACCCAGTCATGTGCTACCCATAAGGATATAAAACCAAACTGCACACTTCTTGCACTGGAAGAAGCCTCAGGCTCCCAGGGAAGGGAGTGGGAGAAGGGATGCTGTGGAGGTGCTCCAGGTGCTCTCAAGGTGAGAACTTTGAAGAACAATGCTCACTTGAATGTGTAACTTTATAGCACTGGAAAAAAATAACATCATTCATTTGGCATCACACCTGGTGTTGCACAAAACAAAATATAACAGAGCTAGCTCACTTATGGCTGAGACTGTTGATTCTCAGCCCACAACAGGATTCAAAGCAGTCTAAATAAAGCAAGCAAGCAAATCCAAACCCACAAACCAGGTAAATTAAGGGGTGATTACATCCATTTGTGTTTCAGAAGCACTCTGATTTATAAAGGGCTGTCTTAAAATAGCGTCCCTGAAGTATTTACAGATCTGTAACTTGCTTGCTAGAAGGGCTGCAGATGGGGAGGGAAACCTAAAACACAAATTGCAGAATTCCTGGTCCACTGAAGGACATTATAAGGAATGTGTGACCTGACTTAAAGCTATACATGTGGAGGGACTTACCCATGAGGTAAAGAGAAGCACGCCTACAACCGTGCTCTGACACCCAAGAGCTTTTCTCAAGGTTTCATTATGTAGGCATGATTAATTAAATCATTGATTTAATTTAAACCATGTGGTTGAACTCAATCTCTAGCCCCTGTCCCCTCTCCAGAGGTGGGGTGTGGGGCTGAAAGGTCCAACCTTCTAATCACTTGGATGGTTCCTCTGGAAACCAATCCCCCCACCTCCTGAAAACATCTAGCTCTCCCCTCCTTTCACTCCCCACCCCGCAAAAAGAGCTCATTATGAATAACAAAAGATACTCCTATCACTCAGGAAATTCCAAGAGTTTTTGAAACACTGAGCCAGGAACCTGGACCAAAGCAGATATATTCTTTATTATATCACATTCCCTCCACCATGCTGTCTCCTGCAAAAGAAGGCTGAAGGAAGGTCTTAAGGGGTCAAATTACCCACCCCCTGCCTCCAGGTGAGCCTGTGTTTTAATCATTGAAGACAGCTAATTATCATTTTCAGAAAAAAAGACAAGGAGGGGCACCTGGATGAGTCAGTCGGTTAGGCATCCAACTCTTGATTTTGGTTCAAGTCATGATCTCAGGGTTGTGAGATTGAGCCCTATGTTGGGCTCCACATTGGACTCTGCACTGGGCATGGAGCCTGCTTGGGATTCTCTCTCTCCCTCTCCCTGTGCCCCTCCCCACCCCCTCCCTCCCCTAAAAAAAAAAGAAAAGAAAAAAGAAAGCAAGGAAATATCATAAGCCAGAAGAGACCCCAGTCAGCACATTATGGCCACGCGTTTCCAGAGTCCCAGGATGACATGGCAATAAGGACATGCTCTCCATGGGGGACTGGCCATCTTTCTTCTCCAGCTATTCCCATTTGCTTTGATTAAACCTCTCCAGTCTCCCCGGTAGCCTGAGAGAGGACTGGCCACCAAGAGTTAACTCTTTGGAAAGATCCAGGATGGGAAAGAGGTGGTTCCTAAGTTCTACCACATTAGGATGCACTAATCCATTGTACCTGATTTTGACTGTTCCTAAGATACTTCATACCCATAAAGGTCTGTGTTTGGAAGGGTTTGTAGATTTATTACTTCTGCTGAATGTGTCTTCCTATACTTGAATGTACTTCATTTTCTTTCCCTGCAATTACTCTGAAGTTACACAGTCAGTAGCGCATGTAATTGTAGACACTACAACCCACAGACTCATCTTGACATTCTCAAAGGCCTTTCCAAACCTGACACTGCCCTCTCTTTTTCTTTGAAAAATCTTCTCGTGTTGTCTTTTTCATTAATTCATTCATTTGTTCATTCATCTCTGCCTTTTCCTGGACTGCTTTTTCCATATTGTTTAACTGGTGAACTCCTCCTCAGCCTTTAAAGTCCAACTCAAATGTCACCTCCTCTGAGAAGCCTTCCCTGATTGCCTTCAAGTCTCTCCTCCACACTCTCTTCCATATATATCTTAGACATTAATCTGTGCATTTATCACAATCTGTTATGATTATTTAATTACATGTCTGACCAATTCTCCTGGACTGAAAATCCACTGAATGTAGGGGCTGTGTCTAGTTCCTCTCTGATTCCAGAACCCTCATCATGACACTTGACACTGAGTAGAAACATTTGTGGAGTGAATATATAGATGAAACCTGACCTACAGCAAGCATTGCCTATTCCATCCATAGAAGACTGTTGATTTCCCACTCAACAACCACTTCTCCCTTCTTTCTTGCTAATAGAACCCCAATTTGATCTAGATACGTGGCCCCTTTCCCAGCTCCAGGGGGATGGATGTTGGTTGTTTCAATACAACCATGGTAATTCCACAACTCTGGCCAGTGATTGGTTTAAGTGTGTGCATGTGTGCAGCCATAGCCAATGTAAGGCAAGTGTGCTGGGTGTGAAGATTGTGGGAAGAGGTGTCCTTTCTTGATAAAAGTAATTGCACTAGGGTTGCTGGAGTGGGGGTGGGTGGGAGGGATGGGGTGGCTGGGTGATAGACATTGGGGAGGGTATGTGCTATGGTGAGCGCTGTGAATTGTGCAAGACTGTTGAATCACAGATCTGTACCTCTGAAACAAATAATGCAATGTATGTTAAGAAAAACAAAAAAGAAGAAGAAGAAGATAGCAGGAGGGGAAGAATGAAGGGGGGAAATCGGAGGGGGAGACGAAACATGAGAGACAATGGACTCTGAAAAACAAACTGAGGGTTCTAGAGGGGAGGGGGGTGGGGGGATGGGTTAGCCTGGTGATGGGTATTAAGGAGGGCACGTTCTGCATGGAGCACTGGGTGTTATGCACAAACAATGAATCATGGAACACTACATCAAAAACTAATGATGTATGGTGATTAACATAACAATAAAAATTTTTTTAAAAAAGTAATTGCTCTAGAGAAATGCCTCATTCTGCCTTTGGATGAAATTCTAGGAGGCCAATGTCTCAAGCAGGGACAGCCACCCTGAGACCACATGGAGGGTGGCTGTGGGGTCAAGGTGACACTGTTGTGTTTGGGGGCAAACCAGCCTGCACCCATCATATAATACAGGCATTGGTGCCCTGAGTTCGCTTTCTTCCAGAACAGGGAGGTTTAGGTGTCTGTGGGAGGGGGCTGGCAAATTGCTGAAAGCTTCCCAAGACCTGGAAAATCATCCACTTATTTTACAAAAGCCAGTGACCTTTGTGAATGGTTCCCCGTAGAGACAGCACAAAATTTCCTTCATAGGTTAATTCTAATGTGACAATATCCCTCACCCTGAGGATTGTGTTAAAAATACTATTCAGGGGCGCCTGGGTGGCTCAGTCATTAAGCGTCTGCCTTCAGCTCAGGTCATGATCCCAGGGTCCTGGGATCGAGTCCCACATCGGGCTCGCTGCTCAGCGGGAAGCCTGCTTCTCCCTCTCCCACTCCCCCTGCTTGCATTCCCTCTCTCGCTGTGTATCTCTCTGTCAAATAAATAAATAAAATCTTTAAAAAATAAATAAATAAATAAAAATACTATTCATTGGAGAGGATGATCAGGATTACCAGTGTCCTCTATATGTGGTTTAGTAGACTTCCCAGTACAAGTGAAGAACATGCAGGGCTCCTTCGGTTAAGCGTCTGCCTTTGGCTCAGCTCATGATCTCAGGGTCCTGGGATCGAGCCTGGCATTGCATTCGGCTCCTTGCTCAGCAGGAAGCCTGCTTCTCCCTCTCCCCCTTGCTCATGCTCTCTCTTGCTATCTCTCTCTCTCTCTCAAATAAATAAATAAAATCTTAAAAAAAAAAACAAAAACAAGTGAAGAACATGCTTCCCAGTGCCTTGCCATGTGACTAGTTTAGCCAAAGAAGGGTAGATTGAAATGACACTTGTGTCTTCTGTCCTAAAGCATTTAGGGGTAGGGCAGGGCAATCTCTATGCCCTCTCTTCCCCTGCTGCCTCAACCCTCAGAGCCATGTATCCTAAATGACATGGTTACAAGAGGGCACCAGGGTTTTAGTTCAGGAAAAAAAAAAAGTTATTGTGTTAAGCTACTGATTTAGGGGTTATTTTGTTACCCTAGAGCCTGTCATGATTAATTCACAGAGTAATATATTTGGAAAATATAAACAAAGAAGGTCAGAAAAAAAATCTATGGTCCTATCAGCACCATTGGACCTCAGGCGGCCATGGTACTCTGTGGAATGTTCTTGAAGGTTCCATCTTTTAATCCAGCCCTTCAGTGAACTCCCAGGAATGTGCTGGGCTCTTTTGAATCAGTGACCATCACCAGAATTCAGGCAGACTGGTGGCCATGGTATTCTGTGGAATGTTCTTGAAGATTCCATCTCTTAATTCAGCCCTTCAGTGAACCACCAGGAATGTGCTGGGCTCTTTTGAATCAGTGACTATCACCTGATTTCAAGGGGACAGGTAGCCAGAGTGTCCAGAATGGGCAGGTGAGAGGAGAAGCTTAGAGCGATGCACAGGGAGAGACTTCACACATGTTATTAACAGCCATCATCCTCGTGGAGAATTCAGGAAAACTGAAAATCTCTGTCTGTGGGGGGCTCTGTTCCTTTCTGCTTCATGTAACATCTCCAAAGTTTCTGTGTCTTTTCCCATTAAAGGCAATTTTTATTTTTTCAGCTGGGCCAGTGGTGTCTTTCTATCAACGACATAATGTATTACCACTCAAACATAATCTTGTTCGTGACTTTTGCTTCCAGTATTATATCTATTTTTCATAATTTGAGTTTCCACAATTAAATATTAAACCGTAATATTTCTCTTGAATTTATAAAAAATGGAATTTGCATTGCCCATGCAATCACAACGAAAGCCTGCCTTTTTACTTACAATGTTTTGAACTATCTTTCCATGCCAATAAACATTCTTCTACAGTATCCATTTTAATGCCTGCCTAGAATCCCAATATCTGGATTTATGTGACAAATCTTTTGCTGCTGGACATAGAGAATGTTTCCAATTTTTCAGCACTGAAAAAAAAAAAAGATCCTTATAGCTAATCCTTGCTCATATCCATCATTATTTGTTTAGAACAGATCCCTAAAAGTGAATCTCTCCAAAGTGAATGCAAAAAAACGTAAGGCTTCTGATCCATACTGGTAACTTACATTTTCTGGAAAGACTGTACCAGCCTGCATGTGTAGGAGTGTCCTTTCCTCGCTCCCCAGCCTCACCTCCTTGAAGCCATCAGGCAGAGATGGAACATGAGCCCATCCAAAGCTTACCACATAAATCTCCTTCACTCAGGCTTCGTGTGTTATGATTAATGATCTGTAGCCGCTGCTGACTCTATTTCTTCCCTTTATGTTATTGAACATATCCTCACATACCTTCAAAGAAGCTTTTAAACAGTCTCGTGCATGTAGTTTCTATGGTTTGAATTCCTGAATTAGTCGTATCTTCTGACTCTCGTGGGGGCTTGGTTACCTACATGCTTTACAATTTCTAACTGTGAACTCATCTTCGGTGGAAAATTTTTCTCTGGGATTCCCAGGGGCCAAGATTGGGGAAGCTCATGGCACAGGCCTGATATTTAAATTTCTCCCCATGGATCTTTTACTACTTGTGGTCTGGGGTGGTCCACTTGCCTACAAGCCATGTGCTCAAGCCAGTGGGTAGAGCTTTTTAGTGCCCCTGTCACGGATGGAAAGCCCTTTATGATTTCCTGCTTTGGGCTTTGCTAGATCTTATCCTGAGGATGCAACTCTGTTCTCCAGGCATTGGTATTATGACTTCCTGGGTATATGTAGTTCTGATACCAGATGGATCGTATAGCTCATTTAGTTTGTTCATCCTTTCTGGCACCTGGGATTTCTTTTCCTTTATGTTTATTTTTTGATCCAAATTATGTATTTGAAGCTTTTGATGTTATATTTTATCCTGCGTTCCTATGTGCTCGGAGTGTTGAGAGGGTTCTGATATCAACTCAGCTACTCTGTTGGCTAGCAGTCTCTGAGCTGTTCCTACACCTTTCAGGCTGATTTGGCACTCTTTGATGATGGCCAGAAGCTGGAGAGCAGTTGAAGCAACAATCATTGTACCTGTTAGGAAGTCAACACAGGTAGAACACTTGGGACCACATGGATTCATGTACACATGGCTTGCTTGCAAGAGTCACAGTCCCCATGGTATTGGGGGAAGACAAGAAGCATGTCCCAAGCCACAAATCCTCGAGCTCCTGGTTCGGTGCATCCCTTTTTATCCACAACCTTCTAAACAAAAACAACAATTAATACAGCAATCACTGTTGAGTACCAGGCTCTGCTGTAAACACATTGCATGGATTAACCCATTTTATCATCACAAAACCCCGTGAGCTACATTTGAAGCCCAGATCTTGGAGTCCTGACCTCGAAAACACACGTCTGACCTTTCCTTGTCTTCTGCATCACATCCTCCCCAATTCCCCTTGAAACCCTTTCTCTTGGGATGTCCTTGGTGTGTTCAGTCTATTCTTTATCATTAAGGCTTTCATCTGATTCTACCAATCCAATACATTCTATTTTTAGCAAGAAGAGATAACTTACACAACCACATGATTATACCTCAAGTCTCCTCCTACCCCCCTCTTTCTCTCTCTCTCACACAGAACTACTTATGAGGTACATTTACCACACTTAATTAACTCAATGCATTCTCCCCTTTGAAAGACATTAATTCCCCCTCTCGAGCCAGGACCACCAGCAACCTCTCTGCAGCAGTTCGGCGAACCCCAGCAAGCTAATTATCATGCAGAGTTTCCAGGTGTACTGCATCCTGGCTACCCTTGGTACCCGCTCTGCAAAAAAAGTACAGATGCTATGCTTCTCAACCACGTCTGAACAGTGGAATTGCAGGGGGAGGTTTAAAATGATACAGAAGACTTTGTCCCATCCCTAGTGATTCTAGTGTAATTGCTCTTCATGGGGCCTGGGCATTAAGAGTTTGAAAATCTTTCCAGGTGATTGTAACACACAGCCAGGGCTGAAAATTAAGATGAAGCAAGTTATCCCCCCAGGATTGTGTCGTGATTGCTCTGTAGCTGGATTTGGGCAGACCGCTCACCCTTCTTGCCTTACCCTGATGACCTTGGGACTTGAGGATGCATGCAGTCATCCAGAGGACTTACTGAAATACAGATTTCTGGGTCCCACTGCCCACAGAGTTTCTGGTTGAGTAGGTCTGGGGTGGAGCCCGCGAATTTACATTTCTAACAAGTTCCAGACAAGGCTGACGCTGCTGATCCAGGGGCCATCCTTCGAAACCATGGTCTTAGAGCTCTTCTTGCTTGTTTAATGGTCCCTCTAGGTGCCATTCACTGCCATGGTTTGGAACACTATGCCAGCCTGTTCCGGTTTTCCCAACTTGTCCTTCAAGGTCTGATTCAAGTCCTCCCTTGATCAGGTCTTCCTGATGGCCCAGCCAGGTGGCCCCTGCTTTCTCTCCCACATGCTGGGGCTCCTTCTCTGTGACTCTCATAGTGGCTGATAGTCACAGGTCATAGACTTTAGGTCTATAAAGATGCTCAGCATCCAACAGTTTTAAAACTTTACCTTTGAGCTGAAGAACAACTCTTTTTCACTCCAATGAAATCCTATTCCAAGCAGCAATATTTAAATTACATAGATGGGGTGTGGCTAGGAGACTAGGAACATCACCATGTATACATTATTTTCCCCCTATGGAGTCTTGAGGCACTTGGGGGAGGCATATGAGAACTGGGGAGCATAATTTGGAAACCACCCATAGTCTAAGCCTTCATTTTTGTGTGGCGAAACTGAGACTCAGGACAGGTAAGCGACATGCCCATTCATTTATTCGATATCATTTGTCACTGACTCTGGGCCAGGCACGGTGGCAGGTCCTGCAGATGGTGAACAGGGTGGACAAGCCCCAGGCCCAGAGAGCTTTCTTCTAGCTGGGGAGAAAATGAATAAGTAACCACACAGACAAAATGACCACGAACTGTGGTAGGAACTAAGAGGGATCCTGGCATATGCTAGAATCACATGAGTTTAAGGTCTTTGTGAAGTGACCTTTATTCTGAGTCCAGAAGGATGAGAAGAAACCAGCTATGAGTCTTGTTTGTGGGTCACAGTGAAAAGCCTGGATTCTCTTCTCAGCAGGATGGAAAACCAGTGGAGGGGTTTAAGCAGAGAAATGACCAGACCTGATCTTGTTCCTCTTGTTATTTGCCTCCTTGGACAAATGGGTCTCGATCTTTGTATCTTTTACGGCATCCACAGAGACTAAGTACTGAAAATATGTGTGCTGATGGCTGGTTTCCTGAAGTCAACAAGGACTTAAAGTCCTATTCTGGGGGTGCCTGGCTGGCTCTGCCAGTGGAGCGTGCAACTCTTGATCTTGGGGCTGGGAGTTCAAGCCCCATGTTGGGTGTGGAGATTAATTACTTAAAAATAAAAATAAATAAAAATAAAGCTGTATTCTGTGTAGCTTCCCATCTTCTAGACCAGTTATCTCTTAACCTATTTGGGGTTTGAACCCTGTCAAGTGTCTGATCAGAGCTATGGAGCTTTCCTTAGGAAATATTCCCATGCACACATGCACATAGTAAGATTTGTGAGAGACCTGAAGCCCATCTCAGGACCTAGCCATCTGCTGTAGAAATTACAGCATGATACCTTTCCTTCAAAGACCCCTGATTTGACTGGATATCATTGCTATCCTGGATTTAGAATCAGATTATCTTCATATTTTTAAGCCCCAGTTTTCCCACTTGTAAGATGGATTAATGCATATGTCACGGGGGACTTTAAGAATTAAACAAGATAATGCAGAAAGGTGCCTAGCACAGAGGTGCCCAGTAGATATTAATTACTTGCCCTTCCTCCTTGGCAAGAGAGGAAGCAGCTCGGGGCACGTGGGTGGGTCAGTCAGTTAAGTGTCTGTCTCCCAGGGTCCTGGGATTGAGCCCCACATGGGGCTCCCTGCTCAGTGGGGAGTCTTGCTTCTCCATCTGCCCCCCACCCCCGTTCATGCTCGCTACCTCTCTCTCTCTCAAATAAATAAATAAATAATCTTTAAAAAAAAAAAAAAAAAAGGGAAGCAGCTCTTCATGAGGCTGGATCCTACGGTTGTTAAGAACCTGGCTCAGGTGGGAGGTAGATGAGAACGGAATCCTAGTTTTGCTTCTTGTTCGGTTTTCTCATCTATAGAATGGGGATAGATATGTAAAAACCCTTAGTAAAGTGCCTGGCACCTGGCCAGGACTTTGATAATCAGTTTCTGATAATTCTGATAATGATGAAGATACTAATATTGTCTGTTCTCTGCAACTCCACACCTGCTTGGGTGAGGAATATAGCTGGGCGTACAGGATGAATTGAAAACACAGACTTGATTTTTTTTTTTATTTTTTATTGTTATGTTAATCACCATATATTACATCATTAGTTTTTGATGTAGTGTTCCATGATTCATTGTTTGTGCATAACACCCAGTGCTCCATGCAGAATGTGCCCTCTTTAATACCCATCACCAGGCTAACCCATCCTCCCACCCCCCTCCCCTCTAGAACTCTCAGTTTGTTTTTCAGAGTCCATCGTCTCTCATGCTTCGAACACAGACTTGATTCTAAGGAGGCTAGAATTTGGGCAGCTCTGTTAGTCTACAGAAAACCTTTCTAGAGTGCTGCCCCATGGGAAACACCTTGGCTAAAGACAATCAGATGCTTGTGAAATCCATGTCCCTTGAACATCTCTGCCATCTTTCTGAACCCAGGCAAATCAGAGGGGAGAACGACAGTTCCTCAGTGATAGGAGATGGAACTGCCTCCCTCTAGGAACGCTGGTTAGCATGAAAACACTGCAACCCCAAAACAGAGCATAAAGACCAATGAAATGAGGCCAGTGCATAATACAGGAGCCTGCTTTCTCGCCAACTTAATTCTATTTTGTTAAGTAATGATGGAATAAAAAGTCAGGATGGTGGAAGATGAGATTTGCAGCTCTATTTGATCAAATGCCTATTGCTCTCGCTTCAAGCCAAACAGGTTGCTTCATAAACAGATAAATAAATCAGACATCAGTGGAAAATGAAAAGTCATGGCCGAGGATGAAATGAGACAGAAAATCATTCCTATTCTGTGATGCTCATTTGGGGCATTGCACCCAGGCTGCAGTGGGGGCCCTGAAGTGGCTGATGGAAGATTATTATGGAGTGCGGATTCAACCCAGGATTTGGAGAACGCAAGCCCTTCTTAGGGTATGCCATCTGCCTGAGCCAAGGTCATGCCAGGCAACTCTGAAAAGCCAGCAACTGACCCTCCACCATTAATGCCCCATCTGTGGGATTAACTGGGCTGCCTAGGTAATAATTTATGGGGAATCATTAACCTAATGATATTGGTTCTCTATAAACTGCTTAGTCTGTCTCAGAGAAAATGGATTTCATAAATCTAGGTGGGAAATTCTGGGGGACTCATGAAGGCCCATCAGCAGGGTGGGGATGGGTCACCAGATAATGAAACTCTACACTCCTGGTTGGGTTTGAAGGGCCTTGAAGATCACGCCTTCGTTTTCTTTTATCTGCCAGCCAAGACAGTCATTCCAATTGAAGGAGGAAGTGCCCAGGGTTGAAAAGTACAGGCTGGATAAAGGGGTGTTGATTCTCCTTGCCTTGAGTTTCAGATCCCACATGCGACCTGCCCTGAAGATTCTGGAAAAGGGGAAAAGGTAGCATTCCCAGGGTGGGAAATTCTTGGGCTGCAAAGATCCTATCTTTCCTCATCCAAACAAGAATCAATGTACTTTAAACAAGTCAGCTTCTGCATCTGCTATGCGCCAGGCTAGGAGATTCATTGCTTTGTACAGGAGTGCTGGGGAAGCCTCTGAGAAGGTGAGTTAAAAGACTGAATGAAGAAATGGAGCCAGCATGCAATTGCTGGAAGGAAGGGCACTCAGGGGTAGAAAGGCTACCAAGGCAAGTGCAAAGGCCCTGAGGTCAGAGCAAGTTTGGCCTGTTTGGGGAGCAGAGACTTTATTACCATGATTGCAGGGGACAGGTCTATTTATTCCCATTTGAGAGATGAGAAAACGGAGGCCCAAGGGGATTAGACAGATAATTCCCATCCACCCCCAAAGACGGGATTTGCAGCAAGTGTTGACAGATCTGTGCCAATCTGTGCATGTACGCACTAGGTCACAGGTCAGCAAACTATGGCCCATGGGTGAAATCAGGCTTTCCCCTGATTTCGTAGAGAAAGTTTTATCAGAACACAGACCTCCGTGGACATATTGTCTGTGGCTATTTCATGCTACATTGGCAGAGGTGGTCCTGGTGGCCTAGAAAGCCTCATATATTTTCGATCTGATCTTTTGCCGATAAAGTTTGCACAACCCCATGCTAGACAATGATGCCTGTCTTCTCTGTCGTTCCCTTTGCCCTTTGTGGAAGCAGGTGACAGGGCAAATGCCCTGGGAATATGTGTCATCCAGTCCACTGTATGGATCGAAAAAGGAGGAGGAGGAGGAGGTAGGGGCAAAGGAGGAAAGCAGAAAATGTCTTTCATAAGCGAGCACACAGGGTTGTCTGAGGGAAGGAAGGTCCGTTGCAAGGGAGCAGAAGGTCTTGATACCCATGGAGAGGCATTCGATTTTGGGGGGGGCCTGGGATTATCTCTGCCACAGACAATACGGGTACAGCCACTTCAGACTATGAAAAATTGACATGATTGGAGCCATTTTTGAAATAGAGTCAGAAAGGCCACTGTGGAGAAGCTGCCTTACCTGCCTTTTCTGAACTGCACCAGAAACTCTAGACTGGGCAAAATGACAATTGTTCGTAAAAGTCCACAGGACAGGGGCGCCTGGGTGGCTCCGACAGTTAAGCATCCAACTCTTGATGTCAGCTCAGGTCATGGTCTCGGGTTCCTGGGATTGAGCCCCCTGGCGGGCTTTGTGCTCAGTGGGGAGTCTGCTTTTCCCTCCGCCCTTCCCCCTGCACATGCTCTCTCTCTCTTTCTCTCTCAAATAAATAAATAAAATCTTAAAAAAAAAAAAAAAAGTCAGGGCGCCTGGGTGGCTCAGTCGTTAAGTGGCTGCCTTCGGCTCAGGGTCCTGGGATCGAGCCCCCCCATCCCGCTCCCTGCTCCGCAGGAAGCCTGCTTCTCCTTCTCCCACTCCCCCTGCTTGTGTTCCGTCTCTCGCTGTGTCTCTGTCTGTCAAATAAATAAATAAAATCTTAAAAAAAAAAAGTCAACAGGACAGTGGACATCCTGATCATAACACTGTTGGTTGCAGACTTTGTAAAGACCAAACAGTTAACTAACGCATCCCAGGAATTTTTTGCTTGTTAACACCAGTAAAGGAGTCGATCAATGTTTAATCCTCTTAACTCCTATAATCACCAACCCTCTTCCTTTTCCTCATAAAAACCTCTTGCCTGCACCCTCCAAGTGTGAGCACTATTTGGGGAATCTACCCGAATCTGTGCTCCCTGAATTAAAATAAATGTTCATTTGCCTCTCATTGGGGCTCCTTATTTTCAGGTTGATGAGATCATACCAGATGAGCAATAGCCCTGGGTGTAGGGGGATGCAGAGAAAGCAGGGGCGGGGGGGGGCGGGGCCTATGTGCCCCGGCGAGCTGGGGGGGGACACACGGGGCATCTTGATGTTCCACCGGTTATTGCCCCAGGTTTGTTCCCATTGCAAACCAGCCCACCTCCTTGACTTGCTGAGCCTGGGTGATAGGAAAGCCGTGACGTTTTCCCCCAGATGTGAGGATGGAAGAAGACATCCTTCCCGTGGGGAAAGTCTTGTTGAACAGGCGGCTCCCCCTGCTGCTTTCTGCTGGTGTTACAGTGTCACGTCTGGACGCGGATGTCATAGAATTCAGAGTAAGCCCATCCGAGTTTAAAGCCTAACTCTGCCATGGGGGAGCCATCTGCTTGGAGCAAGCTACTAACTCTTCTGAGTGTCAGTTTCTTCATCGCCAGAGCAGGGATGATAACACCTGTCTCCCTGAGTGTTATTAAGATTAAGATTAAGATGGAAGATACAAAACGCGAGCCAGTCGGTAGTTGAAATTCCTACTCTCAATTTTGAAATGGGGAATAAAGACCATATTTCCCAATCTCCCTTGTAGCTGGACAGGGCCATGTGAGTATGGTATGGCCAACGAGATGTAAGAGCCACTGGTGCCTTAAGCTTCTAGGAAACACATTTTTTTAAAAATCATTTTCACGTTTAATTTTTTTAAAATCGGGCTATAAAACAGTAGACACCCTAGGATCTCATTTTTGCCATCAAAAAAATGTTTGAATGTATAATATACATCATTATAAATAATGAAAAGGGTAAAGATCAAAACAGGGTGGTTATTGTGGTATAAGGATGACAGATGACGTTTTCTTTTATTCTTAGTGCCCGATGATATTTTAAAGTTTTTCTATAATGAACACATATTTCTTTTCAAAAGGACATAAAAATCTAAAATGCTATTTTGCATATTAAATGACTAAATCCCAAAATAAATACTTGTTTATAAAAATGACTATTTACAGAAGGCTTACAGAACAAAACAAACCATGCCCTGCTTTTCCATCTATTCCCCAACCTCATCCTGTACCCTTCCCCTCTCACTCACATGTCATAAGCAACTGAAGCTCCGCAGTGTCTAGAGTGGAAACTACCTTCTTTTTCCTAGAAGGTGGGTGTGATGACCGGAGCTAGAGCAACTATTATGAACCATGAGGAGGAAGCCTCGTGTTGAGGTGGCAGAGCAACAAGCTAGAAGGAACCTGGGCGCCTGAATTCCTTCACAGCAGTTTTTGATTCTGTGAGTGAGAATGACGCTCCCATCATGTTTAAGCCATCTTTAAATTTTGAGTTTTCTCCTTCTCAGGGTAGAACAAATCCTAATATACTAGTTGTGTGGCCTTGAGCAAATTTGCTCAGCCTCTCCAAGTCTCAGTACCTCATCAACAAAATAGGTTTAAAAATCCCAAACCCTTAGAAACGTTGTGAGAATTCAAGGACACAACGTGGTGGTTTTCTGCTGCCTCAGAAACATTTTGTGATGGTGCCCTGGAAATACAGATATTCAGGCCCCGTGCTGAAGCATTTGAATCACCAGTCTGATGATGGGGCCAAACAATATCCATTTTTGTCAAGTCTCCAGGTGATGTGATACCCAGACAGCTTTGGGAAGCATGGGGCTGAGAGATCGACATTTTTTTTTTCTGCTTTCAAAGTCAGAGTGAACATTAAGAGATGTGGTCTGCACGTACCACACAAGGGGGCTCACCAGCTTGGAGGGGGCCTTAGTAAGCCTCCAGACCAGTCCCAACCACCCTGCTGCAAATGCCCATCAGCCCTCGCTCTCCCCAGAGGAAGGAATGATCTGCTGGTTAACGACACGGTGTTTACTGTCAGCAGCCACCAGCTGCTCGGTCCCATCTGAACCGCTTGCTCTGAATTTCTGTTTAAAACGCAATAGCGTCCACGGATTATGGCTCGCTGGTTTACATGCTCATGATGGATCTTTTAATCTAATTAAGGGAAGGCAAAGATTTTCCCCTGGTGCTTTCAGCTACAGAAAGCTCTGATTTTTTAGCATAGCATACTAACTGAGAGCACTTGTTTTAGGAGCTGGAAAACTTGGGTCCTAATGCTGGCTGTGTGTCCCTGAACTAATCACTTAACCTCTCTGAAAAGCCAGCTTCCACCTCCATGAGCCAGGCTTTAGGCCAAGCCCTTTGCATGCATGGAAAAAATCCCCCAACAGCCCACGAGGCCGGTGTCTTCATGATTCCCATTTTACAGATGGGGGAACTGAGGCTCAGAGGGGCTAACTAAATTGCCCAGATCACACAGTGAGTAAATGGTGTGAATTTGATAGAACAATGATATCTGGCTGATGGACTGCTCAGAGGATGAAATAGTTGAGTGTCTCAGGAGAGTTTAGCATGGCTGTTATCCACTAGGGGTACCGCTCACTATTGTAATTTAGCTACTATGTTATTGTCATGATTATGCAGTTGTCACCAATGGAGGTGGCATGGCATGGGAGCCAGGGAGCATGGAATCATGCATGAAAAGCAGCATTCCTGTCCAAGTGGAGGAGCACAGGAGACAGAACAAGATAATGGAGGGACCCTACAGACCCACAGAGAAGTCTGTCCTGGTCCAGATATAGGCTGACGGCTCAAGGGATGGATGTCTCATTGGACGTTGTCTCTTGACCCTAAAACGTCTTGGCGGTGGAAAGCCTGGTTTTTTGGTGACCACTTTAGTTACCCTGTTTGTTTGCATTCCAGTCACTCTTGGGTCCCCCAATGTGCCTGGAGCCAGACGTGTCCTTTTTGTTACTTCTCTCTGAGTCAGGAGTCTTGGGAGAGGAGAAGAGAAATCAATGAACCACCAGGCGTAAACCCACCCCCTAGAATCTACCATTAGCACCTTACTGTGCTCACATTATCATGTCTCCCATTTATGATGTATTTCAAAGTAAATTGCAGACATCAGTCCTAAACACTTCAGCATTTTTGTAAAGCTTTAAAATAATTTGTGCCATGGAAACCTGTCCTGGCAGTCCCATGTATGTGCTTCAGATGGACACAGAGTCCCTGAGGTGGAGGTAGAAGTGGGGATCTGGACTCCTGGACCCCAGAACCATCCTCTCATCTGAGCAGATACCCAGGAGCTCGGGGCTCTGAAAAATAAAGTTTGAAATTCATTACTGCTAATTTACAGAAGTGGAAACTGAGGCTTGGTTGGGGGTAAGGCCACTTACCCCAAGTCACTCATTAATTCATCAAAGACTGTTAAACCTGACTCCAGGATTCTTCCATGGTCTCCTTTGGTAGATTGAGAAATGTTAATGGGCCTTTCCCTGGAAAAATGTATGTATTATATAGGGGGATGGGATTCACAGATCTCCAAATCTATTTGTGATTGTCTAAGGGACACAGCGGACTGAGACTGGACCCTTTAGCCAGGTGGCCTCCCCAAGATGCTGGGGGAGAGGGTCCCCTGACCTGGAGGTTTCTCAGATTGTTGGGCCACATTGTACCATCTTGTGGAAGAGAACATGAGATGGGAAAGACATGGGGAAGAGGAGAGGGGACAATACAGGGAGAGAGATCAGAGATAATAAGAGATGAGAGAGGAGAATGAGAGAGGCTGAATAGAGTGGAGAGATACTTGGAGAGAATGTGGGGGAGGAAGCATAATTTTCCCTCTACTCTTCTAGGTTCTTAGCTGAGATGCCCCTGTAATGAAAGACAGATTACCAGGAGAAAAACAAACCCCAGTGTTTATAGCAGCAATGTCCACAACAGCCAAAATATGGAAAGAGCCCAGATGTCCATTGTCCATGTCCAGTAACAGATGAATAGATAAAGAAGATGTTGACATACACACACACACACACACACACACACACACACACACACACACACACACAAAATGGAATATTACTCTACCATCAAAAAGAATGAAATCTTGCCATTTGCAACGACACGGATGAAACCAGAGGTATTATGCTAAGCGAAGTAAGTCAGTCAGAGAAAGACAAATACCATATAATTTCACTCATATGTGGAATTTAAGAAATGAAACAGATGAACATAGGGGAAGGGAAGGAAAAATAAAATAAGATGAAAACAGAGAGGGAGACAAACCATAAGAGACTCTTAACTATAGAAAATAAGCTGAGGGTGACTGGAGGGGAGGCGGGTGGGGGAATGGGGTAACCGGGTGATGGGCATTAAGGAGCGCACTTGATATAATAAGCACTGGGTGTTATATGCAACTGATGGATCACTGAACACTACCCCTGAAGCTAATAATACACTGTATGTTAACTAAATTGAATTTAAATAAAAAAATTAAAAACACAGAAGTTTATGAGGAAAAGGAAGAGCATTGGTGATTATGGGAGTTAAGAGGAGAATCTCTCCATCCATCTCTCCATCCGTCCATCCATCCATCCATCCCTCCATCCACCTCTCTCTCAATCCCTCTCTCTCTGCACATCACCAAATATTTATGGAACATGTGCCAGGTGTATGTTAGGCCCTGGAAATATGGCAGAGAATATGACTACACAGGTGTCTGTTCTCAAAGACCTGATAAAATTCTAGAGTTAAGATAAAATATCAGCTAAATAATTTTTAAAAAACAAACAGATAATGACAAGGGCTTTAATGAGAATAAACAGGAGAATTTGGTGGAGACTGAGAAGTTGCCTGATTTTTCAGATTAATTTTTTAATAGAGAATGCAAATACATGATGCAGACTTAAAAACATACATTTAATTTCTATTTTCATCAAGACGATTCATGACCATAGTTTGAGCATCCAAATAACGCAGGGAAGTGAGGAAAAGAGGTTCTTGTGCCTGTGGAAGTTGCTTCAGATTACCAAAGCAATTTTACATGTTCCCTTATTTGCTCCTCTCAGCAACCCCGTGACTGAGGAATGAGCAGCCCCATTTCCCAGATAAGGAAACTGAGGCTCAGGTTAGATAGATTTTATAAAGTCACCTTCTTAGGATATACTGGGGCTGAATCCCTCAGGCCTTGGCTTTTTATATGGCTTACTTAGGCCAACTGTAGACCCAATGAATAATCCCAAGGAAATCATTTTGGATGCATACAGAGATTTAGTTATAAGGACGTTCATCACGGTGTTATTTATAATATCGATAAATGGAAAAGAACCCAAATTTCCACCAATAGGGAACTGGTTAGATAAACAGAGGTACAGGGGAATACTATGTATAATCCTGAAATCAATCAATTGATCTATCATCCATCTATCTATCTATCTATCTATCTATCTATCTATCTATCTATCTATCATCTTCCTATTTATCCTGAAAGCAATACAAATCTTTATTGGAGCTTCTCAGAGAACATCAAAGAGGACTCAATTTTGTAATCCTTAACAACCCTCAAAAAGTCCTCTTTCCCCATTTTTATTTTCTTGCATCCTTATAGTTTTCCTGATACATACCTCTGAACTCCCTTTCCACTGACACTCAACCACCTTAGGATCTTGCCTCTCCTCCTCCTCCCCATTTCTTTCCACCTTTATTCTTTTTCTCTTACAAGATGAGAATGCCCTGTTCTTATTCATCCAGTTCTTTTTATACCCAATTTTGCACCATAAAAGCTCAGGAACCCAGGTGGTTAACACAAAATTCTTTCTACTGGTGTGGGAGGAAAAGAGGGAATGCTAAATAGGCAACCACAGAATTATCATTAGCAGGTGGAAGAGGGTTAAAAGATGTAAACAACCAAATATTAACATATTTTTCCTCCATCACACTTAAATCTTTAAAGCTTTGTTATTTTTGGACAGAGCACCTTTCAGAAAATTCGTGTCCACTGGCAGGCCCACAGCTGTGTAGGAGAGTGTCAGGAATCCTTGCTGATTGTGAAGGTCCTCAGGATGGATGTTTGCGAACTAGGGAAAGAATTCTGGAAAAATCGAAAGGCAGTTAGTTTCCCAACCATGGCCACTGGCTTCCAGAGAGGCAGAAAGAAACACACCCCTCTTCTGTTCCCTCCTCTGAATAATTGGAACTGAAGCAATGTCCTGGTTTGGGCCTCTAGGTGAATGAAAATAAATCATTTTCCTTTGGCCCCTGCTCTGGGAGGGAGGGCCTTCACAATCTTGTCTCTATTCAGAGTCAGTTTAACACAGTATTGACATGCCTACATAGAAGGAAGTGACCAAAGACAGATGCACTCAGCAAGCCCCCGGAAAGGTGGGGTCTGTATTTCAAGCAGCCGCTGGAAAGGGGTGTTCAGTGGGGTCACCCACATCTGTGGGAAAGGCCTGAAAAGTGAAATTCTGAGATGTGTTCCTGCTGGAAGCTTCCAAGCTTTCTTCTCCTGGAGTCTAAACTCCTGTCTCTGGGGTGGTGGGGGGTGGATTTCATGTGGCTTGGCTGGGCTGATCCCCACTCTGGCCAGGCACAACTATGAACATGTAGCCATATGGACTTAATCAGAATAGCTCCTCCTTTTGACCACAGTGATTGGTTCGATGGGGAGTTCATGAGCCAGGCTGGCCAACCAGAGCCCTTCCTAGGATTTTTCTAACGGACTTCTTGGGAAAGATGAGTTTCCCACTGAGACCGCTTTAACAGGACAGTGCGAATCCAGCGTTGCCAATGGTTGTCTCTCATCACATCATGAGAGCCAAACATAGAAGAGAGACAAAGACTCAGAGTTCCAACTCCATCTGAGTCCCAAAGGTTAGTCTGGAATTTCCAATTTCATGAGCCAGTATATTTCAATTTTTGTTGAAGTTATTTTGGGTTGTCTCTCTATCACTCGCAAATCAAAAGAACCCTGATGATTATAGGTCCAATATGCAAAAGGTTATAGGATTTTCTGAGGCCTCTCAGCTCTATAATCTCAGTCTCCACCTGCTTGGCATTCAGTTCAATTCAATTCAGTTTCATTCCATTCAATCCCATTTGATTCCATTGACTCTATTCAGTTAGATTCAATCCAACTCAATTCATCCAACTTGGGGTTTTTTTTAAGATTTTATTTTTTTAAGTAATCTCAACACCCAATGTGAGGCTCGAACTCACAACGCCGAGATCAAGAGCCGCATGTTCCACCAACTGAGCCAGTCAGGAGCCCCTCATCCAACTCGTTTTAAGCAGCTACTATGTCCTGGACATTTTACTGGATTCTAGGGATTCATAGATGAATAAGTGCCCATCTTTACACTTAAGGACTTGAAAGTGATTTATAAACAGTCAATGTGAGGGGGGCCTGGTTGGCTCAGGCAGTAGAGTGTGCAATTCTGGATCTTGGGGTTATGAGTTCAAGCCCTATGTTAGGTGCAGAGATTACTTTTAAAAAAATAAACAGCCAATGTGATAAATATTCTAATGTTCCAAGCACAGCGGAACCAGAGGGAAACACTGATTCTTACCATTCTGATGCTATTTATTTATTTATTTATTTATTTATTTATTTATTTATTTATTTTACTATGATGGGAGCCAGTGCCGTTTAGTACCCAAGAGCAAGGACTTTACAGGACCGACTCATTTCCTACTGTTTGGTAGCGAGGTGACATTCAGTTAAGAGGCTTCACCTCCTGAGCCTTACTTTCTTCATCTGCAAAATGGGGATGTTAATAGCATCTATGTTGATCTGTTGTGGAAAGTCGATGGGAGAACGAACGGGTCAAGCACCCAACATGCACGAAGTACTCCATACGTGATCATTACCTCCATTCTCTCCTCTGCCTGTGGGGAGCTCTGGGGGGGGGGTGGCAGAGAGCAGGAGTTGGGGGCAGGGGGTGGTCAGCAGCAGGATTCTCTCTACACTCTCCTTAGACACCAAAGCCCTAGGGCCTGGCATATAAAAGGCACTTAAAACAAATGTAATACAAGTGTGTGGAATGAAAAGTGAAGAATTGTTGGTAGACGGGCAGGATGAAGGGCAGAGAGAGGTCCAAGCCCTCAGCAGGGGGCTCAGTGTTAATGCCAGAATTTCTCTCTGGGAGGGGTTTAGGGGTGCAGTTTTCCTGGAACCACGGGCCGGGGGCTTGACTTGAAGCCGCAGGATAAGCAAAGCCCTTTACCTAAGATTCAGAAATGGAGGCAGGTGATAGAGATTATGAAAGGGAGAAGTGTTTAAATCCACTGGGGAGGGTCACTCTGCCCCTCCCCAGAACTCAGAGACCCTCTGGTCACTCAGCCTCCTCCTTGGGACAAGTGACAAAGAGTTGGAGGGGAGCTCAGAGCCAGCAACCCAATGCAACGACTTCATTTTCTAGAAGTGGAAACCAAAGCCCAGAGAAACTTGTCCCTGGTGAGTGACCCATCAGGTTCATGACAGATTCCAGCAGGAACCCATTTATCCCGTCACTCATCCAGGTGCGCATTCTACCCTACCTCCACTCTGGGAGATTCTCACGAGGTCTGAGCTGGGGTGGCACGGGGTAGGGGGATAGCTTGAGCATGTCCCGTCCTTCTGCCAGGCTTTTCCTTCACACCCCACAAGGCTTTCCCCGCCCTACCTCCATCCCCCTCCTCGTCTCAAGGGACAACCCTTTGGGTCTCACTTCTGAATGGTCTAGGGGCCATTGATAATTTCCTGCCTCTCCCTCCAACACCTCTTGTAACCAGTCCTGCCTCCTTCAATCCAGCCCCTATAGGAAGCGACAAAAACTCAAGTTTTCGCAGGGGCCAGGCACAGGACAGTAAGGACTGGTGGGGACTGTGACACATTGGAGAGTCCATGCCCACCTAAAGGTGGCAGGCCCTGCTGCAGGAGCAAAGTGGGCTGGGTGTGGCCAGATCTTGCATTTTCCAGGAAAAGCCAGAAATGGAGATTTTGTGTACCATTTTTTTTTTTCTGTCTAGACAAATACATCTGCTAGGGGAGTCAGTCCTCCATTTACAACTCGAAGTGGTATGTATGGCCTGCAGTCCCCCCAGGCCTCGGAGGGTCCAGATCAGCCCCACGGACAGAATGGGGTAAAATGGAGTCAATTGGGGGCCTTGGCATGAAATCAGCAGCTGAGGGAAGAGGCCTCGGCAAAGTTGCTGAGTTTCTGAAATCCCAGGCGCTCTGTGGCAGGATTTTTTTCTGCCACACAGAACAACCTACTGCTAGGCTCCTGGATGCTGAGAGCCCAAGATGTGGAATTTACTTTGAAATGTAAATCACGGGGGAAAAGTGATATTGATGTTGCCGACTAATTAAGGGCTGGCCTGGTTTAAACTTTGGAGGGCTCCTGCCTATCGCCGGCCTTGGAGGGAGCCCGGGAGGATGCGATTTTTATTAAATCGGAGAGATGAATCAAATGGTCTAAGTAGACGGGGAGGCAGAGGGGGAACTCACAGTGGTGTGGAGACTCATGAGTTCTTCACAACTCACTTACAGAGACAGCAGGGACACGGGTCTCGGAACATTATCCCCAGAGCCATCTCCCTTCCAGGATCACTGATCATGGAGAGGGGATGGAGTCGTGGGTCGGGCGACAGGGCCTGGCTTTATTGGAACTGAAAACAACACAAGGCAGCTGATTGGAGTGGTCAGCTGTGATTTACGGGAGGCCTCATTTGCAGATTCTCTCTGCGGGGCCTGAGTTACGCTTGGAGACCTTCCAGAATTAGTAGCTGCCAAGACAGGGGCATTCACAGCCTCTCAAGGCCAGCGCCCTGGGGGCAGGAAAACAGGGGCTCAGGGCTGCCTCTCCACTGCCCGGGTTCTCTAATGACGGCTGATGCTTACCGCAGGCTGGGAAAATGATGCTCTCATTATTTTCATTTTACAGAGGAAGAAACAGAGCTGGAGAGGGCCATGCAGCAAGCGAGTGGCAGAGCTGGGATTCGGACCTATCTAGTCTGACTCTAGGGTTCAAGGTCTTAGCCCCTCGACTCTGTAACCCCTTGCTCTCTGCTCAGTGCCTGGCCCATGAGCGATGCTGGGTATGTTCATTTGCTCACTCGCTCATTCGCTCACTAATGCATTCATGCATTTGCCAGCCTATAGTACATGCTCCCGTTTGCTATTGTTTTGGAGCCCACAAGAACCCGGCCAGGAAACACCATTCCCCTTTTACAGATGGGGATGTGGAGCTTGCAGCCTGTTAACTGACCTGTAGGCACCAGGGGTGGGATTCGCCCCTCAGTCTCCTGACCCAGATTCTAGTATTTCTACTATTTTAGAGCTTTGCATTAAAACTGAGCTTCCTTGAAGGCAGGCAAGGGATGTTATACTGAGTTTTCACTCCTCAGGGTGCCCAGTGCAAAGCTGAGCATGCTCCCTCACTCATTCCTTCAACAGGTGCGTGCCCGGAATGCCTTTCACGGCTATGCTGGGGGCTGGGGGCCCAGTAGACGTGGTCTCTCCTTGGGAGCCCATGTCCTGGGGAAATCATGGGCAGGTAAACAGACAATAACCTCAGCAAGGGATGGAGGTGGGAGGGGGCTCTGAGACCCCAGAGAAGGGGCTTTTAAATTAGTGATTCTGCCTCTTCCACCTAATGAGGACTGAATCAGGCCAACTGGAACCTGGGGTACAGGGGTGGGGTCTGAAAGTCAGAGAAATCCCCCTGGTGTATTAGGGTATTTACAGATTCAGTCTTTGGATCCAGATAAGCTTGAGTCGGGATCCTATCTACTTGATTTAATCGCCCTGAGTCCTCAGGAGTCACCTCACCCCAGTCAGCTGGTTTCCTCCAGGTCATACACGAAGGATGGAGGCTGGCGTGTCAGAAGAACTCTAGAACCCTAGCTATTTTTACTGTCATTGTCACCACCATAGGTGACATAGTCTATGGCTATCCATAGACTCAGAAGGCTGCCAACCCACATGTGCAGGCCTCAGCCCCTCTTCCTTCCTTGCCCCCCGACTTTCTTCCCTCCACCGCTGAGCACTGACTGAGCCCAGAGACACAGCTCTGCGTCTGGTGCCAGGTTGGGGCCGGCGGGGGCCAGACAGAGAGCAAGCCGAGGGTCTCGGTCTTGGCAACCTTCCATTAGATTGTGCCTGAATGATTTCTGGGCCTAGCACAAAGCCAGCCTGAGCCGATGTGTGTTGCTGAAAGGAAAATCTGAAACAAATGAAACATCATTTTTTAAAATGGCAAAGGGGGTCTCTGACCCTATGGTAAAGTGAGTGGTTCAGACTCTAGAACACAGCCGGTGTGTGCCTATTAGCAGCCCCCAGGGAACCGCGCTCCCAGTATTTACGCCCTTGTGTTGTTCTCTGCCATTGAATCTGGCTGGCCCTGGGGCTCCTTTACCCAACAGCCTGTCGCAGAGGTGAGGCTGTGCCATTTCCAGGTGTAAGTCTTAACCAAAAGAGAGTTGCTGAACCCTGGCTGGAGACCATTGCCAGCCTGAAGGTCTTCCCCGGGCCTTGAGCGCCCTTAGATTAGCGGGTGTTAGGTGTTCCAGACCAAGTATCACCGAAGAGAGACTTCCTACTTGACTGAATCAGGGGGATGAAAGGGAATTAATTGAAAAGGGAATGATTTGCTCACCACGGTTTGAGACCCAGAAGGGAATGGCTTCTTCTCAGTATTAGTTACGCCCTGCTCCCGAGCCACTTGGCCGTGCACACTGCATTCTGAGAAATGCCGGCTCGGGTGACCCACGGTTTCCTGTAAATTCTGTCCACTCACGGGGTGTGGCGCCCCTTCGGTCGTGGCTCCCTCATATGTCCCTGACTCCCGGGGCCCTGAGAAGGACACCGTCTGTCCATCATCTGGGCTTTCCATCTGGAATTCCATGCCCTCCACGGGGACGTCTGGTCAGGTGGTAGAGAACAGTATTTATGGCTCAGCGGCCAGATGGAGCTGGAATGTTCTGGAGCAGAACGTAGTGATGAGTGAAAAGTCAGTAGTTCTCAGGCCGGAGCCTGTCAAGTACGGTACAACTGCGGGTTTTGCTCTTATCTCAGAAGGGATATGTTTTCAGTTTTGTGCTAATCACCTCGGTTTCCTGTGAATGCACCCCCTGGCTTCTGCAGGCAGGAAGACGGTGGCCCTAGAGTGGGGGCACACTCAGGACCCTTTCAGTGCAGGGACATCACCAACTACTGCCCTGGGCAAAGGACAGGGGCATTTTGGGTTATGTGACCCCTTCCTTCCTCACCACCAATTTCTGACCATTTTCTCTTGAAATTACATACAGGGCATTAATAATGATGCTGACGGTTCCCTGTCTTCCTACTGCTTGGGCCAGAGGCCTTTTTAGATCTCAGCAGTCTGAGCGATATTAACTCCAGGTGGAAATCTAATCACGAATCATGGAAAGACTGACTTTTCAGGGCCGTTGGGGATGTGCTAGGGGTCTGGCTCGGGCCGAAGCGTGTCTGTTTCCAGCTCAAATTCCCTGACACCCCCTCCCCTTGGTCATGCCTGGGATTGATTTGTAACTTATTTTCCTGTAAACAAAATGATTTCCTGTAAACATGGATCTGAATGTGATTGACAAGGAGGGGTTGGGCCTGAGCCTAGAATGTGACGCCTGTCATCACTCTGGGAGAGAACTCGCCCTCAGGGAGGAGATGGCCTGGCACGATGACACAATTCCAACAGCAGAGGCTGAATCGTCCTAGGGACAGAGGGATTCCGAGTGGAAAGATTATAATATTATGAGCGTCACTCAAACGCATCCCCGTCCCAGGCCAGCCGCCTGGATGTGTGTGTCACAGGGCAAAGCAAGGGAGAAACTTCTTGAAGCTTGAGAGCCAAGCAGCCATGCTGAGATGCCTCTGATATGGTGTACTGCAAGGGGGAGAAAGCCCCTCATGCCTTGCTCTTCATCCTGGGTAACATCAACAGGGGAATTTCAGCTCATGAGAATGGGCTCCTGGTGGGGCAGTGGGGGAGAGGATGAGGATGGTGCCTGGGAAAGACGGGGGCAGGGGGATAATGCCTGGTCCCTTCTACGCCCCTGGAGCCATCTTGGGAAAGTATCACCCTGGAGGAAAATTCTGGGGCACAGGACTATCCCACACAGTCACTCTGGAGGGGCTGCAGGAAAGCCCAGTGACCTGGATATTTGAACTAAGCTCAAAGGAGAAGAAAGGAGAAAAATGAAGAAGCCCTTTGAAGAATGCATATGTGTTTGCAGATCAGGAAGCAGGGTGGGTCGCTCATTGTCTTGGAACCCCAGGGGTAGCCAGAGAGAAGCACATCAAAGGACCCCAGAGAAGCCAAGAAAAGGCACTTACCTGCGGGGAGTAGCCAATTAAGAGGGATTTATTTTATTTTATCTTTATTTTTTTTAAGACAGCAAGTTGAGGCCCAGTGAGCAGTCCACGTCCATCTGCTTGGAGTTGTCCCAGACCACAAGGTAGAGAGAAAGAGACCGGCTTAGAGGGTTCCTTGGTGGACTGGCTCCAGGTGTGAGCGGTCCTTCAGTCAAAGTCAGGGTTGGGCGCAGTTACCTGGCCCTCAGGCAGTTACACCTGGTGAGCAGCCTAGAGAGCATTGCTTCCCCAAGAATGAGGACTCCTTAGTAAGAAAGGGGCTCCCCATTTAGAGATCTAGAATTCAGAGGAGGAACGCAGCTTATATATAGCTGGACACGACAGACCAAAGTTCACAATGGAAAGGGAAAATCTTGCACCAATAATTGGGTGTCCTGACCTAGTCTGAGCCGGGGAAATGGTATCTGCCCTCTAAAGGGCCAGATGAGCATAAGGTACTCAAGAGGAAATCCCACAAGGAGGGGGTGTAGCTTGTTAGATCCTCATTCAGTAAATATTTGCCCCCCGCCCACCTGTAAGGAGCATCGTGCGCCCCACCCTTGGCCTCGGTTCGGCCATGTGGTTCACTGTGGCCAGTAGGACCTTAGAGGACTGGACGCAAACAGACTTGAAATGCATCCGTGCAGTTCGCCCGCTCATGCTCCCGCCTTTAGCGTGAGTGCAGCATGCCTCTCAAGTTGGACGCCTAAACCAGGGAGGATGAGGCCCTCGAGGAGCAGATGTGGGTCCAACCTGACCTGAGCCGAACCCTGCTGAGTCCAGCCCCGGGCGGCCAAACCCCAGGTGACTCCCAGACATGTGAGTGAAAAATAGATGCCAAGATGGTGGGCCGAGAACTTTGTCATCTTCAGGCCCCAAATACCCGGAACCCTTTCAAACCCCTGCCCTGCCTTGAAGCACGTAGACAGCGCTCTTATCCCAACCGTCTCCCCCCGGCGTCATGGGGAAGAGTCATCGCTGCCTGGCTTCACATCCTCGTTCTAGCTCTTTCTAGCTTTGTGTCTTTGAGCTTTGATTCCTTATCTATAAAATGGAATTTAGGATTAGCTACTTAAAGGGGTATGAGTTGGGTTTTTTTTTAAAGATTTATTTATTTTTGAGAGAGAGTGAGCATGTGAGAGCGTGTGCAGGTTGGGGGGGCAGAGAGAATCTGAAGCAGACTCCCTGCTGAGCATGGAGCCCGACTTGGGGCTCAATCCCAGGACCCTGAGATCTGGAGCCAAAACCAAGAGTCGGACACTCAACCGAGCCACCCAGGCGCCCCAAGGGGTATGAGTTTTAAATGAGGTAATGCTTATAAAATATGTTGGACATGATCTGTCGCATAATCAATAAGTTTTCCACAAGTAGGTGTTGATAGTTATCCTTTGTCATGGTTGGAATTCGGTGCTCCAGACCCATTACTTTTGGATTTTACCTTAGGGCCCAGTTAGACTTGGGAGCTAGAATGCCTCCATCCACGTCCCCTCGCTGGCGAGCCTGGCCTACAGCCTCAGCCTCTGTTTCTGGCAGAAGGACACAGTTCTGAAATGCACACACTTTGATTTCCCACCGGAGAGGCCTCAGCAGATTCTGGGAGGTTGATGTCGAGCGGTGAGGAGGGCATGAATCATGTCTTTCCAGGGAGGTTAAAAATCCAGACCCTGGGCATTGCCAAAGATCACAGAGAGTGGGGTCAGGTTCTGAGTGTCTTGTAAAGCCACATTCTTTCCTTAATGTGACAAGTCTGAATCCTGTAGGATTCAGTGAGTCAGCCAGGTTTGTAAACACAGGGTTGTGTAGCTAGAAGAGGATGTCCTCAGTCTGGGTCAGAGCAGAAGGCGCACCCACTCCACTTCTCCTGCTTCAGCCTCTGTGAGGGAGCCCAGGGGGCCTTGGCTCTAATGTGAGAAGGTGCTGGAGGTTCTATTGGGATCTACACTCTGTGGTTGAAGGGGTGTTTAAGAAGGACTGTGCCAGGGCGCCTGGGTGGCTCAGTTGGTTAAGCGACTGCCTTCAGCTCAGGTCATGATCCTGGAGTCCCGGGATCGAGTCCCGCATCGGGCTCCCTGCTTGGCAGGGAGTCTGCTTCTCCCTCTGACCCTCCTCCTTCTCATGCTCTCTGTCTCTCATTCTCTCTCTCAAATAAATAAATAAAATCTTTAAAAAAAAAAAAAAAGGACTGTGCCAGAGGAGCTCTTGGGGGGCTCAGTTGGTTAAGCGTCGGACTCTTGATTTCAGCTCAGGTCATGATCCCGGGGTCGTGAGATCGAGCCCCATGTTGGGCTCCACATTCATCAGGGAGTCTGCCTGAGGTTCTCTCTCTCCCTCTGCCCCTCCCCCTCCCTGTGCTACCACAATCTCTATCTCAAATAAAAAATAAATAAATCTTAAAAAAAAAAAAAGACTGCCAGAATCACAAAATTGTCCCAGAGAGTATAACTGAGAAAGAGATGAATTTTATCTTTATACATACCATAGTTCATTGGTTCTAATATGCACATTTTCTCGAACGTTTTAACATCTCTGAAATCAGGATATTTCTTACCATCGACTGACATGAAAATGTCGTGTCATAGGGTGGTTGGCCCCCTGGTCTCCTTGCCAGTGGTTCATGAAATAACACGTCTTATACCAGCGGCACTGTAGATTTGGTGAAATGTAGTCCTTTAGCCGCTCATATTTATATGGATTTACAATGTGCTAAATCCTCTGATTAGTGCTTTACATGGATGAGCTCCTGAGTAAGACTCTGAAGTGATCCTCATTGTGCAGCTGAGTATACCAAGGTCAGAAAGGTGAAGTCACTTGCCTCGGGCCACACAGCAATGGAAAGGTCCCTGCCTTGTTCTTTATCCTCATGCCTAAACTCATCTCTCTTTGATCTACCCTCTCTGAACATTCAGTTTGTTGACAAATTAGATCAGGGTTTCTTTTGAAGACCTACCTGCCTGTCTGTCTATCCACCTATCTATCTGTTAAATCTATTTTCTCCTCTCTCTCTCCCTCTCCCTCTTTCCCACCCTCTGTCCCTCCGCCTTCCCTCTCCCTAGCTTTCCTCCTTCCCTTTCTCTCTCCTTCCACAAATGTATGCACATCTCAGGCATCCTTGAGTAGCTGCTCCCCAAATCTTTCTCTTGATCTCTAACACGCCTGAGAAATCGACTTCACTCACTCACTCAAAATGTATTTATTGGATATCCACTATTACCAAGGCTCTGGGGAAATTATTCTGTGCAAATGAGAGATGAATAAATCTGTTTCCTGATCTCATGGTGTTTACAATATCAGATTATGTAAAACTTTTGCTTTTCGTAGACCAATTAAACCCCATTTCAAATGCACTAGGAAAATCTATTGATTAAAAAGTGGTGGATTACACCCTTCTACCTTCATGGATATAACAGAATGCCCTACCTCATACCCACGAAGATATTAAAAAGCAAAACAAAACAAAACAAAAAACCCTACTGGGACTAGCAGAGGCTGGAAAAACTCTCATTTCATGGCTGGAAAAAGTCTTCTGCTTGGCAAATGGTGGGGATTTAAATGCCCTTTAGGGCAAGCTGTTCCTCTGTTCTGGAAAAACCACCTGAACAGGCCCTTCAGCTACACAAGAGCAAAGCAAGTGGGTGCCAATTGTTCCAGGGAAAGCTGTGAATTAGCTGTTATCCTGAACACAGATGGTTAGGCTGAGCTCCTCCCAACTCTCTGGAGACTTTGTTTCATTTAGGGCAGTTAGGGGGATTTTTTTTTTTTTCCCCCTGTGTGCTGTTTAGCCAGCAGGTGCAGGAGGCCTGGATCCCTTTAGGGTTTGCTGTGTGCTGGCGATGAGCGCTGCTGATGGGAGCCGGGGCGGGAGCCGGGGCAGAAGCCCTGGTGGCCGAGGGAAGGATGAGAAGGTCCAGCTTCCAAAAGAACCTGGTCCAGCTCAGGGGAGTCCAACCTAGACTCTGTGGTGGAGGCATACAGAGGGTGTAGTCAAAAATATACAAATGTGGGGTGCCTGGGTGGCTCCGTCAGTTAAGCATCTTACTCTTGACCTCAGCTCAGGTCTCGATCTCGGGGTCATACATTCAAGCCCTGCGTTGAGCTCCATGCTGGGCGTGGAGCCTCCTTAAAAAAATAATAATAATAATTTAAAGGGGCACCTGGGTGGCTCAGATCGTTAAGCATCTGCCTTCGGCTCAGGTCATGATCCCAGGGTCCTGGGATGGAGCCCCGCATCGGGCTCCTGGCTCAGGGAGGAGCCTGCTTCTCCCTCTCCCTCTGCCTCTCTCCCTGCTCATGCTTTCTCTCTCTCTCTCTCTCTCTCTCTCTGTATCTCTGTGTCTCAAATGGATAAATAAAATCTTAAAAAAAATAATAATTTAAAATAAAAAAAAAACAAATGCAAGAATTTACCAAAGATTACAAAACTGAGTCTATTAACCTGTCATGCAAAAGAATGCCAGTGAGGAATTTCGCTGAGCAGATTATGCACAGAGGGGATGAAGTCAGGAGTGTTAGGTGCTAGAAAGGGATTTTCATGGTGCTATATGCTAATTACGGATTGGAAGCTAGCCTGTGGACAGGGCGAATGGGTCCCTCAGTCAGTACACAGGTCCGGTGGACAGGAAAGAGTCTCCAGTTACTTCTGGTGAAGCCTGGTGCTCAGGGTCACTAAGAGCTTGTGGTCCTTTATCAGTTTCAGTTGGTTGCAACCATTTGCGATGGGACAGGACAGACAGTCTGGCTATGTAATATCAGTTTGGGTTAGTGCTGATATAAGTGGAAACTTTCTTACCATGCTGTTGAAGACTGAGTTACTCAGATTTTGGGAAAGGTACTGATGCTGGGTGATTTTATTCTGATGCCATCGCCTTGCTTTGGGGCCAAAGGGCCAGGCCTCCCCTTTTTGGTCCCTAGTGGGGCTTCTCATAGAGGGACAATTCTGAGACCAAATTTACAAATGGACAATGGCCAGAGCATATATAAATTTTTTTTTTAAGATTTTTTTATTTATTTGCAAGAGAGAGAATGAGAGACAGAGAGCATGAGAGGGAGGAGGGTCAGAGGGAGAAGCAGACTCTCCACTGAGCAGGGAGCCCGATGCGGGACTCGATCCCAGGACTCCAGGATCATGACCTGAGCCAAAGGCAGTCGCTTAACCAACTGAGCCACCCAGGCGCCCTGGCCAGAGCATATATAAAAACAAAACTCTTGGGCGCCTGGGTGGCTCAGTTGGTTAAGCGACTGCCTTCGGCTCAGGTCATGATCCTGGAGTCCCTGGATCGAGTCCTGCATCAGGCTCCCTGCTCGGCAGGGAGCCTGCTTCTCCCTCTGACCCTCCCCCCTCTCATGTGCTCTCTCTCTCTCTCTCATTCTGTCTCAAATAAATAAATAAAATCTTTAAAAAAAAAAAACAAAACAAAACTCTGACCCACAAGCTCACCAGCCCCAGGACACAACCTTGGCGGCAATTAGCCCCACGTGGTAAGGACTTGATCAAGAACTGCCAGTTAAAAAAAAAAAAAAAAAAAAGAATGGCCAGCTTCCCTAATTTTGCCCCTACTTGCAAATGAGGACCAACCAGAGAAAGGAAAACAAAGTTCGTAACCCTAACCAATCATGTAGAATGCCCTCTTCTAGTTAGCCCGCCTCCAGCTTCCTGGGCCAACAGCCTCTACTCAGGGCATATCTGAGGCCATCCCTTGTTTCCATTATAAATAGTTTTCCCACTTGTCTACCTTGCCTTTGAGTTTCTGCCAAATGCAAGTGATTGCAAATGCCGACTCCTTTGCTTTATGGCCAATTCTGAATAAATAGCTTTTGCTTATTCTGATTTGGGTGGTCTTCATTTCTTGCCACAATTCCAAGCCTGTCAGATTGCAGACAGGAAAGTGGGCCGGTGGAGGTGGCATTTTAGACAAGGGGAGCTCCACCCAGGAGTGCAGACGTGGTCTCAGGCGCCCCTGGCGGGCGGGATCAGCTGCCTCCGGTGCTTGGAGGCAGGACAGGCAAGGGGCAGCTGGTGAAGGGCCCATAGGATGGGCTTGGAGCCTGAGGGAAGCCCCTCTAGCAGGAGAAATAAATTGCATCCTTGGTTGTAAATCCCTCTTGGACGTTCAGCAATTTCTTGGCAAACTTGACGGTCTAGTCTTGGCTGTGCCATGGGACTTAAAGTAAGGGTTTGCTCCCAGATGGGGACAGATGAATAAAGGGCAAGATAGAGGTCACAGTGGGAATTGCAAAAGCCCAGAATGTCAAGAGGCATCCAGCAGTGGCAGAGCCCCAGATCACATCCCCTGGCACTACGGGGCGCTACCCTCAGCAGGATTAAAGGAGGAGCAGCCCATAGCCTTTTGTGATGATGGATGACGCTTTCCCTCTTCCCTGACAGGCACCAACCATGGTGTGGTCACCCTTGAGAAACCTCAGCGGTGTTTGGGGGGAAAAGAAAGCTCTTAAAAAGACTATAATTCTTGCCAGCAGTACATTTGATAATAAAAGGGGGGCAATGTATGGGTGCCTGGGTGGCTAGTCAGTTGAGAGGCTGATTCTTGATTTCGGCTCAGGTCATGATATTGGGGTCCTGGGATTGAGCCCTGCATCAGGCTCTGTGCTCGATGAGAAGCGTACTTGGGGATTCTCTCCCTCCCTCTTCCTCTGCCCCCCACCCCCGTTCTCATGCTCTCTCTCTCTCTCAAATAAATAAATAAATAAATTTTTAAAAGGGGGGGCAATGTCAATAACCAACAGGAGGAGGTGGTTAAATCAGCCATCCAATGGACTATTACACAGTGGTTAAAAATAATGGCAGTCTATTTGAAACTATACACCGAGCAGAAAAATGTGGGCCAAAAAGTTGACACAATGCAATGCCATTTTCGTGATGAAAACCAGCTACATGGATAGAAAAAGGACCATGAAATTATTGACAAAAATGTTAAGAGTAACCTCTGTATGGGAGCCTGGGTGACTTGCTTTGTTCTATTTGTTTATTGGCATTTCCCGAAGTTGCCATCATAAATACAAATTCTAGACTTACACTGGAAAAAATGAATGTTATTTTGCATGCTGTTTTACCAATGGAGCTGCTTTGGCTCTGAGTGTGGGACACCACACTCCTCCTGATGCTCCCACGTGCTCTTCCCTGGGGTCTGCCTGGCTGGCAAAAATTCCAGGAAATAAACCCAAAATGCAGCTTAAGGAGATCTGTTCAGGAACAAGCAGGGAGGGGAGCCAAATTCTTCATCCAGTCCCTCAGCCAGCCATGTCCTTGGAAGAATAAAGAAGCAACACTCAGAAAGGAAGGATTTGGCACTCTGGTGGGAGAAAGTTGATCAGAGAAGCAGGGTGGGGTGTGGGGGCGTGCTGACACGGGCCGAGGGGGGGTGGGCTTTATCTTCCCATCATCTCAAGGCCACACCCTGAGTTATAACATTCTCCTTGGCTACGAACAGTCGACATTTTCTCCATCCTATGTAGGGTGTGGATAAAAGCATCTTTACACAATTTGGCTATTTTAATGGATCTATAACTTATTTTTTTATTTATTTGGGGGGGAGGGGCAGAAGGAGAGAGAAACTCAAGCAGACTCCATGCTGAGCGTGAAGTCTGATGCAAGGTTCTGTCTTAAGACCCTGAGATCATGACCTGAGCCAAAACCAAGAGTCAGACACTCCATTGACTGCACCACCCAGACGCCCCTGGATCTATAATTTAAAACTGAAGTAAGAACTGTGTACTTGAAGCCCCGCCCCGACCCACTGAAATTCTGAGGCTGTCACTGCAGACTTCAGAGTGTGGGGCAGCTCTGTTTTCATGAACAAGGAGCAGAACAGCTGACGATGGCCAGCACATACGTCTCAGGAGCCTGAGCTGCCCTGGCTTATACCAACATGACCACTGCCCCCAGCCAAGCATGGCTGAATTTCTTCTTGCCACTCTCAGCACAAAAGGTGCTATGAGAGTATATAATAAGGGAAATCCAGTATAATTATGAGTTCTTATTTATTTATTTACATTGGGTCTTGGTCCCTATAAGAATGAAACTTTTGGGGTAATTCATCTACTCATCCATCCATCCATCCATCCATCCACTCATCTACCCATCCACCCACCCATCTATTCATCTACTCATCCATCCATCCATCCACTCATCTACCCATCCATCCACCCATCTATTCATCTGTCATCCATCCTTCCTACATTCCTTCCTTCCACTCATCCACCCACCCACCAATCCATCCATGCACCCATCCACTCATCCAAATATGTATGGAGCACTTACTATGTGCCAGGCATTCTCCAAAATGATTGCTGCCCCCAAGTAGCCCAAAGTATAGAGGGAAAGAAAGACAAGTAAGTTGCTAATCATCACAGAACAGGATACTCTCATTCATTGCTGTGGAGTTTAAATAGGTACAACCCCTATGTAGGGCAGGTTGGCAGCATTATAACTGCAAATTCCCTTTGAGCCCACAATTCCGCTTTTAGAAAGTTAACCTGCAGGTGTAATCATCCATGTAGAAAATGACTCGTGTACTGAGTTATTCACTTCAGAATCATTGGTAATAGCAAAAGTCTGGAAATCACCCAAATGACCAAGGAGAGGGGACTTATAAGACATATGACAGCATATCTACACAAGACTATCACGTAACTCTTTACGTACTGATATGGGAAGATCACTAAGATTTATCGTTAGCTTAAAGAAGGATATGGAACAGTGTGTGTTATTTTACCACCTGTACTGAGACAATAACACATATGTATAGAACATTTGTCTGCAGACTATTCCAATGCACACAGAGGCTTTTTCTAGAGGTTTTAACACCTTGAAGTGACTCTCAATGAATAAAAGACGGGCACTGGTAGATAAATATCTCCATTCCCTCGCCCCTCAGTGGAAACAACTGAGAGATGTGGATTGAGCCTCAGTTACTCACAGTCGTGACCTGCTCATTCACACACCCTTAGGTTTCCTCCATTCCCTATCTCGTTGCCCCACTTTTCTACTATGCTGCCTGGGATAATCTCCCAAATAAACTACTTGCACCCAGTATTTACCTTGAGGTCTGTTTTGGAGGAAAGTCAAACTAAGACATTGTCATTGCTTGTAATAGATTGCAAGTAGAATCACTGGCAGCCTCTGGAGAGGAGAGCTGGGTAGCTGAGGACAGGGGTGACAAGGGGGCTTTTCATCATAGAACCTTTGGTGTCTTTTGAAATGTGTATTGTAGGAAATATTTCCAATTGAAAAGTAATTTCCCAGTGACACCAACTGCTAAATGATGCAATTGGAGCAACACAAAGTGTTCTGGGAGCACAAATGGGGCATGTGGGAAAACCCAGACTCAGCCAGTGAACACAGTAAACCATGGGCTCTGGAAGCTAGGTGCATAGGTTCAAATCCTGGCCCTGCCTACCACTTACAAGTTGCATGACAGGCCAAGTTACTTGAACTCTCTGTGCCTCAGTTTCCTCATCTGTATAAATCGAGATTACAACCATGATACCTATTTCATAGGGTTGTTGTGAGGGGTATTACACACTAAGATAAGTCTCTTAGTCCATTCAGGCTTCTATAACAAAATACCACAGACTGAGTGGCTTATAAACAGCAGAAATGTATTGCCCACAGTCCTGGAGAGTGGAAGTCCAAGATCAAAGGGCCAGCATGGTCAGGTGAGGGCCCTCTTCTGGATCGCAGGCTTCTGGCCATGTCCTCACATGGTAGGAGCAAGGGAGCTCTCTGGAGTCTCTTTTATAAGAGCCCTAACCCCATTCATGAGGTTTCCACTCTCATGACTTAATCATGGCTCTAAGGGCCCCACCTCCTAGCACCATCACCTTGGGGGTTAAGATTTCAACATATGAATTTGGGAGGACATAGACAGACCATAGCAGTATGTGGAGCACTAAGAGACCTCGCTGACAACGCTCCGTCTGTGTTAGCTGGTGTTACGTTCAGCAGTGCGGTTTGATCTTGACCGAATCCATGTTTTTCCAAGGGAAATTTTCATATTAGGTATTCCTCTCCCAGGAGCCTCCCAAATGTCTCCATTCTGTGCATCTGCTACTTCCAGGAGGAGAGCGCAAAAATCCCTTAGGAAACTTCCAGATGGGTTTGCACCATCATCAGAGCCACTCAATGGTCGGGCAGAGCCTCACAGAATCATCAAGGACAGTAAACGCCCCAGGAACTGATCAGCAGCCCAGGCAAGTTGAGGAGAAGAATCCACGTTTGGGGCCCAAAACCGTACCAGGCGGCAGTTTTGACAAGAAGCTAAGGATGTGCGGTGGGGAGAGGAATGCAATTGGCTTTGGTTTATGTTGTCTTACAGTTTTTATGTCTGCACTGGAATGAGCTTCCTTTTCTCTCTCTCACTTAAAGAGAACTGCACTCTGATAATTAAGCTCAAAGTGAGCCGATGGTGTCCACCACGTCACATAAGTACATTTTCAATTCTTGGTGCTGTTATTTCAAGTGGCGCCATTATTTATTGTACAAGGTAATATGTATCTTTGGTCTCTGGTGTCTCCTAGACCCTAAAGCAGAAAAAATGCTTTAATAAAAATTCGTATATTGCCTCCTTGAAGCTGAGAGGCTGTATTATTAAAGATTACAGAATGGTCTCTGTTTGGGATGTTTTAATGAATTACTGCCTAATATTTCTTTTCTTATGACACATATATGATTAGTAAATGTTGTCTGCTCACTGATTAACTTTGTTTATTTCCTAATTAAGTTTAGGATCAGCTGTCTAGTGGTTATAGAAATAATTGTTTGATTAATGTGTGGAAATTTACATTTTCATTACACTCCTGAGTAAGTTCCATCCCAATTAGCTCAACACCCTATGCCAATCTGGGGCACTGGAATTACAATTTTCACCCATTAAGTAATAACTGTTATATTGATTGGTGATAATTGGGTGTAGATAGTAAAAACACATTAGCAGAATTTAAACTATATACCAACTGGTTCTTTCCATTTGCTTCCAGAGTACCAAAGTTCTAGAGATGATTACCTGGGGCTTGGATAGAGTAGGACCTGACATACTTGCCAACGCTTTTTGATCAGTGGATTCCATGAAGTTTCCAGAAGAACTGTGAAAATCAGCCATCTATTGGAATTTGGTATCTGAGCTTGTCAAGTGAGTATCCCCTTCAATTTCTCCCTAGGCACCTCACCTGGCCTACCCTAGTGCCTCCCTGTTTCTCTCTCAAGAACTCTCAATGGCTCCCCATTGCCTGCCATTGCAGATTTAAATGTGCTGGCTGGTGCCCAAGAATCTTCAAAATACAATTCCTTCCTATCCATCCATTTATGGTAGGCTTTCTGATGTGAACGCAGACCCACTCAAGGTATCTCAGGAAACAAGGAGGACTCACTGGAAGGACGTGTGGAGTGGAGGTAGACCCACAGAGTCCTCAGACGAAGGTAACAGGGCATTTCTGCCTGTCTAGGTTTCTCTCTCTGTGCAGCTGTCTTTTTGTCTCTATCTCTCTATCTCTACCTTTGTCTCCATTGTTTCTCTGTCTCTCAACTCTTTTATGCACATTTATTCAAGTCTCCTTGTTTCCCACCCAACCGGTTTTCCTCTCCCTCACGGCTGCAGCCCGCACATGGCTTTGCTTTGCTGTGGTCCTGACTCAACCCCAAGGAAACTCATCACCAACTACCACCCTGCCTCTCATTTCCAATTCCTGAGGGAGGCATGTGGCCTTGGGACTTCACCATGTGTCAATCATTGGCCTTCTGCTCTTGAATTATTTGCCATAGACTTCTACCAGCTGGGCTAAAATTTACTTCATACATTAAAAAAAGAAAGGAAAAGAAAAGAAAAAATCAATCCCTTGTGAATCTAATATTATGTATCATAAAGGGAATTTTTAATCAGTACCATAAATGGGAGCCAGCATTTTCCTGATATAGACTAAAATAAAAGCATAGCAATTTACAATTTTAAAAATCTTACATGTACCAACTAAGATTGTTCTCTGTGCCCCCCGCGTGTACACCCTACCCCTTGGAAAGCAGTGGACTAGCTCACCCTTTTGAAGCCACCACGCCCAGTGTTTGCCAGCAGCCTTGGGATTTTTTGCCCACAGCTCACGTGCCCATCACTGTCCAATCAGCTGTGACTAGGGTGAGGGCGTGGTCACCAGCTAATAAGACCAGGGGCTCGTAGGTACCAGACTGCCCTCAGAGAGCCAGTGGACTGTGTTAAGTGATCACCTGGCCCAGGATACTTCTTGGAGCCAGGTTTCAAGCCAGATGCTCTACACACACGATCACACTCTGTCCTCACAGCAAGGCCACGGGGAGGGCATTAGTAGTCCTGTTTCTCTGTCCTTTGAAGCCTAACAGAACAGGATAACCCCCAAGGGTCCAAGGGAAGTTTGGCTTGAGGCTGCGGGAAGGAAGACAAGGCTCCATTTGGCACCTCTCACAGACAGATCCATCAAGAGCTACATCTCTGCCCCAGAATTCAAGGTCAGCTCCTGTGTCCTCCGGAAAAGGAACTCCTCCCCTCCAAATTCCTGAAAGGTGGAACTGCATGCAGTCAGCCAGGCCATATCTGTCTGCCAGCGAGGCTTTTCGCAGGAGCCCAGAGGAGGAAAAGCGTTTGGGCTGTGCTGGGAGCACTGGGAGAACGGGCTGGTGCAGAGACAAGCCTCTCGTTCCTGATTGCTGATGCCCACGCTCTCAGGACCCCAGCAGACCTGGGTGCTGCCCAGGCGGCAGAGACGGGAGGCAGGAGGACGGCTCCTGACTGCGGAACTTTCCGTGCTGCCTCCATTTGCAGCTGGGCTGACCCCACGGATGCTCTTCTTGCACTGCATTTAACCCACTCAGGCTCTGAGGGTTACACTGGGGGTGCACCAGCCCACCCCTTGGTCCCCTCCTTCAGCACAGCCTCCAAATTAAAAAACAAAAAACATGATGCTTTGTTAAGGGAGCTGAAAATACTGCAGCCACCTTCTAGACCGTCCACTCTGGAGAGGGGACCGGACCTAAACTGTTGGCCTCGGTGTCACCAGCACCTGACACATGGGAAGGTCCTCGGTTATAGTTTGCGAATGGACCGTGAGGGAGAATGGTCGCTATGGCTGAACGGAGCGCAGCTTCTAGAGTAAAGAGCCAAGGAGGGAGAGCAGAGCCTTCATTTTTAGTAAGGATATGACCAGAATAGGGGGAGTCCAAAATGGAACAGAGAACCACACGGAGTATCTTTTCTGATGAGATCAAAAACATTGGCTTCCCCCGGAAGGAAACTAGGATCATTTTTAGTTCCCGCAGAATTCTTTCTCGGAGGCTCAACCAAGAAACATACTGTGTAATAATGCAGTTTCCCAAGAGGGAGAAACTCCTGCCTTCCTGGGTGTAGCTCACAGTGGCCCCCAGGCCACATTCCCCAAAAAGACAGATGCCGGGCCCTGCCCGTGGTGGAATACAGGTTGACCGGGCAGGTTTTGAAGTCAGATTGCTTGGGATTGAATCCTGGCTCTGACATTAGCTGGCTCTGTGACCCTAGACCATGTGACCTAACCTGTATGATCCTCCATTTTCCCCAGCATAACTACCTTGTAGAAATATTGCGAGGGATAAATGAGGTAAGCCATGGGAGACATCTAGCCCACTGCCTAGCCAGGGTAAGGGCTCAGTAGCTGGTAGTGATAAATTCCCACTTCTTCTGGGCCTGCTGGAATTTCTGGATTTGATATACTCACTCCTCCAAGGGTGGAGAGGTGATATATTGTAACTTTGTACTGCAAGGTCCCTGGCTTACATGGGGGAGAGGGTTGCACAGAGTGCAGTGGAGGGGTAGGAAAGGATGTTCTATCCTGGCTTGATTCTAGCCCTAGTCCAATGCAGGCCGTGCTGGGGAATATGGGCCAGAAATGAAGCTCAGTGTTGGGCAAACACAGCTGAATATATCATCCCTGTCCTCCAGGAGCACACAGGCTTCTAGAAGCTGAGATACATGTATGTAACCAAAATGGCAGCCTTGCATGGTTCCAGCACACTGGGCTACCTTGTAATTCAAGGTTAGAGTGTTTTAGAAATGCATCCACCCCATCCAAAGGCATCAGAATCAGCCTTTTGGCTAATCCTTGGGTGGAGGGTGACTTTCCAGGAGGAATAAAAATACTGTTTCTCCTTTTCAGAGAAGGGAAACTGACTTTTGTGTTCTAATCACGGGGCCTTCCCTGGAGTGTCACGGCTTGCTAAAGGCATGGGTTCCTTTTCAACACTTTCTTTCTGATATGCCATTAAATACTGCCACCCAAAAGAATTTTGAGGATGAGGTTGCCTAGGTGGGAGACACGGGCGCCTGGGTGGCTCAGTCCGCTGAGCGTCTGCCTTCAGCTCAGGTCATGATCCCAGGGTCCTGGGATCAAGCCCCGCATTGGGCTCCTTGCTCGGTGGAGGGCCTGCTTCTCCCTCTCCCTTTGCTGCTCCCCCTTGCTTGTGTGCTCACGCTTGCTGTGTCTCTCTCTGTCAAGTAAATAAATAAAATCTTTAAAAAAAAAAAAAAAAGGATGACTGAGGCAGGATCCAGGGCCAGGGCAGGGGAGGAGCTAGAGGCTGGAAACTTGAAGGATTGTGCTCCATTCCCAAGACTGTCTCTCTAGTGGTCTGAGGGCACATCAGTGCCTGGGAGGGACAGCATCTGAGCCCTAGGGGGACCAGTCTGTTGGCCTGGGGATGGCTCACCCAGCCTGCATTTCCATCATGGTCAGGGAACCAGCCCCTGCCTGGGCCTCCAGAACTTTCCTGCTATAGTCCTGCCACCACCGGGTAAGTGGCACCAAGGTCCTTCCTCTGCTTTGTGCCCGATTCATCCACCTTGTAAAAATGCTGCACTGAAGATACTCACTAAGCCTCAAGAGACTTCTAGAAACTCCAGAATGTGTGGGTGCACTTGGGGGAGGCCCCAAGCCAGCCATTTGGGACTCAACTGAGCACTCAGACCCCCTCAAAGTGGGAACAATGAGCAGGTGACACCCGTGTTGCAGATGAAAATTTACTTCAGAAAATCAAAGCAATGCACGGGTGACTATAACCAAAAAGTCAGGAGGTAGCGTGTGGACCAGGTAAAGCTGAATCCAGTAGCTCCGCCTTGTCACTAACGATCTGATCCCCTAGTTACTCCTCTCTCTGACTTCCATGTGTTGGCTTAATCTGAACACCGCCTTCCATTGAGTTCGAAAGAGATCTGTCAGGGGCATCTGGGGGGCTCAGTCGGTTAAGTGTCTGCCTTCGGCTCAGGTCATGATCTCAGGGTCCTGGGGTCGAGCCCCATGGAGCCCCGCGTCAGGCTTCCTGCTCAGCAGGGGCTCTGCTTCTCCCTCTCTCTCTGCCCTTACCCTCTGCTAGTGCTTGCTTGCACGCTCTCTCTCTCTCAAATAAATGAATAAGATCTTTTAAAAAAAAAAAGAGAGATCTGTGAGAGCCTCTCCTGGGGACATGGGTTTCCTTATTCATACAGAAGGCAGCTGGAGCTTCATCCCAGGGAAAGATGCCGGGCAATGGGGTCAAACACCCAGCACAGAACGAATCCACAGAGAGACGAGAGAGCTGGGGTATCTTCTATGGATCCGCTTCTCTCCGTTGGTCCAGGGCCACTCCCCCAAGGCGCTAACTGCCCAGCCCTTCGGGCAGCAGGCAGAGCAGCCTTCTGGAGTCAGGAAAGCCCTTGGGCAGAGAGCCCGCGGCACCCCCAGCTGCATGCAGCACACGGGGTCTGAAGGCCGTGGGGGACGCCGGTGCGGGACTGCCCGTGTCTGCAACAAGAGGCATCCGTGGAATCCCTCTTCCAGGCATGGCTCAGCTGAAGAGCATCAACCTCATCCTGGCAGCAGTGGGGAGCCATCGAGGATGTTTTAAGAGGGTGGATGGCGGAGTCAGGTTCGCATTTGAAGACAGTTACCTCTAGAGGCCAGATCACACCTCGGAGTGTCCAACCACCCCAGTTCGTGTGGGAAGCATGCCTGCTCCAGGCTGTGGGGCACTGTGATCAAGAGAGGGTGAGTCATGAGCCGCAAAGTAAGGATTTGGCAGACAGGCAGGCAGGACAAGGATTTGCTGTGGCCCGAGGCTCTCCGCGCCCGCCGGAGCCATGGCTAACTGTAGAGTCTTTGGGATGTAGTCAAGCTCCCCGTCTGCCCCAGACACATGTGCTGGGGGGCAAACAGAACACCCTTCCACGTGGAGCAGGCGTGTAGGCAGCCACCCGGTTCTCTAGGAGCCTCCAGGAGAAGGCAGTCGAGGCTTCGTGGGTCCAGCTTTCTTGCATTCCATCAGACATTGGATTGGGGGGGAAAATGGCTGTTTTCCTGTTTGGTCTAAATTCATTTCTCCCTTCCCCCACCCCTCCCTGGGAAAGTATGTCTGGAAGGAAAACAAAAGGTTTCCAGCCAGCAGCCCCTCCTCTAAAGAACAAAGAGCGTAGGACCTGGGGACAAGCAAGCTAAGATGTGGTCTTTATCTCCTGCCCCAAGTGACGAGGCTCAGGCCAATATCTTTGCCTCTCTGGGCTCTTCTGATCTCAAAAGCAGTGCTGTCCAGTAGAAATATTTCATGATCCACACGTGCAAGCCACATGTGTAATTTTCAATTTTCTCATGGCTACATTTAAAAAAAGAGAGAGAGCCTGGCTCAGTTGGTCAAACCTGCGATTCTTTGTCTCGGGGTTGTGAGTTCAAGCCCCATGTTGGGTGTAAAGATTACTTAAAAATAAAATCTTTAGCGGGTGCCTGGGTGGCTCAGTCGGTTAAGCTCTGCCTTTGGCTCAGGTCATGATCCCAGGGTCCTGGGATCAAGTTCCCTGGGCTCAATCAGGCTCCTTGCTCAGTGGGGAGTCGGCTTCTCTCTCTCTCTGCCCCTGCCCCCAGCTTGTGCTCATGCTCTCTCTCTCACAAAAATAAATCTTTTTAAAAAAATCTTTAAAGAGAAAGAAACAAGGGAGATTAATTCTAATAATATATTTTAAGTAACTCAGTATATCAAAATATATTATAATTTTAATATATAATCAACAAAAAACATTATTACTGTGATATTTTACATTCTTTCTCTACTGTCTTCAAAATCAGGTGTGCATTTTACATTATAGCACATCTCAATTTAGACTGGCCACACATCAAGTGTCATTAGCCACTATGGCCAGTGGCCTCAGGGTTGCTCAGATCTTGAATTTAGACTGTGGGATTCTTTTTTTTTTTTAATTTTTTTATTGTTATGTTAATCCCCATACATTACATCATTAGTTTTAGATATAGTGTTCCATGATTCATTGTTTGTGCATAACACCCAGTGCTCCATGCAGAACGTGCCCTCCTCAATACCCATCACCAGGCTAACCCATCCTCCCACCCCTCTCCCCTCTAGAACCTTCAGTTTGTTTTTCAGAGTCCATTGTCTCTCATGGTTCGTCTACCCCTCTGATTTCCCCCCCTTCATTCTTCCCCTCCTGCTATCTTCTTTTTTTCTTTTTTTTTCCTTAACATATATTGCATTATTTGTTTCCGAGGTACAGATCTGAGATTCAACAGTCTTGCACAATTCACAGCACTTACCAGAGCACATACCCTCCCCAGTGTCTATCACCCAGTCACCCCATCCCTCCCACCCCACCCCCCACTCCAGCAAGCCTCAGTTTGTTTCCTGAGATTAAGAATTCCTCATATCAGTGAGGTCATATGATACATGTCTTTCTCTGTTTGACTTATTTCGCTCAGCATAATACCCTCCAGTTCCATCCACGTCGTTGCAAATGGCAAGATCTCATTCCTTTTGATGGCTGCATAATATTCCATTGTATATATATACCACCTATTCTTTAACCATTCATCTGTCGATGGACATCTTCGCTCTTTCCACAGTTTGGCTATTGTGGACATTGCTGCTATAAACATCGGGGTGCACGTAGCCTTTCGGATCCCTACATTTGTATCTTTGGGGTAAATACCCAGTAGTGCAATTGCTGTATCATACAGTAGCTCTATTTTCAACTTTTTGAGGAACCTCCATGCTGTTTTCCAGAGTGGCTGCACAAGCTTGCATCCCCACCAATAGTGTAGGAGGGTTCCCCTTTCTCCGCATCCCCGCCAACATCTGTTGTTTACTGACTTGTTAATTTTAGCCATTCTGACTGGTGTGAGGTGGTATCTCATTGAGGTTTTGATTTGGATTTCCCTGATGCCAAGCGATTAGACTGTGGGATTCTAAGATGGACTGTGCTTTTATTGCAGGAAGAGAGATGGAGGTTAACAATAGAGAGCTTCATGTGTGGGTGTGTATATGTGTGTATGTGCGTGTGTATATATTGTGTGTGCTTGTATGTGTGTATAGGTGTGCATGTGTGTGTATACATGTGTATATGTGTGCGTGTATGTGCGTGTGCATGTCCGTGTGTGTGTGTGCCCATACGTGTGTGAGTCGGGGTGGGGCTAAAATGCAGAAATCAGGTGCCAAGAGAAGCCGTAGAGTCTTTATTCCACAGAGCTGGGTTCAAATCCTGTTTCTGCCACTTACTGGCTGAGAGTCTTTGGACAAGTCACTTAACTCTAAGCTTGAATTTCCTTATGTGTCAGATAGTTATGACACAACCTTAGGGTAGTAATGCCAAGAAAATAAGATCATATATGTAAAGCACAGAGCCTTGTGTCTGGCATATTTTAAGTAATTATGGCAGAAATTATTATTCCATTGAGGCAAAATTAAAACCAAAATTTTATGCACTGGAGAAGAAAATGCTCCCGCCTTTTTCCTTCTGTGGGACCAGATACTTTAGAACAAGGATGAAAAATTTGTGGTACTAGACTCTTATTCCCCCATCTTATGTCTTGACAGACATCACTAATCAATCACAGCTTCCCTCCCCATCTGAGCCTGGATGGAACCTCAGAAGCCTTCTCAACACAGGCAGCCACTACCCATCGATCTGAACTGGCAAGACATGAACCATATTTGCTATCCCTGCCTTAGATCATTAACATCATTAGCATCATCTGATGGAAGGTGGATGTCAGATCTGGGTGTTTCTTTAGTCCCAGAGTCAGGTTGACCCAACCTGCACCTGGTTTCCTGCTTTGGCTGGACCTTGGGAACCAGCCGTCTCTCTGCAATGCCTTCCAGGGCCACGCATCTGGGTTAGGGTGGAACCCTGGCTATTTATCCAAGGAGGCAGGTTCATTTAGAATTCCAAGGGCCTGATTTCTCTTGTGCCAAGTTGCCGGCAGGTAACGAATGACCAGCCATTTCACCAACCGCTCTGCTTCCCCATCATCATTCTCCCTCAGTCCCCCGGTCACGGTCACGGAGAGTCTCACCCAGGAGTGTTGCGGAGCCGGCCCATCCATCCCGGCTGACAGAGGGGAAAATCTCCCTGCACCAGCCCTGGGGCTTCTCTCACAAAGATGAGAGAATGAGTGCCAAGTTGACACGCCCCCCCGCCCACCCACCCACTGCCAGGAGACAAGGCGGCAGAACCAAGAGGAGGTTTAAGACAAATGCAAAGACAACAGGCCCATCCGTCTTTATTTCTTTTCTCATTCAACAAATATTTGCAGGGACCCAGGGCAGTTCCTTAGGACCTGAAGGGAGGGGATTGTAAAGATGGATGGAGCTTGATTTCTGCCCTCAAAGTCTGCAGAACACAAGGGAGGCTACTGCAAGTCGATCAATAACTGGAATACCTGATAAATGTGATGAAACCAAAGGGAGGTCACGTCACATCACCCCTGCTGGAAATCCTACAAAGGCTTCAGAGACCTCTGAATAAAATCCGATGCCCTGACCTTGGCTCATGAAGCCTGATACATGAGGCCCCAGCTACCTCTTGGACCTCCTGACCCAATGCCCTCCTCCAGTTGACAATGGCCAACGGGTCCCCAGCCACTCCCCCTGCCTGCAACGTCATCCCCTGACCTCCTTTTTGTCGGCTCCTTCTTTTTATTTGAGTCATTCCTCCAGCCCCTTTCCAGAGCAGCCCCCTCTGACCCCACCGACAGTCGCCACTCCTCAGCTTCTATGACATTGTCCTCCATCAACTGTCCTCAGGATGCTTCTGCCCAGGTGCTAGTTCGTGTTGATTAGCGCCCGTCTCTCCTCCAAAATGGGAACCCCAGGAGAGCGGGGACTTTTCTTTCTGTTCTCAACTACGTCATGTGCATCTGGAGCCCTGCCTGGTAGACGGTTAGTAAATAGTAGACACTTGGTAGATGGTCAGTAAACACTTGTTTAGGTAATGAATGACGAAGACGTTTTTGAGCACCTGCCAGGCATCGTGAAGAACACTCAACATGAATTATCTCATTGTCCTCATCACTACACTAAAAGATAGGTGGTATTATTACCTCCATTTTCACCGTGAAGAAAGTCCTCATTTGTGAGAGCTGGGCCTGCTCGTCTGAGCCCTCAGGTGGTAAGTGGTGGAGCCGGGATTCGAACTTAGGTTTGGGTGACTTGAGAACCCAAGCTCATGTCTTCCCGGCACTTCCTCTTCCTATAGGCATTCATCTAGCTCAGTCCTTCATCATTGGCACGTCGTGTCCCACTTTGAGGTGGCCTGAGGTCAGTCGAGTCCCAAATGGCTGGTTTGGGATCTCCCCCCACCCAGTGCACCCACACATTTCTGGAGTTTCCAGGGGTCTTGTGAGGATTGGGGAGTGTCTTTAGGGCAGCATTCTTACAAGGTAAATGAATAGGGCACAGAGCACAGGGGGCTTCTATAGACCCGTGGCCTCAGCTATCTGGAGACTTGGGTTCGAGTCATGGCTGCAAGGTATGAGGGAACACATCACCTCCCAAAGCCTCCCTCTTGCCATATGTAAGATGAAGGGAGTTGGGTGAGGTTGGGTTGTGCCACCGAGGCGGTCTAGGCCTAGACAGTCCTGCCCGCTCAGCTTCCCCACAAGCAAGGGCTCTGCTGCCAACCTACAATAGAAACTTCTGGATAGGCCAGCCCCTGAGGTTCCTTTCGCCTCTCACCTGCCAACATCTGCTTGATTCCATTTAGTGTTGAGACATACCTGTGGAATAGCAACCTGTACTTTTAAAATTTAAAACAAATTTTGCTGACTTTCTCAGTTAATCCTCACAAGAAGGGAGGCAATATTTAAAAAATTATTTTCACGTCATTTGTTGTTTTTTTTAAGATTTTATTTATTTGTTTGACAAAGAGACACAGTGAGAGAGGGAACACAAGCAGGGGGAGTGGGAGAGGGAGAAGCAGGCTTCCAGTGGAGCAGGGAGCCCAATGCGGGGCTCGATCCCAGGACCCTGGGACCATGATCCGAGCCGAAGGCAGACGCTTAACGACGGAGCCACCCAGGCGCCCCTGATGTCACCTGATGGTGTTTCTATCAAAATAAAAAATTTTCAAACATTTAGGGAGTGGATCAAGATGAATGATTTACGTATATTTCCTTCCCTCCTGACCCAAATTCCATTAAAATTTTTTTTTTTTTTACTGCGATCGTGGTCTACAACTTTGCAGGGGAAACAAAGATATTGTTCATGGACTAGGAATTCAAAACAACTTCCGAAAGATTGAAATTAGACACTATCTGATCTATGGAGAAGGAAGTCTGGAGAAAGCCATAGTCTCTAACCCGGCTCCAAGCTCAAACAGAAGGAGTAAGGAGGCTCTGTGGTACTGATGGGGGATTATTTGTGGGCCACACTCTGCCCAGTGAGGCTGATTGAGTCCTTTGCCCTCCTTACTTTGGGGGCAGTGGAAGTGTGGACATTGGGACTCTGGTGCAGGCTGGTCCCTAGGGAGCCGCTGACCCCACGAGGGACGCCGGAAGACAAGTTGCTGACACTCCCCTCGCAGCAGCACCTGTCGCTCTGTCCTCCTCAAAGGCAGGCAACAGGAAATAGGAATATCACTACCAGGCAAGCAAACTGCATCCCAGATGCAAACGTGATCAGGAGCCAAGAATCTCTAAGTACTTGGGAAAAAAAAAAAAAAAAAAAAACCTCCTGAAAGAGAAAAATACTGTCCAAGGAAGCAGAGATAACAGGGCCAACAGAAGATGGCAAACCAAATGTGATTGATCAATTTAGAAGGGCAAGATAGGGTGTTGTATTCCTCAAACAAGAGCGGGGGATTCTGTGATCAATTAGAGAATGTCGAAATTTAAAAAATATAATAATAATCACGTGGGGTTTTTTTTTCCCTCATTACAAAAGAATATCTGCTAACTGCGGAAAATATGGGAAAAATACAGAATAACAAAGAATCCAAATCATTCCTATCACAGCACTGAGAGAAAACTTTTATTTTAGTGTCTTTCTTTTCAGTTTCCAAATATATATGTAGAGATATGTAAATATATACAAGTACACACATATATTATTTTTCAAATCATTTTTATACAAAAGGTATTACACTGTTGGTAACATGCTTTAAAAGAACTCCCACCCCAACAATATATTCCGAATATCTTCCCATGTCATTAACCATTTATCTACATATGATTTTTAACACATGCATGCTATGACAGTGTATGGATCCCTCCATAATTGATTACCCCAATCCCCTATCTTTGTACATGTAGATTGGTTCCAACTTTTCACACCTAGGAATAAATGATGCGGGGAGAAGCATCCTTGAACGTGAATCTTGGCCACCTGTGTGCATGGTTGAGGTGGCAATCTTCTGAAGCCCATTTAAAGTATGGGGATCATCATGATGATAGTGATAGCTAACATTCACAGAGCAAGTGAGACCAAACTAGTGTGACTGTCCCCAGGTGCCATGTTTGGGCTTGTTCTTGGAACCTACCATTTGGAACCTGGAAGGCTGGCTTAGCCACTTGATAGCCATGTGACCTTCAGCAAGCCCTTACAACTCTCTGAGCCTCAGTTATATCATCTGTAAAATGGGGCTAGTGATCCTACCCAATTTACAGACTACTTGTAAGGATTGAGTGAGACAATACAGCAAAGAGCACAATGCCTGGTTCATGGAAAGAATTCTGTATATATCCATCTGTCTGTGGAGCTAATCAGGAAAGAACATCACTGCTTCATTCACACAGTGAGGAGTGCTCAACCAGCCTGTCTCGATAATCTCTTTGTCAACCACTGTGCAAGTAGGAGTTTTCTCTTTTGCTCTTCACATGCAACTAATCTGAGGGGGAAAAAAAGGAGGAATAAGAAAGTTCCCAGGATTCCCTCCAGCTTCCTGCTGGCTGCAAAAATCCATAAGGAATCTGCTTCTGGGGGGGGGCTGGCTTCCCATCTGGCTGTAATCACCCGCCTGCCACCCGAAGTACGAGCACCTCACAAATTAGGGAAATCAGAGGCAGCCACTTCCGACAGAGCACAGGCAGCAGGACGCCGAGAGGCGGCAGAACCACTTGCCGAAGCTAAAATTAACAAGCTTCTTGGGTTGAAGGTTTTAATTAAAAAATGCTAGAGAATTATTTCCTTAATTCAGATACTTCTTCTTAGTAATCACTTTCCTCTGCTCTGCCCTGAGACTCTATCTGCAGCTCGTTTAATGGATGTTCTCGGCAGCCTGAGCTGCACAGGACCAGTGGCGGGAGTTTGGAGATGTGGCTGTCAGACGTGGGTGTCCTTCGGGGCTCCATCCTGGGGTCCCAGACCTCTTCCTGCTATGCGTTTCCTCTGGCCCACAGCGTCCTCTCCAATGGCTTTAGGTGCTGGCCACGTACTGCTGACCCTCCATTGGCTTCACAGCATGGATGGTCTGTGATCTCCTGAGCCGCATCCCAGCTGCCCACTGGGGAGCACCATAGGCAGCAATGGGAATCTCCCCCTTCTCCCCTTCCTCTTCCACTTCTCAATTCAGGGCATAGGGTACTAGATCTGGATGCCCAAGCCAGATACTGGAGTCATCTAGGCTCCTGGGGCAGACACCGTGCCCTGACCATATCTCTCATCCTGACCATTCAGGGTACACCAAACAGACTTCATCTGCAGGCACCTGCAGTTTGTGACCTAAAGGTTTCTCTGTCATCTATATGGGGGCTCAGATGTGCTGGGGAATGAGCCCAGCCTCCAGAAGCAGCCCTCAAATACCCCAGCTCCCTTGCAGCCTGAGTGGGATTCCTCTGTGGTCATGGTCTACACTATCCCTAGAAAATGGGATAGGCCTCCCCGGCGAGATTAAGTGGCTTTTGTCTTCAGTGGTAGCTGCCTCGATCCTCACTGGCTGCTTCCTCTCCCCACTTCCCCTCCCAACTCCTCCACCTTCACTTCCTAAATGAGATTCTCACTCTTGAATCCTTGTCTCAGGGTCTACTACTGGGGACCAAGTTAAGGATTGTCCTCTCTCCCTTTGAGTCTCTATGTCCATGCATCTGCTACGCCTGTCCCCTTCAAGATCTCTCCAATCTGACCTCTTCCTTTCTGCTCCTACTGCCTTAGTCCAAGCCACCGGCATCTCTGATGTGGACCACCGCACAGCCCCTCAACCTGTCACCCAGCCCCCCATCTTGCCCCTGAAATCCATCATACGGATGCGTTCAAGGTGATCTTCGTAGAATGAAATCTGACTGTGCCACGATTCGGCTTTATCTCACCAACTAGACCAGTGTAGTGAATGTACCCAGCACTGCCCTCCAACCCCACCGCCGTGAATCATCAGGCCCTCTCCGACCATAACCATCCTAGGCAGATCAATATGAGTCCCTTTCACAGTGGTTGCAAAGAAAGGCACAGTTAATCCTGTCCAGGGCAGATCACCCTGCTTTAAATGTTTGGGTAGAGGCGCAGACATCTATATCGTTTCATATCCAATGTTGGCAAATCAAGTGATATTTTCGTAATGATTCCCTGTGAACATTTCAGAGATGACTTCTTTATTCTTATTGATCCTCTTGCCGGCTGTCATCACCCTTTAATTGTGTCTCCTCTCCCCTCCTCCCTCCTAGCCTCTCTGACAGATAGATAATAATGATCTGTAAGTAAACATGAACGTGCACCAGGGGAGCAACTCTCGAAAAGCACTCTGCATGTCAGGAGGCAGGCAGACAAGCAAAGCGCTGGAACCGTGCAGACCCCAGTTAGAATCAGAGCTCCGCACTTTCTAGACCAGGACAGTCCGAGAGAACATTCTGTGTCAGTGGAGTCTTCTACACCTGTGCCGTCCGATGTAGCCACCAGCCACCCGTGGTCCTTGAGGACGTGAAGCGCGCTTAGTACCACCGAGGAGTTGGATTTTTAACTTATTTTAATTTTAATTAATTTAAATTTAATAGCAACATGTGGCTAGTGGCTACTGTCCTGGACAGTGCAATTTTAGAAGCCCAGTCCTGTCATCCCTCTGAGCCTCTACTTCTTCCCCTGTCAAATGGAAATAATAATTTCTCTGCCATTAGGCCAACACCAGCTGCTGTAACAAACAGGCTCCGTGGCAGAGTGGCTCCAAATCAGAAGTTTCTTTCTTGCCTGAGTAACAATCCAGGGCCATGTCTCTGCCAAGGGACATCAGGAATTCAAGATGGTGGGCTCTGCTTCCTTCCACACAGGGTCACTCTAGTTATTCCCAGTCCAGCCAGTAGGAAGGGGGGAAGAGCAGATTTCCAAGGCTAGGGATTTTATCTCAAGCAATTGAGGTAGCAGTTACAACATCATGTCTACTCTTCCAACTGTTGGCAAGAACTCACTCACATTACCACTACTACCTGCTAGAGAAGCTGAGGAATTAGACCCAGCTGGGCAGCTCTGTTCTAGCTAAAACTCTTGCTCTGGGATAAGGAGAGATTTTGGGAGACAGGTAACTGTATCCATTGTACCTACTCCGGAGGGTTATTGTAAGGGTTAGATGATATTCTGTGCATAACACAGTACTTGTATATCATTCAGTTTTTGCTGAACCCAACCATAACACTTAGTGTCTTAGAACAACACTTAGAGCCTAGAACAACGACCAATTTAGCTCTCAGTTTGGGCTGGGTTCGCTTGAGTGGTTCTAATCTCAGATGATCTCGGCTTACTCATGCCATTTCAGGAGGTTGCTGGGTTGTGTTGGCAGGGGAGCTGGCTGATCTAGGACAGTCCCAGATGGACCATCTTGTCTCTGCTCTACTTAATTTCTTATCCTCCAGCTGGCTAGTGACAGAGTTCCAAGATAGTGAGGGAATATGCACAAGGCCTTTTGGGGCTTAGGATTGGAACTGGCACCCAAAACCACTTCTGCCATGTCCTGTTGACCCAAACAAGTCACAAGGCCAATCAAGATGCAGGAGCAGGAAAAGAGACTCCCTCCTATTGATGGGAACAGATGCAAAGTCCCATTGCCAAGAGGTATAGATACAGGGAGGGGAATAATGAGCACCATTTTCACAGACGATCTACCATAATTTGACACACAACTCATTTGATAAATGATGCCTAATACTATATTATTAATCTGTGAGGGCAAATGGATTTTTCTATATTGTCCACTCATTTATTCATTCAGAAATGTATTGAGTCCATACTATGGGTCAGGCTTTATGCTAAAGATAGTGGCTGGGTTTGCTGTGTTGGGCACTGAGCTGCCATCAAGAAGTCAAGTTAATTTTTATATCATAAAAAGGAGAAAAAATAAACTTCAGAATAAAAGCTGGTTCTCTACCCCTTGGCTCCTGACTGATGCCCAGCATCCTCTTGTCATTTCCTGGGCACCTCTGATGAAAAGGTAGCTTGTTAACGCTGACCCCCATTGTTTTGACTATGGTGTAGTCATCTCTCTGAGTCTGGGTGTATTACCAATGAAGTTTGTAGCTGCTTGTGGCTTTGTCTGCTGGAGGAAGGCACTTTAGAATAAACCTGGATGGATCCAGCATGAACTGACAGAAGCCTTTGGAAAAAGAGAATAAATAGCCCACTGATTCAGAAGGCTATATGAAAGGAATCCTTCTTGCTTCAGCGTAAAACAACTTGTCTTGCCTGCAAGATGAATCAGAAGCATAAAGGGTGATGAATGGGAGTCATTTCCGAAGCACTGGGAAATATCATGAGCCCCATGGTGAAGTTACATCTGGAGCCTACGAGGTACATCTTGGGCCCAGGGACATCCATCTCTTCTCTCCCCAGGTAGCTGTAGCCCTGCTCCCACTATCTTGCTATCAAAACCAGCATCCTTTTGCAGCTAAGCACCTCGTTGGGGACATGTTCTCTCGAAAACTCCCAAACAAAAAGAAAATACAAATTGAAGACTGAATTAAATACCCAAGATAGGGAACCCTGGAAAAATAAGCAAGTTTCCAGGCCTTTGCCTTGCCTCTCTCCTGCTTTGGGCATCAAAGTGACATAAAAGCACACCGGGACCTTTTGCATCAGAAAGGAATCACTCCTTAGGAGATTTTCTTCCCTATAGTTTATTATGAAAAGTTTCAAATCTACGGCAGAGTTGAAAGAACTTTATCTATCACAAAGATGCTACCACTTAATATTTTATTTTTCTTGCTTTATCACTTACCTTTCAATCAACCCAGGCTTCTTGTTTTTCTGATACATTTCGAAGTAAATTGCAGCCATCAGCACACTTTGGCAGGGGCTTATTAAGACCACAGATGTCAGGAATCCATATCCTGTTCCCTGAATCACTAGCTGGGGGATCTGCATTTTTAATAATTATTAACCCCACTTTACAAGTAAGTAAAAAGAAGTTCAGAGATGGGTCATAGGACCTGCCCAAGGTCCCATAGCAAAAAGGTGCTAATGCTGGGATTTTAAACCCATTCAGGGCCTGTATACTCTGAGCCTGTGCTTTGTCCCTTTTGCCAAAAAGGCTGTCTGTGAGGCCTGTTCCTGTCACTTCTGGCCCAGACCTGCCTATTGTAGCAGGAGCTACAGGGCCCCTGGCTTAGCAACTGTGTCTCTGAATTTCCTCAATGCTTCTGCACAGAGCGTGAGACTGGCCAGGCCCAGGTATAGAGAGTCTGTGGTTTGGGCAGGCCTCCAGCTTTACTTGTAGCCCTTGAACCAAGACTTTTTGTACCTCTTGAAATTTGCAAAATGGGCACAACAATGGGTTTCCGACTCTCAGATTTAGTGAGATGGTTCGTGGAATCGTGTGAGTGCCGAAAAGAAGTTCCTTTTATAATGATACTCATTAACAAGCATAGTCTTATAAATCTCAGTCTGTAAACTTGGGCAGGCACAAAAATGGACTTAATTTTTTTTTCCCTGTAACCAAATTTGTTTTAGTTTGAGCTCCTCCCATTTTACTTCAGATTCCTCAGAAACATACCTTAAGGTGAGGATTCAGGTAAAAGTGACTTAAAAGGAAGTGGTCTCAGGAAAAGATGACGAAGGTGAAGGCAAGTGAGACCTCCGTGGGGGGGGGGGGGTGTCAAGCCAGGTCCCATGGAGGACAACCTCTACTCAAACCTGCAAGGTGTTAGGGACAGTGACGGTCACACGTTAGAATGTTTCAGATTGGGGGTGCACAAGCTGAAGATTTTTTTAAAAAATATTTATTTATTTATTTATTTATTTATTTATTTATTTGAGAGAGAGAGCGTGTGTGTGAGTGGGGAGAGGAGCAGAGGTGGTGGGAGAGGGAGGGGGAAAAATCTCAAGCAGACTCCGCGCCGAGCATGGAGCCCCATGCAGGGCTCGATCTGATGACCCTGAGATCAGAACCTAAGCTGAAATCAACAGTCAGATGCGTAACTGACTGAGTCACCCAGGCGCCCCAAGCTGAAGATTTTTATCTCCTTCTCTCTGCCCCTGTCAAGTATTAGTTAAAGTCTTTCCTGGGGGATGTGAATGCATAGGCACTTTGGGTTCTCTAGGTGGGCAGGGCCAAGGGGGTTCTGGAAGCCTGAGGGCAGCCCCACCACAAAGAGACATAGATGCTGGCCATAGAGAACCAAACACGTGGGGACAGTGTGTGCATAAAAATGGCAAGAGATCCAAGGAATGTAAGCAGGGCACAAGTAGCATGTGCTCCAAACCCCATGCTGCCTCAGGCAGAAATCCAGACTGGGTCTCATTGGGGTCACCTTGGCGGGCATACGACGTACCCAAGTGTGGCAGTGAGACAGGGATCAGATCCTTCTGTTCTAGTCTGTTCCCTCTGGCAACAGCTACAACATCCTGACCTGTGTGCTCTTGGCACATCTGTCCACCCGAGTCATTGACAAATGAGTCTGTGTCTCTGACCCCCAGCTTGGCCCGCAAGAGCTCTTCTGATGTCTTCACACCACTCTGGGATTCAGGAAACTGTCTCTAGGAGCCTGCTTTGGCACCTGGATTCTTCTGCTCCGACGCCATGCTTTGGCACAGGAACCTCAGAAGGGGGTGGTCTCGGTTCACATGTCAGACCTATCCCAGGCTGGGCACCAAGAACACGGGTCTTACCCCTCCCGTCTGCGGGTGACCCCCACGGGAAGGGCTGCTGCAGAAGTGTGCAGCTCTCAGGTGCCCCAACCTACCTGGGGATCCTTCCTTGCCCTGGGACTGGGGAGGGGGGTGAGGAGTAGAGCTCCTTCTCACGGTCCTAACACTATCTGAGCTCTTGGGTTCTCCTGTACTCTCTTCTTTCTTGATCCCTGCAGAGCTTTTCAAAAACTACGACATCTTGTCCTTACTAAACATTCTTCCAAATAGTTTGTCCGCAGCCCAAGGGTGCTTCCCAAACTTCAGCACACACGAGAATCACCTGGGGGACTTCATAAACACTGCCGCTTTGTGCAGGTCACATCCCCAGAGATTCCGAATCAGGATAAAGACTTCAAAGCTCTCAAGCCAGGAGCCTGACTGCTTTATTATGTCTACTCTTCTGTGTCAACTCTTTCTTTCTCAGGCAGAGATGACTTGGCAGCCACCTGCTGCCTGAATCGGGGGAGAGGAGGTGCTGTAAGGACATGTAACAACTCCAGTGAATACTCCAGACCATGATGCTACTTCACGAGGCTTTATCCCAACTTGTGAAGCACTTAAAAAAAAAAAAAATTATTACAAACTGATTGTTTAGTCTTGAGGTGTCCTCCTTATACACATCCCATTGTGATTTTTGTAATTGGGGGGGTGCTTCTCTTCCCCTCCTGCAGCAGCCTCTTTGCCAGTTTCTCCCTGCTGGATTGTTCTTTATGATAGATATGGGGTTAAAAATCCATTTGGCCATGGGTTCTTCCGAAAATTCATGCTCGTACACGGAACAGACCACTTGCTCCGGGGGAAGGAGGCGGCAGAGCATAGTGGTCAAGAATGTGGATTCTGGGGCTGATAGCCTGCCTCTGCCACTTTTGAGCTGTGTGTGATTTCAGGCAAGTTCATTTCTCTGAGTCTTAGCTTCTCCAACTGGAAAATGAGGGTAATAATGTCAACCACCACAGAGGGGGGCTGTGAGGACTTAAATGAGCACATGTAGGGCAAGTGCTCAGCGCAGATGTGTGGCTGTTACAGGTATCCGTAACAGCAAGTGTTTCTCGACTGGGGTCGTAGCCTGAGGTTTCTCCTGGAAGTTTTCCATTTGGGTACCCCTCATTCCCATCTGGCTGCAGATGGACTGGGTTCGAGAAGCCATGGGGATTGGAGAATGTGAGTCGGCTATTTGGTGACAGTGTCAGAATTTGAGCCCAGGTCTGGCTCCAGATCCCGCAGCCTCTTCACTGCTTTATTCAATGCTTTCCATTGACAGCTGAACCCCTCTTCTTCCTCCAAAAAACCCTTCAAAGCAGATTTCTTGAGAATCCAATGAAACTCACGGGTCCTCGTGGATCCTAAAATGTCAGAACTACTAAGTGAGTCAAGGGCAGAGGGCCTGTGAGAGGGAGGGTTCTAAGCCATTCTGGAGAATGTCCCCTTTACATTAAACCAGAAATATCTTGTGGGGTCCCATTGGTTCAGACCTGGCTTTGTTAGAAATGACACTGGCAAAAAGGGGTACACAGGCAAATGCTGAGGAGTAGGCTTAAGTGGTTTTTAATTTTACATTTTAGAGAAGTCCCAATTTGAAGTCGGGAGAAGATAGTGGGAAGGTGTGGAGACCCCCTTTATAGCAGCTTACATTCATTGAGGGCCAACTACGTGCTAAACTTCTAAGAACTTTATACATGTTATCTTGTTTCATCCTGTCTCAGTCAGCTCAGGCTGTTATAACAAGTACCATAGACCGGGCAGTTTAAACAACAAGCATTTATGTCTCACAGTTCTGGCGGATGGGAAGTCCAAGATCAAGGTGCCAGCAGATGCAATATCGTCTACTGAGGACCTGCTCCCTACTTTAGGGACAACTGCCTTCTTGTTGTGCCCTCACATGGTGGAGAGACAAAGAGGAAGCAAGCTCTCTCCTTTCTATTCTTATAGGGGCTCTAATCCCATCACGAGGACTCCACTCTCATGACCTCCTTACCTCCCAAAGGCTCCCATCTCCAAATACCATCTTATTGGGGATTGGGATTTCAACATATGAATTTAGAGGTGGGGAGAGAGATCCAGTCCATAGCACATTTTATAGCACATCCTCCAACAACAACCCTATGAACTCGGTGCCATTCTGACCCCCAACCGAGAGAGGAGGAGGCTTGGCTTAGGAATGGTAACTAACTCGCCCAAGTTCATGTTGGCTATTTGGTGACAGTGTCAGAATTTGAACCCAGGTCTGGCTCCAGATCCCGCAGCCTCTTCACTGCTTTATTCAATGCTTTCCATTGACAGCTGAACCCCTCTTCTTCCTCCAAATAACCCTTCAAAGCAGATTTCTTGAGAATCCAGTGAAACTCACGGGTCCTTGTGGTTCCTAAAATGTCAGAACTACTAAAGCTGTGTCAGCTGGGAGTGCCCAGTTCAATGTCGGTTTCTTCCCACTCAGACATCTCTCTTGGGGTGTCAGCCTTACCTTACAGTCTCGGGGTGGATAGCACAGGGATCAGAAACAAGCCAAATATACAGGTAAACATCACAGCAGGATCCTCCATCCATTCAGTGGGGTTACATTGTCATGACCTTGGCCAAACCATCTGACCTCTTCAAGTGTCAGTTTCCCCATCTGTAAAATAAAATGCTAATAGTACCTACTTCTAAGTTTTGTAGCGCTTTAATGAGATATGGTATGTGAAGCTCTTACAACAGAGGCTGACGCATCATGAGCTTTCCAATAAGTATTTGCTGTGATACTATTATTGCTGGTCCAGAACTAATAGTCCCTGTTGCTTCTGTTGCTTTCTCTTTTCTACTATTTATCACATTTTTTTTTTTAAGTATGTATCTTGCCTCATCACCAAGGCAGTGAGCTCTTGAGAGCAGCCAGACTGCTTGGCATTAGATTTCAAAAGTATCCCTCTCCAGCTCTGTGATCTTGGGGAAGCCCCTTCACCTTCCTGAGCCTCTGTTTCCTTTCCAGTGAAATGAGCATAATAATAGCACCTACCCTGCACTATTGTGTGTCTATGTGCAACAGGCCAGAACAGTCCCCGGGACATAGTAAGGGCTAAATAAATGTTAAGTATTATTGTCCTTATAGTGACTGGTGGTATTGTCAGTAACACTGTTCCGCTGAGAGCTGAGCTCACAGATTTTGCTCAGTAAATGCGGTGGGATGTGAGGTGACCCCTTCCAGGTCAGACAACCGATTCTACTCCAGTCCGTGGGTTTCCTCTTCCAGGGAATACATAAAGCAACAGGCCCAGCACCCACCCTGGCTGATCCAGGAACAAGAGTCCCAAGCAGAAACAGACACTGAAATATGATGCTCCCGGCCCAATAAAATTGTCAGATGGGCTGCTCTGAGCAAGTGCCTGATTAAGTGAATCTAACTGCCGCCGTAGGTTACTCCTCGGCACCATTGACTTGCGGGGAATCGATCGACGGTCTGGGCTGGAAGCAGAAGCGGTACGGGGAGGTGAGGGTGTCTGGGCAGGCCTCCACTGTCAGAAACCAATTACTTATGTCTCCAGGACTGCCTGGCAGGAGGGTCATAAATCATGGTGGTAATCGATAGCTTGGGGGTGGACAATCAGGTGGCAGGCGTGGGGGCTCCTGAGGAGGTGGAAGGACCCAGGTCCCAGAGTGGTTATATCGGAACTGGTCAGAAAAGCCCCAAACCCAGCTCTGCTCTTTTTTCTGACTGTGTGAGCTTGGGCAAGTCACTTGACCTCAGGGACCATTTTCTCATCTACAAGATGGGGCTATCAATACCTCACAGGACTCCTGGGAAGCTTAAAGGAAGGAGATGCAGACAGCCCTGTCCACCACCCTGTCCACCGAGACAGCCACCTGTGGCCAGCCAAGACCTTGAAGTGCAGTAAGTCCAAAGTGAGACGCGCCGCAAATAGAAAAGAACACAGCGGATTTCGAGGACTTCGTATGAGAATAAGAATGGACAGTAACTCCTTAATGCTTTTTCATATGGAGTGCATGTTGAAATAACATTTTAGGGCTATCGGATTAAATAAAATACACTATGAAAGCTAATGGCAAATGCTTCTTTTTAGGTTTTTTAATGTGACTACCAGAAAAGAACGAGTGGAACACATCTCAATAACTTTTTATATGGGTCCCCTGTTGAAATGATATTATCTGCGATATACTGGGTTAAATAAAAACATGTTATTTAAATTAATTTCACCTCTTTCTTTTTAGGTTTTTTTTTAATGCGGCTATAAGAAAATCTGAAGTTATGTATGTGACTCTCATTATATATCTGTTGAATGACACTGGTCTCTTGCTTTCTTTCTCTCATATGTTTTTGCTTCATGAAATCTGATGAGCTCCGCACTCCCCTGGACAAATTCCATCTTTCTCTGAGTCTCAGCTTCTTCACCAGACAGAAAGAGAAAAAAATCAGAGTTAATATCTAGCAAGCCTTTACCAGGCACCATTGCAAGTATGTTACATGCATTCGCTCCCGTACTCGTCAGAACGACACTATAAAAGAGACATCAACCCATTTCACAATTGAGGAGACTGAGGGTCCAGCCCTTACCGAAGTTGTGTAACCAGCAAGAAGAGCCAGGACTCGAAGCTAGTTCTACCTCACTCCAGTGCCCATATTCTTTACTACTCTATACTTGCTCTTATTCACTTGCTTAATTTAGGACCAGAAGCATGTCAAGACAGACGATCAAGGAGGGATTTGCAAGCTCAAGCAAAATTCCTCGCTCAGCCAGTTCCAAGTACCCCATACAGTGTCTTGCAAGGACTGGACAAAACCCCACTGGGTGGCATGGCTTCCTCTCTGATGTAACCACTCTGAGAGCCAAATATTGAGAAGTAAGTGGCCCACATACGTGGCCCGAGGACCCCCATCTTCCCTAGAGCTGCAGTCTTCCTATTGGCTGAGCACAGGTTGGGTAATTCTCATCTGAGAGCCAGCCCCCCAACCTTACCCCACTCACCTCCTACCTGAACATTCTCACAGCTTTCCTGAAATTGGCAAAAATCTTGAGGGGGGGCTCTGAACTTCTCAGGCTACTACTGAGCTAGCATTATATTATGTCATGAGATCGAGCCCCATGTCCAGCTCCACGCTGAGCGAGGAGACTGCTTGGGATTCTCTCTCTCCCTCTGCCCCTCCCTCCCACATAAAAAAAGAGAGAGAGAGAAAATAGCTCCCTTTCATTGAGCGCTTACTCTGTGCCAGGCCCTGAGCCAAGCACTTTGCCTACATTGCCTTTCTCGGTCTTCACGAGAACCTAGGAGGTGGGGTGCCAAAATGATCCCCTATTCCCAGAAGTGGAAACTGAGGTTTGGAAGAGCCAGGTATACCTGGGCCTCCACACGCCATGACCTGGCCCGTTCCCTGACTGCAGATAGAACAGGACGCAAGCCCCCAGGTGGGCTGGCCTGCATTGGCTAAATCCACTTTTGGATCCTGTTTGCCCTGCAACCGGCACGGTGATGGCGAGAGCCTAGAGTCCTGCTCTTCACGCTGCAAATTGAATTACATCCATCAGCCTGGCGCCAGCGCTATTGTTCCCAGGGCCTTCCCAGTTGTAATTAGAATATTTTTATTTTCCCTGGGAGAGGGAGGACAGCCGATCTCAGCTTCAATAACCTTGCCGGGGGCCAGAACCTGGAACTGCAGGGCTGGTGGGCCATCAGATGGAGCAGCCAGCAGGAGTGGGAGGGGAGGGAGGAGATTCTGTGTTTGCACAGGGGCGGGGTGGGGGGGGAGACCCTCTGCCCTCTCCCACCCTCAGTGAGCTGCTGTGATGTTAATCGTGGTGAAGAAGGAGCCCAGCAGGAAGTGACTTTGAAGAGGACACACGCTTGCACGTGCACACACACACACACACACACGCTCGCTAAGGCATGAGGGACAAGGGAAGTCAGCTCATTGGCTCACAGACTGAAGTCCAAGTGCAGCAACATCAGAAGGACCACATGGAGAAGCTGGGAGGCAAGCCTCATGGTTCACCCCACGCTCCGGGTACAGTGGTTAGGGCAATGCCGCCCCAAAAACACAGAAAGCACGCTTCACAGGTAATTTAAAATTTTCTAGTAGCCACATTAAAAAAAAAATGGTAAAAAGAAACAGTTGAAATTAATTTTAATAATCTCTTGGATTTAACCCAGTACATCTTTTTTTTTTTTTTTTAAAGATTTTATTTATTTATTTGAGAGAGAGAGAATGAGAGACAGAGAGCATGAGAGGGAGGAGGGTCAGAGGGAGAAGCAGACTCCCTGCCGAGCAGGGAGCCCGATGCGGGACTCGATCCCGGGACTCCAGGATCATGACCTGAGCCGAAGGCAGTTGCTTAACCAACTGAGCCACCCAGGCGCCCTAACCCAGTACATCTAAAGGGTATTACGTCAATGTGTAATCAATATGAAAAATTATTTACGATATTTCAAACGAAGTCTTCAGCATCTCGTGTATTTGACACACCTAGCACACCTCTACTCACACTTGACCGTTTCTGCGCTCACCAGGCATGTGTGGGTGACGTACCGCGGGTTGCAGGGTCAGGGTTTGCACTGTGGAGCCTGATGCTCCGGGCTCAAGCCTTGCCCTGGTATTTGCTTATGGCATCATCTAAGTTACAAACCTTTCTTCCTCACCTCCTTCGTCTGTGGGATGTGTGATGATCATGACCTGTAACTCACAGGCTTCTGTGAGCATTAAATGTAGTAATTCACACCAACCCCTTAGCAGAGTGCCTGCACGTAGGAGGTCCTGGCGTGTTAGCTCCTGAATGGTTCTTCCCATAACTAATGACAGCTACCATACAGGATGGTGTCATCCAAGCCAAGCCTCTTGCTGGCTGCTTTACACCCTGCATTCACTGTAAGCCCATCACAATGCTTTGAGGTAGAAATCATTAACATCTATATTGTATAGATGCAGAAACTGAAGCTCAAGGAGGGGCTAGCTCCTACTGACTGCAGGATGAAATCTTAAAGCGGCTGATGAAGGACTTTGCGATCTGTCCCTCTCTACCTCGATAGCTGGACAGCAGAGTGATGGCGAGTATGGATGCTAGACCCAGCTGACCTGGGCTCAAATCCCGTTTCTATCACTTACCATCTGTGTGACGCTAGGCAGATTGCTTCCACACTCTGAGCCTCAATTTCATCATCTGTGAAATGGGGGCAATCGACTGCATAAGGTCCTTGTGAAGACTTAATGAGTTAATATATAAAGAGTGCTTGGCACAGAGTAAGTAGCATATAAATGTAGGCACTTTTATGATTTTTATTGATGGCATTTTTCACCACTGCCTGTCCTGTCTCTAAGGAGGACCATTACAAGCAGTCCCGTCCCCAGATGGACCACATTCTCTCTTTCCACACTGCGGGTCCTTTACCCAGCCTGTTCCTTACATCTGCATTATGTCACTTCCTTCCCTTAGTCCTTTCTGGCTTTGCTGCCCCTTTGTCTAGAAAATCAGGACTCAATCCCCTCCCGGGGCGTCCACTAGCCCCCACGCCTACCTCCCTATGTGGCCCTGCAATGGCTGTTCCTCTGTCCCACGGCAAAGACTCCATCAGGACAGGACCGTGGCTGTCATGTCGATCTCTGCCCCAGCCCCAGCACCAGCCTGGCTCAGGGAGAACGTTCAGAAACACGTGCACCCTGAACGGAGATCTTCCCGGTCCCTGGAAAAGAGGCGGCAGCCATCCTTTCTGTGCTTGGTTCTGCCTGGCTCTTGGTTTACCACACAACTCAGTCCATTTTCTTGACGTGTAACAGGACGAGTCACTTCACCTCTTTATTCTTTTCCCTGGACTCTAACAAGGCATAATTTGCACACGGTAAAATGCACAAATCTTAAGTCCATGGCTCGATTAATTTTGCCAAAGGCAACACTCTTGTATCACCCTGATCAATTTATATAAAATCTTTCCAGAAGCTTCCCTGTGCCCCTTCCTAGTAAGTACCCTTCCCCCAGGGGTGAGCACTCCTCTGATTCCTATCGCCATTGGGAAACTCTGCCTGCCCTTGAATGAACTTCAGGTGCAGAACTCCTATCGTACATGCTCCGTAATTTCTGTGAGATTCATCCACGCTGTTGAACGTCGGTGGTTCATCCCTTTTTATTGCTGAGTAGTATTCTGCTGTATGGACACATAATTCCCTCCCGCCTGCCCCCGCTATTCTCTTGTTTGGGGACATTTGGGTTGTTTCCTGTGCAAGTCTTTTTGTTTTCATTTCTCTTGGGTAAATACCTTGGAGTGGAATTGGTCCTATGATAAGAATGAGAAGACTATGTCTTACTTTATCAGAAACTCACAGATTTCCAAAGCGTTTATACCACTTTGTCTTCAAGACTCTGTTTTCTCCATTTGCAAGGATGTGGATGGAACTAGAGGGTATTATGCTAGCGAAATAAGTCAGTCAGAGAAAGACAAATACCATAGGATCTCACTCATATGTGGAACTTAAGAAACAAAACAGATGAACATAGGGGAAGGGAAGGAAAAATAAAATAAGATGAAAACAAAGAGATAGACCAACCATAAGCGACTCTCAACTATAGGGAACAGAGTGTTGCCGGAGGGGAGGGGGGTAGGGGATGGGGGAAACTGGGTGACGGACATTAAGGAGGGCACGTGATACAATGAGCACTGGGTGTTATATGCAACTGATGAATCACTAAATTCTACCCCTGAAACTAATAATACAGTATATGCTAACTAAATTGAATTTAAATTAAAAAATTTTTAAAAAGACTCCGTTTTCTCTGCTGTAAGCCAGGGCTGATGCGCAGCGTCCCTTAGTCAGGGAGGCGTTGTAAGGAGGAAGTCAGGAACTTGCACACCAAGTGGCTTAGCTACAGTCATTGTTATTCGCATTTGCCCTCCTGCCAGGTGATTTGCACCCATGGTTGGCGAGTCCCACGGTCAGGGTGTTGTGGGCCCTGAACGTCAGCACGAAACAGGAGATGGTTCACCTTGGAGGTGTCTTTGCTCACCGACTCCTCAGCAGGATTTCATTATCTCCCCCTCTGTGAGGCAGTTCAAATCACTGTGATTATTTGCACATCCTTTGAACCAGAGAGGGCAGGAGACAAATGCCTCCCCCGCCCCGCCCCCACAAAACACCCCTGCCACCACCTTGGAGAAGGACCTCCAGGTGTGATCTCGTGGCTGGCGTCCCCGGTTTAGCTTGGCCAGGAAGGGACATTCTAAACAGAATTCACAGCCTGTTCCCTGGGTCCTACAGGGGCAGATTCTTTGGGCTGCCATCATTAAGGTTCTGTCACAGCCTCAGCTAGAAACAGCTGTTTCCTGGGGATTTGGATTCAGTTGTCAAAACGGCTCTGGTTTGAAACTCTGCATATAAAATCCAAGCCTGTGATTTTGAAGGTGTGTCTCTGTGGGTTTCTGCTGTTGGCAGAACTTCCCATCTATATCTTTTTATATAGATTTCAAAGGGCCCAGTGGCTCAGTCAGACAGGCTCCTGGGCTCTGTCCGGGTGACATCTGACAAGTCAGCGCCTCTCTCTGAGCCTCCATCTCCCCTGAATTTCAGTTTCTGGGAAGCAAAATTATTATTAACTCTGTGGCCAAGGCCACAAGGGTCCTCCCTCTACCAGGTAGCCATTCTCCCCGTTCCTTTCCTGACTTGGAGTTGGACTCATGGCCACCTGGAGTGAAAACTTTATTTTTCATCACTCCCTGTTGCTAGAGGTAGTCATGGGAGTAATTCTGGCCAAGGAGATATAAAAAACAGACGTCACACGCAACTGCCCGGAAGGACCCTAAGAGAGAGAAGTGAGCCTTTCTTTGTCCCTTCCTCCTGCCTACTGACTGGAATGTGTTTGTGATGCAGGAGTTCAAGCAGCCATTTTGGACCAGGAGGAGAAAGCCACATGCTGAGGATGACAGAGCCTCAAGAAAGAAGGAACTCTAGTCGTTGACGTCTGTTCTGAACCAACTGTTCTTGAACTCATTTAACATGAGAGGAAAATAAGCTTTCTTCCTTAAGTCACGGTTATTTCATTTCTCATCCTTGTAACCCATCGGAATCCTAACTGCCTGGTGTTGAGAGGATTAAATGAGCCTAATTTCTATAAAGATGTCAGCACAGTGCCTGGCTCATAGAAATCACTCAATACGGTAGAGATATTTGTATTATTTTAAAGGCAAGAACAAAAGGGATGGTGAATTGTGGTTGGACAATCTGGGGTATAATTTCTGATTTGATTGAGGTGAAAGAAATTCTGAATAGAGTTCCCTGAGCTGGTGTGTGTGTGTGTGTGTGTGTGTGTGGTGTGCGTGCGTGTCCTCAGAGACTACTGCCAGACCTCATAGATGTGTGTGGGGTCCGTTTATTCCCAGGGCTTTGGTCTGGGTAGAGCTGGGTCACATCCTCAGGCGACTCTTACTCTCTCTGCTTCTAGACTCTCGTCTCTTCATTTCTAATCACCTGGTCCAGGGCCCAGCCTGGAAGCTGTGGGCTGTGCTATAATTCCCTAGTTTGTCCTCAGCGCACAGAGAACTCCACTGATGAAATTGGCCCAAATGATCCTTCATTGCCTTTTTTATCCAGGAATAATGCTCCCCTGGCAAAGCTCTGGAGGAGGCTGGGGAAGAACAGCCGCTCTAGCTCTGATTCCTTAAAAGTAGAAATCTGAACAGAAGAGCCTGACAGGACCGGGCACAGTCACACTGAATACCTTTGTCCCCACTGTTCCCGCCAGCTGAGGCGTTTGCTTGGCCCCCGGCCACCATAATAAGATGATTACGTGTTACCAGGGCGCTTGGCTGGCTCAGTCAGAAGAGCATGCAACTGAGTCCGAGCACCACGTTGGCTGTAGAGATTACTTTAAAATAAGACCTTAAAAAAAGGGTTATCATGGGGGCGCCTGGGTGGCTCAGTCATTAAGCGTCTGCCTTCGGCTCAGGTCATGATCCCAGGGTCCTGGGGTCGGGCTCCCTGCTCGGCGGGGAGCCTGCTTCTCTCTCTGCCACTCCCCCTGCTTGTGTTCCTTCTCTCGCTGTGACTCTCTCTGTCAAATAAATAAATAAAATCTTTAAAAAAAAAAAAAAAAGGGTTATTACGTGTCGAGCCCCTGCTCTGTGCTAAGCTTGGTGCTAAACCCCTTCCATGCACTCCTTCATTTCATCTTGATGTCATGGCTGGCATCGTGCCCATTTGGCAGGTGGGGAAGCAGAGGCTTAGTGGTCAAAGAACATGCCCAGCATCACACACTAGTCTGGAGTTAGGCTCTAAGGCTTGGGCTAACCACGACCCCTCCTTCCTGAATTTGCCTTTTCCGTCTGAGCCCTCTGCCCTGAACTGTGCTCCCAGCGGGTGCTAACGATGGTCGGAGTCCCTGCAAATAAATCGGCAATCATTGCCCCAGGAGACAGGAAGCTCGGACAGAGCTGGCCTCAGAATCCCTCTGCTCATTCATAGTAAGCAAACGTTTTCCTTCCAAACAGAAAATGCTTTCTCGTTCCTTTTTGATTACAAAAGCCACTGATGCTCTTCTAAGATATGCAGATGATACATAAAGGTGTAGGGAAAAGCGTGTACTTCCCATCTAAAGAACCATGTATGTGAATGTGTATTAAGCCTTCCTGTGGGTCAGCCCTGCTGGGTGTGCTAAAGACAGGGGCGACCAGCAGAGACTCATCCCTGCTCCCAGGAACTCGCTGCTATAGCACCTGGACACAGACCCTTCCAGCTCGTTTTCTATGCAAAGTCACATGACACATATTTTTTAAAAAGAACGTGGCCATCCTATAGACTTGTCACAGTTTTCCTCTGAATATCATCTGATTATGTCTTTCCACTCCCTTCCTGGAAAGTGGACCGTGCAGAGTGTGGTTTCCCCAGGGCCATCTGAGAGCCGATGGCTTTGGGTTCAGACAACCCGGGTGAGAAACACTTCCCCCAGCGAATACACAAATGGGCTTCCATCTCTCTCTTCCACTTTCCCCGTCTACAAAACAAACAGTACTTCGCTCCCATATTCTGTTGGAGAGCAAATGAGATAACACACACAGACCACAGCACCTGATACACAGTAGGTGTTTCAAAAATGCTGGGTTCCTTCTGCTGTGACTTTATTTTTCTCACGAGCCTAGTGGGGTGATTTTGTTTTGAGTTTTGTTTTTTTTAATGTCGCGGGCTGAGGTCGAGGCACTCATATTTCTTGGCTTATGACATTCACATTATTGTCTGCAAGCATCTCCCATGTGTCATTCATTCATTCATTCATTCATTCATTTCCACTGATCCTCATGCCCCACTCTTACCCACCCCTCCCATACGCACCCCACAGGCAGCCAGTCTGACCTGTTGGATGTCCTTTTATTTGTGTCTGTTCCTGCGAAATGTGTTTTGTGCGCATGTGGTTTTTATTTACCTAAATGGTACCGTGCTGTGGGCTGCATCCTGTTTATTGTTTTCTTCGTGACACTGTGATTTTTAAGACCCACCCATGCTGTCCTGCCTGCATCGATGCCCACTGTATGGTACACCCTGGTGTGTGTGTGTCCACCTTAGTTTACTCATCCATTTATTTAGGGGCCGACACTTGGAGGGGCTCAGCCTGCCGCCGCCGCAGATGGGCACGATGGTGAGCAATCTCATGTGTACCCCCCCGCCCCCGTCACGTGGGCTCGAGTGAATTTCTCTATGGTGGGTCCCATCCTCTGCTTAAGATCATTCCTGAAAAGCCAGATGGAAGTGTAACCGTGTAAAGGTCCTAATAGCTATTTGGGATCCTTACACTTCAGAACTGCGGGGGCTACTAAGAGCCTCATTGTCCTCACTTGTACAATGAGGAGGGTTGATTAGATCCTCTTGAAAATCACCAGAGCAGGAAGGGTCAGAAGACCTTGGGTTCGAGTCCTATTTCTGCCCCTTACCAACTACGTGCCCTTGGGCAAAAGGCTTCACCTGTCTGAGCCTCAGCTTCCTCATCTGTAACATGGGTCCCTAAAAGTACCCGTTTCCTAGGGTATTGTAAGAGATAATGAGATAACGCATGAAAACCTCTTAGCACCTTGCCTAGGTATCCCCACCAGCCACACTCAGTGCTAATGATATGAATACTGGTTACAATATGGTGGTTACAATAACTACAGCAGTTGTTACGAGAGAGCACACCTCCATGTTCTGATCATCACTGAGTCTATGGTAATTGCAGTAGCACAACTGCGTTTTCATTTCTTCCCATGCATTTCCCCATACCACCTGGAGGAGGCAGTAATGAGTCATAAGCCTGTGGTCTGAGCAATGAACATTCAGAAGATTTATAAAAAATCCTCCGTTGAACCTCTTTATAGGGGTTTCACACCACGAATCCTGCTGTTGGATTTCTTTCCTGTACTCACCCCCACCCCGGCCCCTGTCAATGTTTTTAAAAGGCTGATAAGTTAGGGGAATCTTGGCGGCTCAATCCATTAAGGATCCAAATCTTGATTTGGGCTCAGGTCAAGCCCCACGTTGGGCTCCATGCTCAGCAGGGAGTCTGCTTGGGATTCTCTCTCTCTCTCTCCCTCTCCCTCTGCTCTTCTCCCCCCACCCCACCCCACTCTAAATAAACAAACAAACAAACAAACAAATAAATAAATAAAATCTTTTTTTAAAAAAGGCTGGTAAGTTGAACAACATATTACCCTCAGCAAATGCCAGTCTTCTATTTAACCTGCTAGGTTTAGCTGGTCTGCCATTTAAATTTTAATGCAGGTATTCTGTTTTCATTGCTTGCTGTGCATGTGGACCCTACTCTAATGGGATAGTATATCTCACTTTTATGGAGTAGATGTATATAGCTGGTTGCAGACTGGCTTTTCTCCAAATCATTTGCTCACATTGGATTCCACTTTTTAGTATATACCTGTATGGATACAGTCAACGAATGTTTATTGAACACCTAGTATGGTCCTGCCACTGTGTTCTCCATGAGGGAAGGCAGACATTGAACTTTCAGTCCATAGGAGAAGGCAGATGTTGAACAACAAATTACACAGATAATAAGTTAAATTAAAATGTCACAAACTGGATGACTCAGTTGGTTAAAGATCCAACTCTTGATTTTGGCTCAGGTCATGACCTTGGGGTCCTGGGATTGAGCCCTATGTTGTGCTCCCCACTCAGCAGGGAGTCTGCTTCAGGATCCTCTCTCTCCCTCTGCCTCTTCCCCCTCTCTAAAATAAAAAATAAATAAATAAATCTTTAAAAAAATAAAGTGTCACAAATTTATTATATCACATTACACTGTGCTATACTCTATTATGCAAACATATACAGAGAAATAAGTATGGGAAGAGAGAGACCAAGATGTGAATGCTGATTTTCTTTGGATGATGGGTATATCAGACAGCATTCTTTCAGTTGCAAGAATCAGAAACTCAATTTAAACTCATTGAAGTGGAAAAGGGGATTTGTTGTCTCATGTATTTAGTTGAATGATATGAAATTGTCTTTTTGGGATCAAAAATTGCCAAATATTGGAGCTGCATATGGCTCAATTTAATAACTGAAAACTCTATTAAAATACTGGCTTCAGGTGTAGTTGGATCCAGGTGCTCAGACAAAGTCAGCAATCTCTCTCTCCATATGTCTCAGCTGTCCTTTCTTCTGTGGAGTAGGCTTCATTCTCAGGCAAGTTCTCCACAGACTGAGGAAAGACTGGCCACTCTCGGCTCCCAGCCTCTTTGCAGCTTAGGACAATTAAAAAAAAAAAAAAAAAGCACCACTCTCTCACTGATTCCAGGGAAAGTTCTGGGCAGAACTCTAATTCGCTCGTGCCTGGGTTTGGTTATGCTCCCTTTCATGAACCAATCACTGTAGCCAGGGCTGGGGTGCTCTGATTGGCCATTTCTGGGTCACATGCTTCCTCCCCTCACCCCGCACCAGCATGGAGATGGCGTCCGCCCCTAATTAGCTGCGTGGAGAGTGAGGAATGTATAGTTTTAAATTTGAGCACTGCTACTAGATAAAATGGGAAGAAAGGGCTGCCTCAAAGAGATTTTGAGCAATTTTTTTCTTTATTCTTTTTTTTTTTTTACCTCTCTGCATTTCCTAAATTTCTACAGTGAACATGAATTACTTGCAAAAAAACATTTTCAGGTTATTAGAAAGAAACCCAAAGGTATTGAAAATGGAATTTGGACACAAATGTGGCCTGGCTTTATCCCAGGCCAATAATGGCTTTCTGTGTTATCCCTCCAGGTACGATTTGCCTTTTAACCAGAATCAACACACCGTGACTCGGAGGAGAGTGTAATGAAGGAATTTAGGGCACAGCGCGAGCCCACGAGGCCCCAAGCCCATTGTCTGTCTTCACTGGGGCCATATTGCCATGAAATCCGGTTGACCTTGAAAAGCTTTCGTGAGGACTAAACCAACAACCTCAGAAGTGATGTTCAGCCCTGAAACTCAGTTTCCTCACCTGCCAGATGGGGACGCTAACAGTTCCTTTCATACAGGATTGCTGTGAGATTAATGAGCCAGCACAGGTAAGCACAGTCCTGAGACAATGGTCACCCCATTCCTGCCCTTCCAGACGGCCCTCTTCCTGGTCATGTGGGACTGAGCAAAGCTGAATTCAAAGCCAGTTCTGCCATTTACGAGCCGTGTGGTCTCCCGCAGCACAAGAAACCTCATGGCACCTGGGTTCCCTCACCTGAAAAACAGGCATGAAATTACTCCCAGTGCAGAATTGAGAGGACCTGACAGGGTTGCCTTTTAATAAAACAACTTGATGCTTAGTGGACACTCAGTAAATGTTTGCTTTCATTCCCTTTCTGGTGTCCTTTGACCTCTTCCCCAGATGCATCGACAGAAATCACATCCATGTAGTTAGAGACTGTGTTTTATAAATATATTTACATGTGTAATTGTGATCATTATGTAAGGCAGCAAGAAGATGGCAAATTCATGCAGAGTCCGCAAGTTTTTTATTTGAAAGATGCTGAGTTTCTTTTTCTGTTTTAAAAAAAGATATATATCCAGCTGTTCTAAAATGCTAAAAGGTGTTCATTTACAAAATGTTCTTAAGCATGACTGGGGGCTGATATTTCACCCTTTGAGTTGTCTGTCCATCCATTCATCCTTTCTACTTCTTTCCTTCCTTCTTTCCTTCCTTCCTTACCTGCTTCCTTCTTTGCTGTCATCCTTGCCAGCCTTCCACCCACACATCCAGTCATTCATCCATATATCTACCTATCCATTCATCTGTCCATCCATCCATCCATCCACCCATTCATCCTTTAAACATATGATGGAGACTGTGTGCCAAGTCCTTGTTCTGGATGCTGACCACACAGTGATAAATAAGAGAAACAGGGTTCCTGACCTTACAGAACTTACTCCGGGTTCTTGGCAAGTGGAATGGGACTAAAAAGGCTGAGGCTGAGTGCTGTAATTTGGGGGGCTCAGCTTGGTCCCTGGGGGCGGGCGGTCCTCTGGGACACCAGGAAAGTCACTCTCTGCTGTGGAAGACTCTCCCTGCGGATGCCTGGCACTGGGATCCACGAACCACCCAAGAAAAGTCAGTGTGGGTGAGGGCGTGGGTGGGAAGTTTAAGAGGAAGATTTTGGACATCCTAGATGCTCGGGTCTTGGCCGATCAACTGGAATGTAAACATGTTGTCACTTTTTTATACCCTCAATTTAAGATTGGGTTTATACCCATTTTGAGTAGACCCTCACCCTCCTTTGTTTAGCTTCAGCTAATCTATGAGCGGGGTTTTGTTACAGCTGACGTGTCCTCACCGCAGCCAGTGAGGATTATTTTGCTTAATCTTTGCAGCAACCATTTGAGCTGGATCTGTTACACCAATTTAGAGATGAGAAAATACGTGATAAGACAGGTGAAGTGGCTCATCCTGGATCAGACAGAAAACCCCAGTTGCAGGATTTGTACCCACAGTCCTAAGCTGGTTTGTCTGTGTGTCTGTCTGTTTGTTTAAAGATCCATTTATTGGGGGGCGCCTGGGGGGCTCAGTCATTAAGCGTCTGCCTTCGGCTCAGGTCATGATCCCAGAGTCCTGGGATCGAGCCCCGCATCGGGCTCCCTGCTCGGCGGGAGGCCTGCTTCTCCCTCTCCCACTCCGCCTGCTTGTGTTCCCTCTCTCGCTGTGTCTCTCTCTGTCAAATAAATAAATAAAATCTTTTAAAAAAATAAATAAATAAAGATCCATTTATTGGGGCACCTGGGTGGCTCAGATGGTTAAGCGTCTGCCTTCGACTCAGGTCATGATCTCTGGATCCTGGGATCGAGCCCTGCATTGGGCTCCCAGCTCAGCTGGGAGTCTACTTCTCCCTCTCCCTCTGCCACTCCCCCGCTTATGTTCTCTCTCTCTGTGTATCTCTCTGTCTCAAATGAATAAATAAAATCTTTTTTAAACAAAGAAAAAATAAATATTGATTTATTTGAGAGAGAGAGAGAATGCATGAGTTGGGGGAGAGGCCGAGGGAGAGAGGAGCGTGCTGAGCACAGAGCCCCACTCAGGGCTCAATCCCAGGACCCATGAGATCATGACTTGAGCCGAAATCAAGAGTCGGAGGCTCAACCACTGAGCCAGCCAGGTGCCCCCTAAGCTGGTTTTGAAGGCAAAAGTAGGGGAGGGCATTCCTGGCAGCATGCATGGTGTGCAGGGGCACCGGGAGAGGGCCGAGGCTTTGCCTACAGTTGCGCTCAGGGACAAGATGTAGGACAAGAACGAGGCCCACGTACCTGATTCCCGCTCTCCCCAAGCACATCAGGCCCTTGTGTGCTGGACAACACAGACCAGACCTAGCAAAGTTACTCTGCACAGACCCATCATGAGCACTCGGTACCCTGGCTGTGGGGACCGCTCTTGTGACAGCCTGGACCAGGGGCCTTTTTCTGCAAACAGATTACATCATTACCTCGAGCGAGAGACGCTGCGTTATGAGCATGACAGTTTTATGGCCTGTAGATCCCCACAACTGGAACCATCTGGACTTTTAAAAGCTCGGTAATGCAACCTCATAAACAAGCCACCACATGCCGAGATTTAGAAGCAGGAGTTTGCTGCGGGGGAGGGAGCCAGGTCTGATAAGGACGCAGGCTCGGAAGGCCTTAGGCAGGCTGATTTGCTGTGTGGCCCCAGGCAGATGTCTCCCCTTCTCTGAACTTCACTTTTCCTCCTTCATGAGCTGGTTTTACTCAATGCGTAGGGAGATTTGGAACTAGAAATGAGGCACGTGGTCTTGGATAAACCCCACCCCAAGCCCCTTCTCTCAAGATCCCAGGGCTGCCCACCAGCTTGCCACCTCTAGTTATGGAAACATCGGTTCCAAGAGACTGGGATGTGATGTGTGTGCCCAGAGTGACGGGGATGTTCGTTGCAGAGCTCCATCTTGGGGGCCCGGAGTGCTCTGCATGAAGGGAACACAGGGATGCAGTGCAGAAATGCTAGTACAGACCAGGTGTGTGAATGAACTATTCGTCTTAAAGGCCAGGTCTTCCCTCCATTACAGCGCAGGCCTCCTTGCCTCTAGTCCAGGTTTTCAGTACCCGAGCTGAAAGAGACGATGAACACACTGCTTTCAGGCTGAGCTGCTAAGCCTCTCTGCTTTCAAGTTGTCACCGGGGAAGACAGAGTCTGGAGACATTTCCAGGGGTGACTTGTGGGGGATTGTGGAAGTTTTCATCTGAGCCCCAGAGCTCAGTGGGGGGAGGAAGACAAAGGCGAATGGTGACAGGCAAGTTGATATCATGTCGCTCATGGGGTCCTGTGGTATCGCTGCACAGAGCCAGCAGATTAAAAAGAATGACAATAAGAAATTATTGTCAATAATACAACTGTGGGGCCATGGCCGCTCTCATGCCTTAGTGTATAAACTGGTACATGTGGGGAAATTTTGCAGTCTATTTTGAAAACTTAGAATGTACACACTCTTTGATCCAAGTACTTCACCACTAGGGATTTATCTTAAGGCAAAAATTGGACAAGTGCAAATATATATATTTATTATAGGGTCAGTTATAACAGCGAAAGCTTGAAAATAAACCAAATGTCTGACCAGTGAGACTGATTAAGTTATACTATGGCCCCACAGTGGAATATATGCAGCTGTTTTTTGTTTGTTTGTTCTTTTATGAGCCTGATAGCCTGACATCCTTTTCTAGGCCTAGAAATGATAAGCTATTTCTATTTTGAAAAGTGGAACAAAATGGTGTCAGGAAACTGGCCTCCATTCACAGGACTGCTTACTTTTCTCCAACCCCCCCTTGTTTTTCCCCTCAGACTAGGTTCTTCCCATTCAGTTTCCTAGACATCATCTTGCACAAAGTTCCCAGATCTTCCTGGGGGTTCCAAGCCCTGCTGGAAGTGAAGGCTTTGTTTTCTGAACTGCTCTCTCACGTTGTGTTTCATTGTCTGCCTGGTATTAAGGTGAGCTATGCCCGTGCTTTCTGTGCCTTCCTGAACTTGGCTAGACCCATGTGTGACACACCTCAAGCCCCTGCTTGAGATTCTCTCTCTCCCTCTCCTTGTGCCCCTCCCCTGCTCTCTCTCTCCCTCTCTCAAAAAAATAATAAATGATGCCTAGTAAATTCTCTAACATGAGGGAGGAGTTGATGTGAGGCACCAAATGCCTTAGCCTCACTTGATGTTCTGGATGGTGTTGCCGTGTACTCGCCCTGCATCCTCGTGAAAGTCAGCGCCAACTCCCGTTTACTGTGATGAAGAATCTGACTGTACTACAAATATATGGAACAACCATGCTAAAGGGGGTAGGAGGAAAAGGTGCTGATCTAAATACCTTTGGAAATGTGCAGTCTCTAAGACTAAAGGCAAAAGGAACAGCACATAAGCACTGTACTCTAGTTGATAAAGCTGAGTTCCATGGGGGTACAGGTTAACGATTCTGAGACCGCTGTACGTGTATCCCGGAATTGAAGAATTCCGTAAATGGATGGTGTGTGGTGGGAGCCAGGCTTCTCATTATCGGAGTATAAAATGTGCAAGGGGAGGAGGATGGATGATTCATGTGGTAATGGATTAGACCTGGAGACATCAGTATGAACTCATGTATAGCTTAATATATGTACCTCTTGTCACATATAGGAATATTTATATCCATGTGTATGTACATACATAGGTTAGTAGAGTAGCATAGCTTTCCTTGCTCTGTCCACTGAGAAGGCCTAGAAGCAGTGACACCCCACGAGCTACAAGAATAACTAAGGCCAGGGACGCCTGGGTGGCTCAGTCGGTTAAGCGTCTGCCTTCGGCTCGGGTCATGATCCCAGGATCCTGGGATCGAGTCCCGCATCAGGCTCCCTGCTCCATGGGGAGCCTGCTTCTCCCTCTGCCTCTGTCTCTCTCTCTCTGTCTCTCATGAATAAATAAATAAAATCTTTAAAAAAAAAAAAAAAAAAAAGAAGAACTAAGGCCAGATCTTGGTTTATAACACCATTCTCCCATAAAAGGAACCAGAGATCGTTGGGAAAAAATAGCTGACTCAATGACCAGGACTGTAAACATGCAAGATGAGCCGGGAGTATCTTCTACTGTCAAATTGCAAGAATGTGCTCCAAACCAAAAAAAAAAATAAAAAAAGAAAGAAATTGATTGGAGTATGTCAACGGAACATAGGAGCCAACTGAAAAGCTCCCAATGGCCCAAGCTGGAACAATTTGAACAAGATAAATAAAGAATTATTGGATTATAACTCAAAGTATAAAACAAATAGCCATGAGTCCATACTGATATAACTAAATGATTAAATAACTTAATAAATGGGAAGAAAAGACAAGTATCCCCTACAGAAGAATTACAAATAATTTATGTAGCTACTCTGCCCTCAAGGAGGGGGAGCAGAGCACCTATGTAACTTCCCTTCAAAGTGTTCAGTATGGAAAGGGGGCCAGGGGCGCCTGCGTGGCTCGGTCGTTGAGTGTCTGCCTTTGGTTCGGGTCGTGATCTCAGGGTCCTGGGATCGAGCCCCACATCAGCTTCCTGCTTGCGGGAGGCCTGCTTCTCCCTCTCCCACTACCCCTGCTTGTGTTCCCTCTCTCACTGTGTCTCTCTCTGTCAAATAAATAAATAAAATCTTTAAAAAAAAGGGGGGGGGCCAAAGAGTACCTTGACAGTGGAGAAACATGGCAGACATTACCTCAACCAGATAGATGATCAAGGCCCATATCAGGGGTCCTATGTCATGTTAATATTACGTACCCTTGGGGCGCCTGGGTGGCTCAGTCGTTAAGCGTCTCCAGGTCCTGGGATCGAGCCCTGCATCGGGCTCCCTGCTCAGCGGGGAATCTGCTTCTCCCTCTCCCTCTGCCTCTCCCCACTGCTCCTACTCTCTCTCTCTCTCTGTATCTCTCTGTCTCAAATGAATAAATAAAAAATTCTTAAAAAAAAAAAATTACGTACCCTTGATATGATGTGATGAAAATTACATTTTACCTCTTCAGTCTTCTTCCCAAAAACCTGTAAACCCCAGTCAATTCATTAAAAAAAAAAAAATCAGGGGCTCCTGGGTGGCTCAGTCAGTTAAGCCTCTGCCTTCAGCTCTGGTCACCATCTCAGGGTCCTGGGATTGGGCCCCATGTCAGGCTTCCTGTTCAGTGGGGAGCTTGCTTCTCCCTCTTCTTCTGCTTCCCCCCCTGCCCCGACCCAGCTCATGCGCTCTTTTGTCATTCACTCTCTTTCTCAAATAAATAAATAAAATCTTAAAAAAAAAATCAGGGGCACCAGGCTGGCTCAGTTGGAAGAGCATGCAATTCTTGACATTGGGGTTGTGAGTTCAAGTCCCATGTTGAGGGTAGAAATTACATACATACATACATACATACATAAGCAAATAAATAAAAAATAAAAACTTAATGTACTCTCTTCTCAAGTTTTCTGTCCATCTAACAGTGTTCTAAAAAGTAAAGTCTTGGGATGCCTGGGTGGTTCAGTTGGTTAAGCATCTGCCTTCAGCTCAGGTCATGATCCCGGGGTCCTGGGATCGAGTCCTGCATCAGCTTCCTTGCTCAGCAAGGAGCCTGCTTCTCCCTCTGCCTGCTGCTTCCCCTGGTTGTGCTCTCTCTCTGACAAATAAATAAAATCTTAAAAAAAAAAAGTCTATCTTTTAGAAATTACCAATTAGGCATAGATGAAGAATGATATCTTGGGTTTTCTTTTTTTTTTTTAAGATTTTATTCATTTATTTGAGAGAGACCATGGGGGAGAGAGGGAGTGGGAGAGAGAGAAACCCAAGCAGACTCCATGCTGAGCACAGAGTCTGACTGCGGGGCTTGATCCCATGACCCCAAGATCACAATCTGAGCCAAAATCAAGAGTCGGATGCTCAACCAGCTGAGCCACCCGGGTGCCCCTTGGGTTTTCTTTAGTTAACTTTCTTTGTTTACTATTGCAGTGAAGCCTTTTCATGTATGTGTTTAGCTACTTCTATTTCTTCTTCTGTGGATTGCTGATGGTCACGTGCCATGAGGGCTTTAGGGGTATTTGTTATGCGGCATTATTATAGTCTTAGCTAATTAATACAATCTCAATGAATTACTACATCCCTATGAAGTATGATTTGTCCGCTTTCCGTTATCCAAATATCCATTTAACAGATGAAGACATGGAGACTCAGGCTAAATAATTTACACAAATTCAGACTCAGTAAGTGTCACAGCTAAGTTTTGAACCCACATCTGTCTGACTCCAGAATTTTCCAACCACCATCCTATACTGTGAAGTACCAAGTGTGATGATGGCAGGGGGAAGGGAGGGAATCCTGACAGCTAGCCAGGTATCCAGTGATGACCTTTGAATTCTGTGCTTTAATGTAGGGATGACAGTACTCCAAAGAGGGCCACCGTGCAGCCAAACTAGAAATGATATAGGAAATCCTTGGGGTGCCTGGCTAGCTCAGTCGGTGGAACATGTGACTCTTGATATTGGGGTTGTGGGTTCAAGCCCACGTTAGGTATAGAGATTACTTAAAAATAAAATATTAAAAAAAAAAGGAAATTCTTGAATGGCTGCCATGAGAAATGGCTCGTGAGGGCACCAAACTTCCTGTCCCAAGCAGAGGGACTAGAGTAGGTCACTCCAGACTCTGCTGAGAACAGCCAAATGGGCTCCCTGGAGGTGTGCCTGGAAGAAGTGTAATTGCCAGGCACTAGCAAGCAGCACAATCCCGTGTCCTACATTATCATAATTTCATGTCGAAGCTCTGAAAACTGAAGCCAGGAAGGAGAACCTCCTCTCCTCAGAATGATTAACCAGCGTCCAAGCCGTGGGAGCCCCCACTCCCTAGCCCCTGCTTCCCAGGGCTTGACTTCAAGGAGCTGGGCTGAAAGCTGAAGGCTCTGGCCTCAAGGAACCAGGTTTGACTTCTGGCTTGGCTGATTGTCCTGTGCAGCCGTGGGCAAGTCAACTCACCACTCAGGTCCTTGGCTTGTTCATGAGAAAATTAGAACCATATTCAGCTCAGGTCATGATCTCAGTGTCCTGAGATCAAGCCTGCGTCAGTCTCCATGCTCAGTGTGGAGTCTGCTTGAGATTCTCTCTCCCTCTCTCTCTGCCCCTCCTGCTTATGCTCTCTCTCTCTTTAAAATAAAGAAATCTTGTTATACGCAAACAATGAATCATGGAACACTACATCAAAAACTAATGATGTTGTGCACGGTGACATAACATAATAAAATTAAATTAAAAAAATAAAAATAAACACATTGCAGTACTATAAAAATATAAAAAATAAAAAAATAAAATAAAGAAATTTTTTTTAAAAAGAAAAAGGAAAGAAAAGAAAAAATTAGAACCATAGCCCTTGTCCTACTGACTTCACAGAATTTTCCAGTGGATAAATCGTAGTACTGATGGCTGATGGTTACTGCACACTCTCCACACACCAAAATTTTGCATGCATCAACTCACTGAATACTCACAGCAATCTGAATGGGCATGTGCTTATACTATCCTCATTTTATAGATGGAAAAATGGGTCCAGAGGCAAAAACAGACCTATTGCTTGTCTGAGGTCACCGAGCCTGCCAAAACTAAGTCAGAATTTAGAGTCCATCTTTTCGCCAAAGAGTATGTCACTCACCATATTCCCATATGATACTAGATGGAAAAAACACTCGAGGGACTTGGGGCCTCTGGAGAAGACATTGGGGGCAGGCTGGGGAAGCTGGACAGGGTGGGCACGACTACCAGCTGGGGCTCGGTCCTTATCACTCTGGGGGGTGTGCATGCGGGGGGTTTAGAGAAGCAAGGTGCAGAGAGAAACCAGCCTGAGGGGACAACACTGGCAGAGAGGACAAGGGTGAGCTGTTGCAGCTGCCAAAAGTAACACAAATCTGGGGAAGACAGAGACACCAGAAGGGGGGTTTTAGAAAGCTTTGCTCACAGATGCGCTCTGTAATCCCCTTCCTCTGGCCCCCGCTAGACCTGCAGTAAAATCCCTGGGTCTTACCAATGCCTTCAGAGGTGGATCCAGGTGTGCTTTGGGTTTTGACAGCCTAGCCATAGAGTGGCCAAGAAGCCGGCCCCATTCTTCTGCCCTGAGCTCCATGGCATGAGCCTGCCTCAGGCCCAAGACAGTCCTGGGGAGTCTGCAGGCTACGGCTTCCAGGAGCTCTGGCTTTGGGTCCATCAAGAACAATAGCTTTTTAAGGGACTTAGTTGTGTAGCTGTCCATCCTAGCTAGGTCCTGGCCGAGGTGTCTTCTTGAATAGATGTGAGTTAGAAGCAGAGTCATCCTTCTCTTTCCCTTCCTTTCTACCTTTTTTTTTTTGGGGGGGGGGTCTTTCCTTCTTTCTCTTTCTCTCATTTTCTTCCTTACTTCTCTCTCGCCTCCCATCTTCCCTTCTTGCTCATCCAGCCCTCCTTCCTTCTTCCAATATTGATCCTTCGGCCACTGTGTGCACTGCATTGCCCAGTACACAGGACTGAGTGGTATAGACATCTTTCCTTCTCTCTTACATTTATCACGTCCCCTCCACCAGGCAGTGGGGCTAGGACGCAGTCACAAATATATAGACGGGTATATTGATATCGATATATAGAGATATATATGCATATAGATGTAGATACAGATATCAACATCACAGTCCCTGCTCTTCAAGGATCCAGATCCTTAGATTAACATCTAAGCCAATCACCAGAATACTGTCCCTCCAGATTCAGCTCTTCTGGACAGTCAGATCCTTGTGAGATTTTTTTTTTTTCCATCATCTCATCTGGTAAAATATAGATAATTCACCTTCCGTTCCTGGAGTTCTTTTTTTTTTTTTTTTAAGATTTATTTATTTATTTTAAAGAGAGAGAGAGGGAGAGAGAGAGGGTCTGAGACTCGACCCTGGAGCTGACTGGCAGTTTGTAAACTGAAAGGCATCATTTCCAAACAGACTGTCTACCCAGTGCCCGGCATCATGATGCGGCGTGGCTGGGATGGGCAGTGATAGATAACCATTATTTTAAGAGCGGGAGGGGCAGAGGGAGAGGGAGAGAGAATCTCAAGTGGACTCCGCACTGAGCCGGGAGCCAGATGTTGGCTTGATCTCACGACCCTGAGATCACGACCGGAACCGAAGCCAAGAGTCGGATGCTTAGCCGACTGCATCACCCAGGCGCCTTTCCTGGGGTTATTTTCTAAGCATTTCGTCTGTGTTGCGAATCAGCCGTCTTCCTTATTACTTTAATGGCTGCATAATGTACCCCCAAGTAACCTAATTTATGTAACCGGCTCCCTATTGTTGAACATTAGGTCGTTTCTAGTTTTTGCATCCTTATAGGTGAAAGTATTCACTTTTTCCGGTCTGCCCTGTCTGGGACTCCTGGGTCCAACTTAAGTGGGGGCATGGGAGGCATGAGGTAGATGGTTTGCATGGTGCAGCGATTTGTCCGGGAGCTGCTTCCTACCCTGCCCTCGTCCCCAGGGCAGCCGTGAGCATACAGCAGGTGCTTTGTGAATGCTGCCTGAGGATGCCTCCCTGCCTCTCTCTATTCCTGCACCTGGCATACGCCTTAAAGGACTCTCCATTAAAGCGTCTTGTCTCCTGCCTCACCGGGACCTTCCATAGCCTTTTTAACTCTATGTCCCCAGTGCCTGGCACCAGGAAGCCCCTCAGAAATGGAAGGGAAGGAAACAAAGAAAGGAGGAGGAAGCGAGAGAAAGCTTACTTACTAAGGCTACCCCTCATTAATAGGGCCTGGAATTACCGTGGGACATTAGTGATGGAACGTGTTGATACTGTGTAATTTATTAGCCTGAACTATACAAATTATACCTTCCCCCAGGATGCCCACGACGAGAAGCTGCTTTTCATGAGCTTATCCTGGGGACTCGAATAAATAAGCAGAGAAACAAAAACCTCATGCATTTTTTAAAAAGCTTATTGGAATCAAGAGAAAACCCGGCGTTCTGAGTACAGAAGTATCCGATAGATCAGCATTTGTAGTTTCTCTTTACCCTCTGAAGTCTTTTTTTAATCCTCTTGCTTGCCAGCGTTAAGCCGTGTTTTTCCCCTGAATTTCCCTCCATTTTGGATCGTCAGGAGAACAGTATGCACCCATAGGACTCCCGCCTGCATCTCCCAACCACACTGGGGGGTCAGGGTGCCCAGCGCCGGGTGAAGTTGGGCCGTGGAGCCCCAGACGTGCGGGACCCCATCCTCTGCTAAACCTGCTGGGGGCGACGTCAGAGGTGTGGGATTGCCACACTGAGACCTTTGGTGTCCTCTTAAAAAAAGCTTCTTGGCTACGAGCAACAGCTGAGTTTATCATCCCCCAAATGTCAGCCTTGCCGAAAGTTAAGCGGTTTACAAGGTCTTGCTGAGAAATTCCATGTACTAGAAGCTAATAGAAGGTCAGCATTTTCTATTTCTATTTTTTTTCTTCCTGCTGCCCAGGGTCTAGGTGATGCTCCATTCGGCATTTTGAAGATATTCCTACAAATTCTGGCAAGGTAGCTAAGTGCTTGATGAGATTTATCCTCCCCAAAGCCTGTTATTATTTCCATTTTATAAATAAGGAAATTGAGGCTTGAACGGAGAGGGGTCCCTTGCCCAAAGTCACACATGACAGGTGATGGAGGTGGGTTCTGGACAGTTGTATGTCTGAATCCAAGCCCACGCTTCGATGCCCTATGATTTCTTCCTCCACTTTGCAAGTCAAGAATGCCCCCTCCTCTGCCCCTCTGCAGAGGTCTTCCTCGGCGGTGACTGTGCAGTTGATGCTAACAGCCTGAGATCCAAGTTAAAAAACTGTAACCTTAAATAGGTACAGTGGACATTCCATCTCTGACTTCCTCTAATTTCCTGGGGCCAAGGTCAGCAAACTACAGCCCTTGGTCCAAGTCCGGCCCGCTGCCAGTTTATGTAAATAAAGTTTTAATGGCACACAGCCAGGCACATTCATTTACACATGGTCTGTGGCCGCTTTCATGCTACCAAAGCACAGATGAGTAGTGGGACAGACACCATATGGTCCACAAAGCCTACAATATTTGTTTTTGGGCCCTTAGAGAAAAAGTTTTCTGACTCCTAGAAAGTGGAAAAATCAACATCTGTTGCCCCAGAACCTAGGGTATTAGATGATAACACCAGCCCTGTGAGTAGATTGCATTTTTGGAGGGCTAACTATGAGCCAGGCATTCTGCTAGATGCTTTCGGTGGATGATCTCCTGGAATCCTCCAGCAATACCATCAGGCAGGTGCTCAGAGAGGTAAGCAACTGCCCATTGTCACAGTCACGGGGTCTGAGACTCGATCCTGGAGCTGACTGGCAGTTTGTAAACTGAAAGGCATCATTTCCAAACAGACTGTCTACCCCGTGCCCGGCATCATGATGCGGCGTGGCTGGGATGGGCAGTGATAGATAACGAGCAGGGGACAGGCTCCATCCTTGGGAGACCCGTGAGCTTACGGGAAAGACAGGCCTTCCTCTAGATCAGCTGGGGAGATGAACAGTTGTGGAAGACACAGAGCTAACAGGAGGAGGAGGTGTCCGAGAAGGTGACCTGTGATTGAGGTCTTTCATGATGAACAGACATGTGATCACTGAAATGGGAGAGAGAGAAGGGCACCCCAGCAACAAGTGAAACAAAAACTTGGATCGAACCAGGTGTCAGGTGCCTGAGTCTAGGGTGAGTGAGGGGCAGAAGACAGCAGAGGGTGGGGGTTCCCAAATGACAACAGGGCTGGTCTGAAACCAGAGGAGGAGAGGTTGGGATGGGACGCTGAGGACTCTGAAAACGTATTTCCTTCCCTTCTCTAGAAAGAGCCTCAGGTTTTAACCACCCATTTCCATATGCTAGGTAGTAGGTGCTCAATTAGCGGCAAGCCCACTCTTGTCTGTTCTGGCAGGATGCTCACAGAGCCCCAGGCAGCAACACCTGCCCAGGTGACAATGACAGATGCTCCTGGGACCACCGGGCTTCCAGAGTCTCCAGTTTGGGGTTGACTCCATTGTCTCTGGAGAGGGGCATTCCAGAAAAAGCTCCTACTTTCCCATCTGCGCTCGGTTGACAGGACAGTGGTCTTTGTGCCCTGGAAAAACTACACTTGCATCGTGGATCATGTGCTTGGGTAGGCGGAGAAGATGGGGAGAGCCCAGCCTTTGGGGCCATCAAATTCCAGCTCTGTGGGTCTCTGGCTGTGTGACTTGGGGCTAGTTCCCTAATTTCTCAAAGCCTCAGTTTCTCACCTATAAAATGGAGGCCATCCCTGTGTCTTGGGCCTGTTATGATAGCAAGTAGAGGCTGCCATGTAGTAAATGCCCCATATTTATTATTAGCTATTATTTTTATTATGATTAATGATCAGAGTTCTGTGTTAGTCAGTCTTCGCTGCAATCGGGCCAACAATCTGTGGGATTTATAAGAGCATTTATCTCCTTCTCACAGTTTCACGGATGAGCTGGGGACGGCTCTGCAGGTTGGGTGTAGCCTACTCCCCTTGTCTTTCGTTTGGGGACCAGCGCCCAGCTAAGACGTGCTCTTCGAAAGGCAGGAACACACATGTCAAGAGGGGTGAGTGAAAACTCAGGCACCGCCTAAGGCTTGAACTCAGAACTGACCCACAGTTGCTTCAAAATATCCCATTGGCCCAAGCGAGTCATACGGTCCAGCCCAATAGCAATGGGGTTCACTCCACCCACAATGAACTATAGTAAGGGTGGGGAGGAGAGAGGAAGAGTTGTGTCAGTAGCCACAACTGGCCAAACTCAGCATAGCTCCAGGCCAGATGATTCCATCACCTACCCAACACTGCCTTCTGTGTTTCTCAGGGGTTAGCAAGCCCCTCCCCACGGCTGTCTCCAATCACAGAGGGTCTTAGGGATCGGGAAATGTCCACAGGGACACAGTAGGTTTTCTACCAGTGGGGTTCTGATAGGCCCCTAGTCTGAATTTCCAGACAAAGCCTAGCTCACTGTTGGGAAGTGAAGGCAACCACACTCCCACCCGTGCGGTGGGTCCAGGGTGAGGGAAAATTACAAGACAGCCCCCATGTTGGATAATGACCACCAAAATTCCAATACTCAGCGCCCCACGCTGCCCATTCAGTTTTCTCTGGCTGTAAATTTTGGTTGTCCCGCTGCCGAAAGCAGGGCGGCTGTTTATCCTCGGCGCCAATGGCCGTTGTTAGCCCTACTGATAAACAAGGCTTCCAAAATCTTCTCAATACCAGGAACGGTTCATTTAAAACCACAGCAGCAACACCACCGATGACAAAATCGACAAGTCAGTCTTGTGGTACCCACCCTCGCCCAGGGGAGCCTGGCGATGAGCTGATGAGTATTTTTGGACCTAGACAACAGTGGGCCTGGCCCAGATCCTCTCATTTCTTCAGTAGCACTTCCCAGAGAGTTCAAATTATGTCCTAATTTGTTCCAGATACGCCATCGTTCGTGGCTTCCTTTGGGCATTGAGGTCATCAAGAGACGATTGACTTGGGCCCATGCAAAAAATAGGGGGAGGGGAGAAATTCTTCCTTTATGCACTCGCTCACTCCTTCACTCACTGATTGCTGAGCGTCTGCAGGGTCCTGGGCCGGGGATTCAGAGCTGAAAGAAGCAGAAGCTCCACGTGCTGGCCATTTAGCAGGGCCGATCCTCCTTCAAGGTTAAGTCGCCGGCTTCCCCGCAGTCCCTGCACTGCAGGTGATTGGTTTAAGCTCATCACAGAGATGGGATTCTCTTGCCGGTAATTGGTTTAGGGGTTAGCATGTGACCCACTTCTGCCCAATGAGAAGTGAGGGAAAGTCAGAGTAGCCTTTGAGCAACCTTCCCCCGTGACTAAGGAGCTAGAGGAAGGGATGGCGCTCTTCTCCATCGCTTGCCATGTGTGCAGATGTGACACCTGCAGGGTTTTTTGGTTTTTGGGTTTTTTTTGTAGAGTTTTTTTGAGAGTGGGAGCGGGGGAGGGGCCGAGCGAGAGGAAGAGAGAATCTCAAGAAGGCTCTATGCCCAGCTGCCCGCCGGATGCTGGGTTCCATCTCACAACCCTGAGATCGTGACCTGAGCCAAATCAAGAGTCCCACGCTTCACCGACGGAGCCAACCAGGCGCCCGGACAGCTGCAGTTTTATAGCCGTCTTGCCACGGGCCCGAAGGTAAGAGATGAAACTAACTCTGACAATGGCAGAGTGGCAAGATGAGAAGAACTCTATCCTCACTGCTATCATGGAGCTGCTAAGTCTTTAACTGCAAAGGCCACCCTTGGACTTTGTGTTCTGGAGGATAACAGATTTCCTCCGGTGCGTCAGCCAGGAGAGGTGGGGTTTCTGTTATCTGCATCCCCAAGCATCCTTCTCGATGCAGCAGTGTTATTGTGGAACCCGGATTTATCTATAAAGGAGCAGACACGGAGAAGCCGGGTCACTTGTCAGGTGGGAACCATCTGAATTAGATTGTGAACCTAGGACTCTCTGCCACCAGCTGCCTGTCCACCTAGGTGACGGATAGCTGGCCTCTGGGAATGAGCAGTTGGCAAATGATAGATGTTGAGCATCCACCGGGGGCAGTGCTGGATGCTGCGTGGGTAGGGAGCTTATACCGAAAGAAAGAGCAAAGGGTGACTGTCCCGTAAGAAGAGCACAACATGATGGGTGGGGGTGGGGCCACACGTGCTTTGCTGGTGCTGGGCTCTAGCCCCTCTCCCATCCCCCACACTCTCCGCAGCCAGCAGCCGCTTTACCAGGGGCCATTTGGTACAGTGGAAAGCACTCCCATTTCCAATTCAGATTAGACCTGGGTTCAAATCCTGTCTCTGCTACTCTCTAGCTATGTGACATTGGGTATGTGCTATCACCTCTGAGTCTATTACCCTGTGGTGGTTCCGAGGGGTGGACAGATGGATGCACATGGCTGGACACTTAGAAGATGCTCAGTGAATGATAGCTCTGAGGACAATTTTGGCAGGACTATTAAGAACTTTGAGAGTCACCTAGCAGAAGGCGTGCTGTTCTGATGGCAGGAGGACCCAGGTCCTGGTGTGAGCTCTGCCATGATCAGCTGTGTGACCTAGAGCCATTCCTGCCCTTTCTGGTCCATCTAGTTGCTCCCATCTGTAAAATGATGGGGTTTGGCTTGACCAGTTGTTTTCAAACTCTGCTCCAAGGAGCTCTAGAGATTCGTTGACTTTATAACGAGGAAGGAGCCCAGGAGCAGGAATGGGAACCCCACCCCCACCCCACCCCAGCTTCAAGCACAGCAGTTCTCTTGTTCTTTCTTTCATGGGGCTGGGTTTTCTGTAAGATGCTCTTGAAGGGAGGCTTCTGCTGCTTTAATTAAAGAAAGAAGAAAAAAAAAAAGCCCCAAAGAACTCTAGATTAGATCACCAAGTTCCTTCCATTTATTCAGTGGTTGACAGTATGAGCTTTGGAGTTCAACCCACTAGATTTGAATGATGACTCTGACATTAACTACCTTCATTAACTTGGGGAAGCAGATGATTTCTTGAGCCAGTTTCTGATCATCCACCAGCCATTCACGAGAGTTTCCTTTCCGCTCATCTTTGCCAGCAGGAGGTGTCATAGCTCTTTCACATTTTTGCCAATTCAGTGGGTACAAAGCGGTATTTCATTGTCACTTTAATTTGCATTTCCCTCATCTCTAGAGGATTTTTTTCCCCAAGATTTATTTATTTTAGAGAGAGTGAGAGAGCACGAGATAGCTCGTGCAAGAGTGGGGGGAGCGGCAGAGAGAGAGAATCTCAAGCTGACTCCCCACTGAATGTGGAGCTCAAACCCGGGCTCGGCGCCCGGCTAGACATGGGGATCCCAGACCCATGAGATCACGACCTGAGCCGAAATCATGAGTAGGACGCTTAACCGACTGAGCCACCCAGGCGCCCCTAACCTCTAGAGAATGTAAGCATCTTTTCCTATATTTATTTGTTGGCCACGCAGATTTCTTCTGTGAATTCATCCTTGGCTCATTTTTCTATTGGGTCACTTGTCACTTGTCAATTTCTGAGAGCTGTTTACTATAGTATAGACATTATCCTGATATAGTATGGACTTTATCTCTTACCTGCATTACAGCTTTTTTCTAGAATTATCTTTTGGGTTTTTTTTTTTAATCCTATAATAATGATTCCCAGTGCACTTTCTTGTGAGCATTAAAGCATGAGCAGAATTCCTGATATGTAGTTCAATAAATTATTTCTATTATTTACAAGCTTTGGTGTGGGTGCAGGATTCTGGAGTTATGGGAAGGCATGTGTGCTAAAATCCCACTGGCCAGAGCAGGTCACATGGTTGAGCTGAGTCAGAGAGAAGCACTGTGGTCCCATGGTCAAGGATGTGGGCTCAGGGAGGGATGAAGAATTGGGGCCACCCTTGGCATCTGCCACAGTGGTCTGGCACAGAGATCAAGATCACAGGTTGTGCCAACAGAAAGACCTGGATTCTGGCACCTCTCACCACTGGGACTTTCGCACCGCCCCCGTTGCCCCCTTAGGTGCCTATATCAAAGCTGTTTTCCCATGAGCCTTTGTTCTCAGCTAGCTGCCACGGCCAGAAATCTTTTTTTGAACCTTGCCTCCCAGCTGCTAATACCCTCTCTGTCTTTCAAGGATATTGCATTAAAAGATTGTTGCCTTTTCTGATTACAAGGGAACAGATGCTCAGTGCACAATGATCAAGCAAGATGGATAACCAGGATCCAGCTCTACAATTCCACTCCGAGGGGAGACTGCCCACTGTTAACCTATTCTTCCAGACTTCTTTCTGGGCCCATTTGAGATCTCTTCTCTTTGTCAAATAGAGCTTCGTGCTTTACACAGGGCACCCTTTGCACTTAACAACAGCGCGAGTGCTCTCTCATCAGTGGCTAGAGCTTCAGAATCATCTAGAAGGGAGAATTACCAAAATGCAGATTCCCACGCCTCATTCGGAAAGAGTCCATTTTAAAAAGTCTGAAGGGAAGTCCAGGAATCTGTGTTTTTAGCTAATTGTAGATCCACAGTACAGGTGACTCTTGAACAACGCAGGGTTTGGGGCACTCCGCACAGCCGAAAATCCACCTATAACCTTTGACTCCACCCAAATGTAAATACTAATAGCCTGCCGTTGACCGCAAGCCTTACATAACACAGTCAACCGATGCGTATTTTGTACGTTGTGTGTATTATATATTGTATTCTTACAGTAACATGAGTTAGAAAAAAGAAAATGGTCTTAAGAAAATCATAAGGAAGAGAAAATACATTTACAGTCCTGTCCTGTATTTATTGAAAAAAAAAATCCATGTATAAGTGGATGTACAAGGTTCAAACCCCTGTGGTTCAAGGTCAACTGTATTTGTATTTTAATAGGGTCTCCTTGCCTGGTGCTAGTTTTGGGTAGGAATGGGGGGGGGGGAATACTCAATGAAAGGAAGGGTTGGCTTTAAGCCACACGTTCTTTAGCATCTGCCCAGGTATGGCTCCCTATGTAACCAAGTAACCATAAACCAGAGTTCTGATACTTCCCAGCTGTATATCCTTGGCCAAGTGGCCACCTCTCCGAGCCGCAGTCAGCTCATCTGTAACATGGGAATCATAGTGTCCATGTGGCAGGGCCGTTGAGGGAAGCAGTGACATCACACAGCTACACCCACTCTGGGGCTGGGCTCAAGGTAGGTCTTCCAGAAACAGAGCGCCCCCCTCCATGAGATGAGCAGAGCAGGGAGGGACCCACTGGACGGCTTGCAGGAGAGCCAGAGAGCCCCTGAGGGAGTAGCAGACACACCAGGTGTCTTGATGAGTTAATTATGGGAAATTAGGGCAAGTCAGGTTTCCGCCTCCAGGAATCTCATGTTAAGGTTGGAGGATAGTGCGGGATTTTACTCATTCTCCAGGGGCTGGAGATGAGAAATACTCTTCCTGCTGGGACAGATGATAAGCAGGGGAACCAATCAAAATATGCAAATACAGCTGAGGAAGAGGCTGGGGACACCTCCAGAGAGGGCCAAGGCCTTTTCTGGATGTTTGCTGGCTGGGGACTCTTACCCAGGTGCAAACCTGAGAGGGGCCTTCGTAACTCCTGAGCTCGACTCTCTACCCTTCCCTGGATCCTCTCATTTCCCAATGCTTTGCAGCTGCTGCCATTAAGGCGTGGACTCGGTTTCCCTGGAAACCCCTGCACCTGGGCTGGCCCTGTCAGTTGTCTTCGCCTACAGAATATGGTGGAAGTGACCACCAGTGGTCCCTAGTGTGGGGGTCAAGAGGACTAGAACACTCCTGCTCTGTTTTGGAATCTTGCCCAGCCATCCTGAGCACCAGCCCAAGCTAGTCTGCTAGAGGATGAGAGACCCTCCCCCAAAGGGCCCCCAAATATGAGAAAGCTCAACCCAGCCCAGACAGCTGTACTCGACTCAGCTGTACTCAGAGCCATCAGTGAGCCCAGCCAAGGCCAGAAGAACCTCCAGCTGACCTGTAGACAGTGAGCAATTTTGCTTCTTGTTTTAAGCTATGAACCTTGGGGAGGTTTGTTAGGCGGCAATAGCTCACTGATACAGCATATGTGTGATGATAATTATATAAGAATAATAAGAAGGTAGTAAGAGCTATCATATCACATTTCAAAGACTGCAGGTGATTATATCTATCTGCTTCTGTCTCTACATCTGTGTCTGTATTGAATCATCACAGTGGCCCTTCTCATTTTACGGGGGAGGGAGCTGAGACTTGGTAAGGTTTATCTTAATTGTCCAGCATCATTTGCTTTTATCAGAGAAGCCAGGATTAGAACTTATCTCTATCTGACTCCAGAGTTTGCTTTGTACTGTCTCTGAAGGGCGCTGACTAATCTATAGAGAAGCTGTTCTCAGAGTAAGGCCAGAGTAAGGCATGGCAGGCCCTCCATGACCTAGCCCCCTCTGATTTCCCCTTTTGATCTTTCTCTGAAATCATCCATGCCTTTGCCGAAGCCATTCTCTCTCCCCAGAGGGACTTTCCCTTCTTTTTCACCTAGAAAACTCTTTTTTTTTTTAATTTTATTTATTTATTTGACAGAGGCAGAGAGCACAAGCAGAGGGAGAAGTAGACTCCCCACTGAGCAGGGAGTCTGATGCGGGACTCGATCCCAGGACCCTGGGACCATGACCTGAGCTGAAGGCAGACACTTAACCGACTGAGCCACCCAGGCGCCCCTCACCTAGAAAACTCTTATACAACCTTCAAGACCCAGCTCTGTATCACCCCTACTGGCTTTTAGTAGAAAGTAATAAAAAGTCCTTTTTTTTCAAATAGGCACAACTCATAAGAAAATTTCATATCCCACATGAATGGAACTCCGGAGGTGAGCAAGGAGGGTCCCGGTTTGGTTGAGGCTACAGTGCAGTGGTGTCCTTGAGAATCCCCATCCCTCCCATTTCTTTGCTCTGTAAGCTTCACTCACGGCAGGTTGCAAGTTAGCTGCAGTGGACCTGGCATTGCATCCAGACCCAGCCACGTCCAAAAAATCGGAGGGTTGTTTTTTTTTAACTTGTGTCTCATTGTGAGAGTCAAGAAAACCCCTCCCTGCAGCCTCCAGGCAGATCTCCCTCAAGTCTCGTTGTCCAGGACTGGATCACATGTCCTTCTCTGAGCCAGTCACTGGCAGGAAGAGAACTACATCACCATCATTGGCTTTGACAATCATCTCTGATGGAGTGGATGCTGGAGGGGTCAGCTGCCATGGCCACGATCCATGTCCCCCAGGAGGCTGCCTCTGACTTTTAAGACCGGAGCAGGTTCTCCGAGCTTGTCAACCTTGCACATTATAACACAGCAAGGCCACTGAACGCAGCCTCCCTCCCACACACCTCTGATCGCCAGGCTTTACAGCAACTGCTTCACTGGTAAGGCTTCCCCTCCAACTTGGCTCTGTCATCCTCATCCATTGTCCCCTGCACCACCCCAACACTCCCCACACTTAGAATGACTTACCCGGCATCCTCCACGGAATGTGAACTTCATGACAGCAGGTGTTGGGACAACCGCCTCACTGACTGCCATATTCCCAGCCCCTCACAGAGTACCAGGCCCGTTGAAGTGCCCAATAAATACTCGTTTGGCCTGTGTCTGACTTGCTAAGATCAGAACTCTGGACCAATGCAGGAGAAGGAAATACTGCGATGTCACCTTCAAGGGTGCCTTTATGCAGATTTCCCCTGGGAATGGCTTGAGGCTCAGCTGGATGCCCACGAAGCCTCGCCAGGCACTCAGCACCACCACGTCAATGGCTCTGAATAACAGCCAACAACTCTGGGTGTTCATGGCCCACAAAGGATCGGCCCATGGATGAGTCCTCAGATCCTCGCAGCAACTCCCAGAGTCACGTGGGAACCTCATTGTGTAGACGACTCCTGGAGAGGTCAAGGGACACACAGAGGCTTGGTTGTTCATTGATAGGGCTGAGATTGCACACTGATTGATTTGCACACTGCTTGATTTCAAACTGGTGCTCTCTCTGATTCATAAAAAACACCGGCAGGTGTCCAACTTCCAACTCTGGTACCATCTAGGTAGCTGTCCCTGGGTGATATGTGACTGTTGACCACTGCCTGTCCTGGATTTCATAGAAGTGTTTTTTTTCTCCCTTATAGTATTAAGGACCTTTTATTAAACATAGGGTGTTTTGTACTATTATCCAGCAAGTAGTCACTCTCCCCTCCCTGGTCAGTGAGGAGCGTACATTTCCTCATCCTATGGAGGTGGGACTTGGCCATGTGGATTGATTTAGCCGACAGAATGTGGGCAGAAGTGATAATGTCCCTGTGCTAGCCAGTTTCTGCCAGTTCTTACTCTCCCCTAAGAGAATAGCATTTCCAGATAGGAGCTGATCCTTTACCCTGGGGCCCAACATGAGAAAACACAAGGAGCAGACCCAATTCGGACCCACCTACCCTTCAGACACAGAAGTGAGAAATGACTCTGCTGGAACCCACTGACATTTTTAGGTGGTGTTTGTCACACGGCTTTATCATAGTACAAGCTAATAGAAACACTATGTTCCTGGATTGTGCAAAGCATTTTCGGGCATTAGCTTATTCAGTCCTCACAACAACCTGTGAAGGAGGTACTATTAAATCCCTGCTGAGCTATGAGCCCTTTTGCCCAGCCCTACTTCAGCAGAGCCTAGTACACTGCCTGGCACATTGGTAAAACCACAATTAACATTTTTAGGTGAGTTAATAAAGTGAAAGTAGGAACCATGTGGCACTTTCCTGCATTATGACCAACATCTGAGTAATCATAATGAACTACTTTGTGCCAGGCATTGTTGATGTTTATTTAAGAAATTATTTCAATCAGGATGCCCGGCTGGCTCAGTCAGGAGAGCATGTGACTCTTGATCTCGGGAATCTGAGTTTGAGCCCCAGGTTGGGTGTAGAGATTACTAAAAAAAGTAAATAAGTGAACTTTAAAAAAAAAAAAATATTTCAACAAATATTTATCAAGCATCTACTTCATTCCAGGCATTGTTCTAGGTGCTGGGAATATAGCCAGGAACAAAATAGACAAAACCCCTGCCCTCTTGGAGTTGAAATTCTACTGGGGGTGAGATAGAAAACAAAAAATATATAATTCCATGATATATATATGAAAAAATAAATCAGAGCCAGGGAAGGAGATGAAGAGTGACAAGAGTAGAGTTGTGGTTTCTAACAAGGCGGGGAAGGAGGGTCTCTTGGAGGAGGTGGTATCTGAACAAAGACTTGGAGAAGGTGACTGTGTGAGTCATAAATGTCTGGGGGAAGACTGACCAGTGGGAATAATTATCACTCCATTTTATGGATGACTAAATGCGCTTGGAAGGATTAAATTGCTTCCCCCTTGTCAGATGGCCAGTGCCAGAGCTGGGAATTGGGCCAGTTTTCTGGCCCCAGGTAACCTGCCCCTAGTACCTGTGCCCTTAACTACTTTGTAGAGGGGCTTCAGGGGGCTGCTCTGACTTAGCAGTGGGTCCAGGAATCCCCACGCCGATCCCAGGGCCTCCACAAGGTGCCCTGAGCTGTATCTTCATCTGCATCTCAGCTGATGACAGCGGGAAACCACTTTGGTCCCTAATGGATTCAGAACTCTCCAAATGCTCTGTCGTATTAGCCGTGGAAATGGGCTTTGTCTTGTCCAGGAGTCCTCACTTGATGAAATGAGCAGGCACTCGACCTCCCTAAGCCAAAGGTGATTTAAAAACATTGCAAGAGCCAGCCTTAGATGAGGCTTACGTAAGCGGTCTCTTGAATTTGTTGGGGGTGGGGAGAGGGTCTTGTGGCTCTCCCCAGGGCCCTGGGTTCCTGCCGTGGACAGCTGGTAGGTCAGCATCCACCCCCTACCTCCTCCCACCCCCGCCCAGCCTCCTTTGCTGCTGGTGCCTGGGACCAAGGTTAACCTGGAGAGCAGAGACAGGGGCCAGATGCTGTGGGCAGAGGCAGAGAACAGGGCTCCAGACCTTTTTTGGAGATGTGAGTCCTGCTTCCTGCTTGTATGTTCTCAAAGATTCCCCTTCCCATCTTCCTTTCTTCCTGTATCTCTGCACCTGTTTTCCCTCCTGGCCTGACCTGATCATCACCAAGCGTCTGTGAGTGGAAAGGCTTTAGTCCGACATTGTGCTGTCCACAGAAGCCACGAGCTGTGCGTCTACGGGGCACTTGAAATGTGACAAGTCCTCATTGCAGGTTACAGTTCACAATGTGTAAGGGTAACACATATACTGGATTTTGCAGACTTCGTGCAAAAAAAAAAAAGTATAAAATATCTTAATAATTTATATTGATTTCACATAAAAATGCTAATGTCTTTGATAGGTTGGTTAAGGAAAATATTTCACCTCACATGTATGGTTTGCATTTGTGGCTCTTATCATATTTCTGTCAGAGAGCCCTGGCCTAGCACCTCTGTCTCATCCCCCTTATATTAATTAATTTTTTTTTTCCCAAGACTCCACCCAAGATCCCCATACCAGGTTGATATTCCGGCAATAAGTAAATAGAATGGAAAGGAGCTGATGTTCCGGGGGCTCTTACTCTGTGTCCCACTCAGTGCTGCGTGATTGACTTGGATCACGGGTTTTCCAACAGTGGCATTATTGACATTTTGTTCCAGACAATCCTCTGCTGCTGGGGGTGGGGGTGTGTGGAGGGAAGGGGTCCCTGGGCATTGTAGGATGTTGAGCAGCACCTACACGATGCCAGGATCACCCCCCAGTCCTAACAGCCAAAAATCGGCCCCAGTTTTCCCTTTGAAAAACTTCTCTGTGAGGGGGTGTTATTATTGCACAGAGTGGTGAAGTTTCCTGTACGAGGTCACACAGCTAGGTGCTGCTGTCCACCGTGTAGCTGGTGGTGTAGCTGGTGTTAGGACCCATGTCTTTCTGACTCCGGAGGACTATGTACTCACATGCGGGGACTCATGCTGTATGTGTACGTGTGGACAAATATAAATTCTGGTTCAGAGCTGAGCTCTACTTCAGAGCATGGTTGGTGTGGACGGATTGGTTATCTGCGGTGTAACACGTGTGAAAATTAATAAAGGGAAAGCTCACTAAAGTAGAGTGGGGAGCCTGGAAGGGGGAGTGTGCCACTCAATGTTAATTCCAGGAGGAACTGTCAATTACAGACCCCAACAGAAGAATGGTCAAGCGGTATCATCAATTACAGGCCCCAGCAGGGGAGAGATGTACATTGCATCTCCACGGAGAACAACAGGACTGTTCTGCAACTCAGCCGATGAGAACCCCTCATCACTCTCAACTGGTGCTTTTCTCTAAGCGACCTTTGTTCAGAATAACCCCTTCCAACTTCCTCTCCATAAAATAACGTTCCTCTCCTTTGTTTATTGGACTTGCTGATAGTTTTTGCTGTAGTATGTCCCACATTGCAGTTCTCTGCTGTTCCTGAATAAATGCACTTTTGCTGGTAAAATGACTGACTTTTATTTTTAAAGTTGCCATACTTGAGGACCACCAGGAAACACTGACTCCACACCCTCTTCTACCCCCATGGCCCGGGGTGGGCAAGACAACAGAGACCAGGGACACCGCTACCTAGAGGTCCCTGCCAACATTCTCACCTCCCATCAGCCCACCAGCTGAACAGGCAAACTGGCCTTAAAGCAAGTGGGTATCTACCCTGGCAACAATCAGGACTACCTGGGCCCGTTGTAAACATGCCAATGCCCAGGCCACACCGAGATCTGTCAAATCAGAGTCTGGGGATGGGGTCCAGGAGTCTGAATCTTCTCTGGGAAGGCTCCCCACTGGACTCCTGCTGGGCTGACTTCCTCTACCATGTGCTCTCTTCTGCTAAATGCTCCCTGCAGCCTCACCTCTGGGTTGCCACAGCCCAGCGTGGTGTCTAGCACATGGTCAACGCTCGGTATAGATTTCGGGGTAAACGAACTTTTGCTTAGGCATAGGCAAAGCCGCGGCGGCAGAAAGAAACCCAAGCAATGGATTCCAAGGCCATGGACTGAAGATATGGGAGCTGGCCAGGGGTCTGCTTGCCTGCTCCATCCTGCCACCTTCAGGAACCTGAACAACTAAGAGCCTGGCTCCTTAAGGAAAGAGACCCCTTGGCCTGCCCCTTCAGGACTTTCAGAGGGCCATCTATGTTGAGTGTCCCCCAGAAGAGACGCTGAAGAAGGAGCAGATCCTTGGGAACAGCGGGAGGGGAGGGAGCCAGGAAGAGAAGGAAACCAACATAGCATGTGTTAAGGAGCAAGTGAGTGCTGTGGGCAGCTCCACTGGGGGATTCTGGGGTAGACAGGGTATAATGTGCAGAGTTGTCCCACCCCAGGGACAAGCGCCTAGGACATTTACCCACTTACTCTCATTTGCCAATTCCCTAGCACTCGGGCCGAGAGACCCAGGCTTGCACAAGAAGCTACTGCCCTACAAGAGAATGATGAGTGTAGGGGAATATGGGTAGGATGGTGATGGCAGCAACCACAGCAGGGTCTGGCGGTCTGCTCCCCGCACCACGAATGCAGTCCGAGTGGAAAACAGCTCTAATCTCCAGAAAAGCCCTGCCCATAGGGGGTTCCTGGAACACAGTGAGAGAATGAGCCCTGGAAGCAGGCATCCTGGGTTCACATCCCAACTCTTGGGGGTCACTGTCCTCTGCTGCCAAAGAGGGTTTAAACGCAGCAAAGGGAAATCTCAGAAAAGGCTGGGCCTGAGTGGAGGGTGTGGAAGTGGCCTGGTTATTCTTAGCAATGAGGTAGGAGAGGGAGAAGATGCTTTGGGCTGCCAGGCTGCATAGCACCTTTCAAAGGGAGGAGCCAGACCACAGTCCTTCCTGGCTTGCCAAGTTTGGTTGGAAATTCTTTCCACCCCAGGCAGTGGGGAATGCGGGGAATTCGGGGTGGGCCTGCCAGGGCCTTCAGGGCCCCTTAAATAAACCTTCTCCGCTCTGGTGTGAGAGCAGCGGTCAGGCGTGATGAGGGCTGTTCAAAGAGCCGGGCCTGGCAAGCAGGACCCCCGAAGCTGGGCTCTTGGCCTGTCTGAAAGCCTTGATTCACACAAGGGCTGGCCCAAGGAGGGCAAGGGGAACGGAAAAGGTACGTGTCCTCAGAACCAAGGCAGGAGGAAGGACACCACCACAGCCTTGCTGATGCCCCAGCGTTCGAACGTTCAGGAAGAGCTGAGAGCCACTGAGACCTGGCTTTTTGTTCCAAACTGTTGTTGCCCTCCAGGAGAAGAACAGAGGCCCTTTTCTGGGGCAGCCGCATGGGAAAGAGCACAGACTCTGGACTCCAGAGTTCTGGGTTCACCTCCTGTCTCCGTCACTAAGAAGCTGTGTAAGCACTGGGCAGGTCGTTTAACACGTAAAATTTCATAAAAGGAAACCTTCCTAAAAGGGAGTCAGGAGGCCAGAAGGGAGAGTCTAGCAGGGGGCAGAGTATCACTCAAATATCCGTTATGGGAAGAACTGTCCATTGCAGACTCCCAACAAAAGATTCAGGAAATAATGATCAACTACAGGCTCCAACAGGGAATGATATAGGTTGCATCCCCTACCAGAATCGACTACCCTAGCAACTCAAGCTAGTGAGAAACTGTCAGCACCCTGAACTCTTGCTATGCTTAAGGGACTTTCATTCAAAACAACCCTACTAACTTCCTCTTTCTCCATACAACGTTTCTCTCCTTTGTGTGTTGCACTTGCCCATGGCTTTGCTGCATTGCAATTCTCAGCAGTTCCTGAATAAACCCATTTTTTTGTGTGTGTGTGGTATTACTTTTTTTTAAATTTTTTTATTGTTATGTTAATCCCCATACATTACATCATTAGTTTTAGATATAGTGTTCCATGATTCATTGTTTGTGCATAACACCCAGTGCTCCATGCGGAACGTGCCCTCCTCAATACCCATCACCAGGCTAACCCATCCTCCCAGCCCCCTCCCCTCTAGAACCCTCAGTTTGTTTTTCAGAGTCCATCGTCTCTCATGGTTCTTCTCCCCCTCCGATTTCCCCCCCTTCATTCTTCCCCTCCTGCTACATTCTTCTTCTTCTTTTTTTCTTTCTTAACATATATTGCATTATTTGTTTCAGAGGTACAGATCTGAGATTCAACAGTCTTGCACAATTCACAGCGCTTACCAGAACACATACCCTCCCCAGTGTCCATCACCCAGTCACCCCATCCCTCCCACCCCACCCCCCACTCCAGCAACCCTCAGTTTGTTTCCTGAGATTAAGAATTCCTCATATCAGTGAGGTCATACGATACATGTCTTTCTCTGTTTGACTTATTTCGCTCAGCATAATACCCTCCAGTTCCATCCACGTCGTTGCAAATGGCAAGATCTCATTCCTTTTGATGGCTGCATAATCTGAATAAACCCGTTTTGCTGGTAAAATAACTGTTCTATTTTTCAGGTTAACAGATGTTGCCGTGCCTCAGTTTCCTCAAAGGATGATCCCTACATTATGGGGTGGCTATGAGGGTTAAATGAGTATATGGTTCTTAGAGCAGAGCCGTGGTTTACAGAAAGTGCTTGATAAATAGTAACCCAAGAGCCTGGCATATGGAAAGTATTCCATAAATAGTAACTATCACGGGTACTGGCCACTTTTCCTTCCATCCTCTAGTCTGTTGTAGAGTCTTTAAGAATTGCAGATGTGAAGGAGGACAGGTCTGGTCTGAAATCACTGATTTACTCTTTATTAGCCATGTGGCAAATGATTCCAGTTCCTCATATGTAAGATGGGAATAATCTAGGAGCCGCTTCATGGAGTTGTAATGAGGATTAAGTGAGTCAGTGAATTGAAACGGCTTAGCACAGTGGCTGGTACACAGGAAGCACACAATATTTCTGTTGTTGTTGTTGTTATTACTTGTTACTTTTGCTAGGATTATTCATCAATCCACATTCAGTCATCAAACACTTTTGTTGCAGGCGTCAGCTCTCAGAGAAGAATCGAATGTGCTATTAGCCTCCACAGGCTAATTCTCAGGATCTGTGTGTCCCCTCAAAAAAGGGGTTTATTTCCAGAAGGGAAAGGAGAACGGGCAGGCAGAGGTAACAATGTCCACTCCGGCTCCTAGATCATCGGGTACAGTTGTGGGGATGAGCTGGTACTTAAAATGGGCATATTAACGATGCCAGGGCTCATACCCATTCTTTCCGACCCTGAGTTCCTATTGTATTGTCTGGGAAGCCAGAAGCGGCTGCACATTCTACGGAGAAGCAGAGCCTACTTCCCATCCTGTCATTCTGGGCTGGGTCATCAGGACCCTCGCTGCAGTACTAACCTCGACAAGCAGCGTCTCCCCAAGCAAGCTGCGGACCACGTCTTGCACCAGGAAAACAGGTGCACTCTAAGTAAACTTGGGAAACCTGCCTCCTCATGTCACCCCAAAAGGAGCTGAAAGTCCTGAGAAATCCCCCATTAAGGAGGGCTCTCATCTGAATTTAACCCCTAGTTACCTTGTAACACCTACTAATATCTGCCCCTGTAACTTACTAACACTTCAGGGCATGCCCGCACAGGCCAGTGCATTCGAGATCTTTGGGGGCAGAGGAATTTCACAGCTTGGAGAAAAAGCCCTTGTTTCAAACCCCAGCCTTTTGGAAACCCCCCTGCCTCGGTCTCTGCGTGGGCAGGGCCAAGCTTTGCAAAGCAGCTCCTGCAGCTGGTTAGGCTGAGCGGAATAAAGTGGCAACATTCAAGAAAAGTCCTGCTGCTGGTCTTTTCAAATTACCTAGACTCTCAGGAGAAACCAACTAGGGGGCGGAGGCGGGGTGGGGGTGGAAAGGCCCAGAAATTGGGGGAATGCAATGTATCATAATAACCACTGGAAAAAAAAAAACAACCAACCGAGGAAAATAATTTGGAGAATTATTGAGTGCCAGAACCCCAAAGCTATAAACAGGATGTTTGAAAAGATTTCAAGCATAAAGGTCACAATCTGCAATTTAAATGGATAGTTTGTTGCCTTTTTTCTTGGTTATGGTTGGGTGCCACCAATTAGTTGAAGAGTGTGTGTGTGTGTGTGTGTGTGTGTAGAGGTTTTTCAAAGAGCGCTTGATCTCAATCAGGCTGGGATGGTTGACAGCCTCTAAGCCCACACATGGGGTGGGCACATCCTTTATAGCATGAGAATGAGCAGAACTCATGCCACACAGCAAGGGCCTTCTTCCTCTTTCTGGAAAAACACACACACACACACACCCACACACCCATAAACCCCTGCTCACTCCCAGCTCTCTGTAGTGGTTTTACGCTGAAGAAAGGAATCACCGAGAAATCATCCCTGAGGTGGGGTTGCCCCCAGGGTCCAACCTAGTCCAAGGGTCCTTGTTAACCCGAATCCCACTTACCAACTCGGTGGGTGCAACGGGGAAGAGTTTGTGCAGCTGAAGGTTGGTGTTGCTCCTTCAAGCCTCTGTTTCGTGGGCAGACGCCAATGGAGGTGATTTTGTGGCTGGGGGAGAGGTCAGCAAGCTGAAGGCCAGGCGAGCCTGCGTGTCCTTCTCAAGGTTGGGACCCTCTCTGCTGCTCATGGGAGGGTGTTTGTGACAGTGTTAGGCAGAGGGTTTAAACTCAGAGTGGCTCTTAGGACGGAGTTTCTTCAGCTAAAGAGCACACGAATCACCTGGGTATCTTTGTCCAGCGCTTCGCTAAACGACCCCCTAGTGTTTCTGCCTCTGCATCTGCTCTGTGTGGCCCAGTGGCCTGCAGGGGCCTTTAATTGACACCGGACTCTTCCGTGGCCACATGCCATAAGTGAACAATCTGTGGTCATAAGTAAATGTAAGTTCCCCATATGAACCCTCCAAAGGCCCTTGTGATGAGTATTCTCTCCTGCCTCCCAGGGCCACGAAGCTTACCAGAATCCCACTCTTTTTGTTTTGAACTAACCAATCTAGCCTCAGACTGGGAACCCCAAAGCACCCTACCCGTGGACCCTAATAAAGGCATGTGCCCCTAGCACTCTGCCTGGACCTCCCTGCTCAGCCCCTCGAGGCGGCTGAGTACCTCTTCCCTGGCAGGTGAGTAACCAATGAACTCTATTTCAAACCACCCTGTCCTGTGTAACTGTGGCTCAACACCTCTCCCGCCCTCCCCACTCTACTTAACAAATGTTAATTTAACAAAGTCACAACAATCTCTTTGAAATGCAGATTATGACTCAGTAAATCTGTGAAGAATTTGAGATTCTGCATTTCCAGCCAACCACCCCCCCCACCCCCCGCCCCCCGCCCCATCCCCCCACCCCCCAGCCTGATGCTGCTGGTTTCCAGAACACTTTGGACTAGCGAGCAGGGCTCTAGACCCGCACTGTCCGATGGAACGTTCTGTGCTGAGGGCGGTGTTCTCTATCCATGCTGCCCAATACTGTAGCCACCAGCCACATGGGGCTACTGATTTCTTGAAAGATGGCAAGTGAGTCTAAACTGAATTTCAAATTTTATTTAGTTTTAATTATTTTACATTTCAAATAGCTAAGTGAGGCTAGTGGCCACTGCATGGAACAGCACAACTGCAGACAGCTCTGTATGGGCAGGGACCATACTTTTCTCTCCCACTTGGATCCCCGTTAGCAGAGTGCCTGGTCTACACCGGGTCTTTAATAAATATTTATTGACTACTTTATCACATAATGTAATTGAAGAACGAGTTTTAAACCTTGTTTGTTAGAACCCTATAGTTTTAAGTGACCAAAATCCACCTTATGGTCCTAAGACCAAAACCCATCTTGCACTACCAAAGACTTCATGGGCCCTCAAAACCCATTTGCAAAAAGATCGGGGGTTGGAGCCAGGAACTAATTCAGCAACATCCTTTCTCTCCAGCCTTTTTTTGCATGCTGGTTCATTCCCTCAAGCTAGTCATCCTCACTGGACTCAAACCAGTATCACGGAGAGCTCTGGACATCTAAACATTAGAACCTCCTGACCACATGAAATAGCATTGTTTTCCACCGCCTAGTCAGAAAACTCCCAGGCGGGGCGCCTGGGGGGCTCAGCCGATTAAGCAGCTGCCTTGGCTCAGGTCATGTTCCCAGTGTCCTGGGATTGAGCCCCACATCAGGCTCCCTGCTCAGTGGGGAGTCTGCTTCTCCTTCTCCCTCTGCCTGCCGCTCCCCCTGCTTGTGCTCTCTCTCTCGCTCACTCTCTCAAATAAATAAATAAAATATTTTAAAAAAGAAAAAAAGAAAAGAAAACTCCCAGGGAAGTTCTCTGGCTGAGCTAGGGTCATGTGCCAATTCCTGGACCAATCACTGTGGTCGGGGCCTCTGGATTCTAAGATTGGCCAAGCTAGACTCAAAGGTGTCCCTACCACATTCAGGGATGGCTTCCTCCAGACATACAAGATTGGAGTAGAAAGAAGCAGTTCTGGCAAAGACAGGCAAATGCTTTTTTTCTGGGCAAATAGAACAATCAGTGTGAGGGAAGGGGGTAGAGGGAGGGTTCCCAGCTTCTGTAATTGGTTGTGGAGAGGCATTTCTTTGGGCTAGACCAAGGCTATGGAATTGCCTTCTCTGATTATGTCAAAAGGCATAAAGAGGGGGACGCCTGGGTGGCTCAGTTGGTTAAGCAACTGCCTTCGGCTCAGGTCATGATCCTAGAATCCCGGGATCGAGTCCCACATCGGGCTCCCTGCTCGGCAGGGAGTCTGCTTCTCCCTCTGACCCTCCCCCCCTCTCATGCTCTCTCTCTCTCTCATTCTCTCTCTCAAATAAATAAATAAAAATATTTTTAAAAAAAGGCATAAAGAGAAAAAACAAGATTGCATTGGCCTAACTGGTTTCGCTCTACTCTCCCATCCCTGCAATGTTAATGAAGCCACAGGGTTCTAGAAACCAAGGCATCTCAAGGGAAGGCACCATTTGAAATTGAAAGATGAGCAGGAGTTCCTTGGATGGAGAAGCAGAAGGAGAGAAAGAACATTCCAGGGAGGAGAAAATAGCATCTTCAAAGGCAAGGTGGTGAAGGAGCGTGACGTGTGGGGGAGGAATGAAGAGTTTGCTATGGAGGGTAGACTGGAACTATGGGAAAGGAGGCAGGAAGTGGATTTGAGGCCCGGCTGCAGAAGGCCTTGGGTGCCAAGTGAAGGAGTCTGGGCTTTCAGCTGTGGGAAACAGGAAGCCATTTGGAGGTCTTAAGCAGGGGGGTGGTGTAGTCAGAGCCGTGTTATGTTCTAAGAGATTGCTGTGGCTGAATTTGGAGGATGGACAAGCTGGTGATGGGAGGCAGGGTGCCAAGGACAAGGCTGTCCCAATATGTCTTTAAGGAACGGCTGCCTCCAAGGTGGGTGGTGGCACACCAAGCTCCCAGTTCAGGCTGCTGGTGTCCTTTCTCCCTGTCTTATGCTCAGACCTTGACCTGGCTGAATCCGGGTCTCCTCTGTGCCACTTTCCAGCATTGGGCAGGTTACCTTATTTCCCTGAGCCTGTTGGCGCATCTGGAAAACGGGAGTAGGGATACCCATAGTGAGGGAAGGCTAACATGGATGTGACGGGCCCCGGATCAGCAGACCCCAGACCCACCCCTAGTAGGAGATCAGCGAATGTTGCTGTTGTGATTCATGGGGTTGTGGCTCCTGAGTTTATTTGCATGGAAAGAGGTTGAACACGGAAGACACGGGAGAGAAATGATGTTCAAGACACAAGCTTCTTGGAGCACCTCTGTAACCGGGGCGGGCTGTTCTCCTGAACTGCACGGTAAAAATCTTTCAGCCCACAAGCCCGCAGCTCTCTCTCCTCCCAGGACACTCATGTGTCTCAGTTGGAACATGCCAGAAGAGGTTGGTTTCCAAGAGCATTTCCCTGGAGGCCGGGCGGGTGTCTCCGGGGAGAATGAGGGGATCGGGCTGCATTTTACACCGCATCCTGGACTGACCTGTTTGCCGGGCCTGACAGCCACATGTCCCAGTGGAAAAACCCCAGTGTGGGGCCAGGACAACCCAGGCCGGAAACCTCCCAGTTTGCGAGTTCAGGAAAGTTGCCTCACCCCGGTGGGCCTCAGTTTCTCCATTGGGAGGATGGGAACAGTCCTGCCCACATGGGGCTGTTGCGGGGATTGATGGAGGAAAGACGTTCAGGTTCAAAGCCGATGGCCAAGAAAGAATTCTTGAGACATCTTTGGTGCAACAATGTGGTTTTATTAAAGCACGGGGACAGGACCCTTGGGCAGAAAGAGCGGCAATGGGGTCATGAGGAGTGGCCTGTTACATACTTTCAAGTTGGGAGGGGGTTAGGGATAACGTAAGTCTCTAAGGAATTTGGAAGCAAGGTTTCCAGGACCTTGAGGGGGCTAGCTATTGTTGGGGAAACGGTCATTTATTACTGTCTAATAAAACCTTAGTCATGAGACCCTTCAGATGTCTATCAGTGGCCCATATGCTTGGGGGGGGTGATTGCCAAGACATATCTTGGGGGGTTTAGAGCTACAGGACATTTCTAAAGGAATTTTTATATGTTAAAGTAGACTTACAGGATCCTGGGGTGGGGGGATAGTTGGGCTAGGATTGCCTTTTGCCTTTAACAAAGTGTCAACATCGAAGCAGTTGAGTTCCCAGAGGAAGTCTTTGTTTCAAGCACTTGTCGATGGGCTGTAGGTAGTAAGGAAATTTAATAATTTTTCTTCTGCCTTTGTTTCCCACATCAGGGATTAAATCAACTACCGCAGGTGGCACATGGTCACAAGGCCATGCCTCCAGTTTGGGATCAGAAATGGGCATTTACTGAGTCCCTCTGCTGTGTAAGCTCCTTGCTCAGTGCTAGCAACGCACGGACAAATAAGACAGGGCTTCTGGCTCCACCAATAGGCTTGGGGCACAGATAACTGGATACACTGGCAAAGATGTCATAAGATAGTCTCAACTCTGGGCACCTGGCTGGCTCAGTCGGTAGAATGTGCAACTCTTGATCTCGGGGTTTTTGAGTTCGAGTCCCACGATGGGTGTAGAGATTACTTCAAATAAAATATTTTTTTTTTAAATCCATCCAGGGGCGCCTGGGTGGCTCAGTCGGTTAAGAGTCTGCCTTCAGCTCAGTTTATGAGCCCAGGACCCTGGGATCGGGTCCCGCATGGGGCTCTCTGCTCAGCGGGGACTCTGCTTCTCTCTCTCCCTCTTCCCCTCCTCCCCGCTGCTCGTGCTCTCTCTCTCTCTCTCTCTCTCATAAATAAATAAATACATAATCTTAAAAAATATATAGTCTCTGATACTGCTCCCGTCTGTGAGAGGTGTGGCAATGTATGTTGAATATGATTTTTCCATGAAAGTCAAGGTACACTCAGGATGATATTCATGTCTCTGAGCTGAGCTGTGACCTGAGGATCTCCCTGCACAGACCTCCTTCCTTCCCCTGGCCTTTCCCAGGGGGGCAGACCCGCATCCAGTCTGAAAGCTCTTCCTGTCCAATCTTGCTTCCTCTCTCTTCCACCTCTGCAGCCGTTTCCGCCATGGAACCCATGGGCTTCTAATTGCACCTGCGTGCCTGCGTGGTGGAGGAGCTGAACTCCTTGAGCATCCTGTGGGAGTGAGGCTCACAGGGATGCCAGATGCCTGAGTAACTTGGGTAAGAAATGCGGAATAGTGCCCCTGGTGTTCAGTCCTGGGAGACTCATTTAACCCCTCCGTGCCTGTTTCCTCCACCGAAAACAGGAGTCACGATGTTACTTCCTTCTAGGGCTGCTAGATTAAATGACATCATCTTCGCCCAAAGGCTCAGAACTGGGTCCTTGGAGGGGACCTGCCTGGAGCGCCGCGGGGGCCAGGTCAGCCTCACCTTTCTGGGGCTTCTGCAGACTCTCGGATTGCTCCTTCGGCTCCTCTTGCAGAAATGAGACCCAGGGGTGGCACAGGCCTCTCTGCGGTCTGCCCACAAATATGGCTCCAGGAGAAGGGTCCACTTTGTGGGTATTTTGGCTGGGATGTGTGGTGTGGCCATGGCAGTTTGACCATTATCTGGGTCATCTGAGCCCAGGAAACTGCCAAATCAGATAATTTGCCTGTCTCTCGAGATCATATGTCGTGAGTAATGGCCCTTGTCTCCATCTGGCTGGGTCCTGGGTAGACAATCCCCCCTTTCAGTGAGCCTGAAATGAAAGCTGGTTTCAGCTGGTACCGTTCAAGGTCAAGGCTTAGGAGAGGTTGCTAATTTAGAGGCCCACAATTGCCCTCTATATTAATATGACTCCGTCTGTGATGGTGCACAAGCATCGGTAACTAATAAAGGTTAAAATACTGCAATTGGTAATTTTTTTTTACATTAAACAACATTTTAATTGAAGTGTAATATGTGACCATAAGTGTACAAGCAATAAGTGTACAGCTCATGCCTTTTCACGAAGAACACACCCTTGGAGGCAGGACCCAGACCAACAAACGGGACACTGTCGGTCCCCAGATGCCCCCCCAACCCACTTCCAACCTCTCACTGAAGCTTTAGCACTACTCTGACTCCTAGCATCCTGGTTAGTTTTTGCCAGTGTTGAACTTTATGTAAATATCAGCAGCTAGCCACTTTGGGTCTGGTTTGTTTCGTTCACACTGTTTGTGACATTCATCTGTGTGGTCCTGATGGCAGTTGCGTATTCATTCTCTTTGCTGGATAGTATTCTGTTGAATGAGTGCAACACTGTCCATTCTTCCACGGATGGACATTTGAGTTGTCTCCAGTTTAACAAATAGTGCATTCGAGTTTGTGTGTTTTTGTGAAGATATATGCTTATGTGTGTTAGGCATCAGATTTTTTACTACTTAAAAAATATGAGATAGAAAGGGATGCCCTTATGACGTTATTCGTCTTGATCTCTTTCATGATGACATAAATATGCCTTGGGATTAGGAAAGGAAGGGGTGAAGCCACATTAGGACCCGTCCTGGTGCCCCTGGGACCTGTGTCCCTATTTTAGCAGGTCCCCCATATGACCTTCGTTGGTTCCCTAGAAGGAAGTGAGGTTTTGTGGGAAGCGCTTTAGAGCAGAGGTCCTGTTCAGCGCCTTACCCAGGGGGGGTCCTCCACACGTCTCCCATCCTCAGTGCTGCCTCCCACGCACCCCAGGACCTCAGACAACTTTCCCAACCTCTCTAGTCTTGGGGGTTTCATCTGTGAAGACAGGTTAGAAATGGCTGATCTTGGGTGTGCCCGGCTGGCTCAGTCAGTACAACATGTGACTCTTGATCTCGGGGTTGTAAGCTTGAGCCCCATGTTGGATGTAGAGATTGCTTAAAAATAAAATCTTAAAAAAAAAATGGCTGATCTTCTTGGATGTCTCCAATTCTCAAATAATTTGAAATTAACTGCTGTTGATAATTATGATATGAATAGTTATCCTTTGTTGAATGCTTCCATTGCTTTAAACAATTTACACCGATGATGTCCTTTAATTCTTCCAAGATTTATTATCATTGTAATGTTGAGGAAATTGAAGCTCAGAGAGATTAAAATACCTCAATCAAGACACATAGCAAATATCCGAATGGGGGTAGGAATTAGGCCTTCACTCTCAACTGCTACCTCTGTTTTTTTTTTTCTTTAATAAAATATTTCAGGCATACAAAAAAAAATCCAGAAAATAATAAAACTTCTATGTATCCACCAAATTGCATCAGAAATAGAACATTAAAGCTCTCTGGAATCTTTTTTTTTTTTTTTAAGATTTTATTTATTTATTTATTTGACAGAGAGAGACAGCGAGAGAGGGAACACAAGCAGGGTGAGTGGGAGAGGGAGAAGCAGGCTTCCTGCCGAGCAGGGAGCCCGATGCGGGGCTCGATCCCAGGACCCTGGGATCACGACCTGAGCCGAAGGCAGACGCTTAACGACTGAGCCACCCAGGCGCCCCTCTCTGGAATCTTTGACGGCCGCCTCCTTCCCCCCCCACAGCAATAACCTCTCTCCTGAACTTGGTGTTCACCATTTCTCTGCTTTTACTCTACATGTATGTGCTCATAAAAATATACTGAATTGTTTTTTGTAGTTTTGAACTTTATTAACTGGTATTATCATGTATGTGTCCTTTTGCAACTAGCTTATTTATTTCGCAGCTAGCTTTTTTTTACTCAACGCTATAATTTTTGAGATTTATCCAATCTGATATATAGAGTTCTCGTTCATTAATTTTCACTGCTGTATGGTACCTTCCCTTTAAGAATATACCGGAATTGATCCCTCCATTCTCCTGGTGTTGGGCATTTAGATTCTTTCCAGTGTCCTGCCATTAAAAGGTGCTGCAATATACATTCTTCTACTTTTATGTACCTTTGCCTCTTTTCCTGAATTTTTAATGGGTGAACTATCCTGATCATACCAGATTTTCTTTTCATCTGTATATATCTGTGGTAATACTGGACAGTTTTATTAATTCATTAATTTTTTTCAGAGTACCAATGCTATAGACTGAACGTGTCCCTCCAGAATCCCTAATGTGATAGTAGGAGGAGGTGAGGCCTTTGGAAGGTGAGTAGATTACGTGGGTGGAGGCCTTATGAATGGGATTGTTGCCCTTACAAAAGAGACCCGCAGAGAAATCCCTCAGCCCCTTCCACCCTATGACGACACAGCAAGAAAATGGCTGTCTGTGAACCAGGAAGTGGGCTCTCACCAGACACTGAATCTGTTGGCACCTTGGTCTTGGACTGCCTGGCCCCCAGAACTGTGAGAAATAAATTTCCATTGTTTATAAGCCACCCAGTCTTTAGTATTTCTGTTCCAGAAGCCCAAATGGACTAAGACAGCCTACTATGTGCCGAGCACTGTGTTGAGTGCCAGGAACAGAGAAATGGCTGAAAGACACAGCTCTTGGACTCTGGGAGTCTGCACGGCAGACCAACCCCTATCAGACGGGACAGGGGGATGCGGGGAACCCACAGGAGGGCTCTGAATGGAGGGGCCAGGGAGCAGAGAGGGATTCCATGCAGAAAACAGAAATGCAGGGTTGCGGAGGGAGTGGCCAGCCCATCCTGGGCATCATGCCCAAACTCCTTGCAACGAAAGGACGTCCTCCACTGTGTATCTGCACCTAGCACAAAGTCACAGTGACCTTTGCGGTCCCCTTTTCTCAACCTTTTTCTCTCTTCCACACATTAACAGCAATGCGTGAGTCAGTTGTTCAGAGCCTGAAAAAAAATCGGATTCTGGGAAACCCACACGGGCTTGAATTCCGGAATTCTGTCCGGAGCCCTGAATGAGTGGCATCCATACTTGGCCTTGGATTTGTCTCTCCATCTGGAATCATTATAATAACAGGTCATGGCTCAGGTGTGTAATACATGTACAGGTGGCACTGTGGTACCCAGTCTAGATGTGCCTAGCATTTAATACATACAAAATCCTCATGAGGTTGGAACTACTATTCTCCAGCTCTTCGAAGATGAGGCGCAGAGAGGTTAATTAACTTACCCAAGGCCACCCAGCAAGGAGGTGGCAGAGCCTCCATCCCAGCTCTGGCTGACTCCAGCATCCTTCATTTTAACCCTCTGAGCTCTGCGAGCATTTGCCTGACATTGCTGGAGGCAAGTCCCCTCCTTTCCACTTTCAAAAAATACCATCAAGGGCACCTGGGTGGCTCAGTTGATTAAGTGTCTGCCTTTGGTTCAGGTCATGATCCCAGGGTCCTGGGATTGAGTCCCAGGGTTGGGCTCCCTGCTCAGCTTTGGGGAGCCTGCTTCTCCCTCTCCTTCTGATGCTCCCCCTGCTTGTGCTTGCGCTGTCAAATAAAAAAATAAACAACATCTTAAAAAAAAAAAGAAAGAAGAAAAGGAAAAGAAAACTACCAGCAAAGGGGAGTTAGTTACCACCTGACACAGCTCGCTCACTACTCTAACATTCTCTCTGTTTACACCAGCTACTCAGGAAATTAGAGCAAATCCTATTTTTAGACGCTGTGGTTCAAAGACAGTGATGTATTGGTTAGTGACTTGTTCTACGAACGTAGCTTGGAGGTGTTACCTAATCTTAAGTAACAGAAACTCTCTTACATCACTGTTTTGGTCTTTATAATTTATTTCAAAGGTTGCTTTGTTTCTTCATTCTCCTCCATGAGTCCTGCAACAGATTTGGGCCAAGAAACGGTAAGATTTGAGCTGAAATAGAGGGTGCGGAGAGAGGAGGAGGCTCTTCTCAGAAACCTTATACACAAATGATGGCCAGGCTAAGGAGTGCGCAGAGCAGGTCCTTAGCAAAACTTAGAGTTTGCCCAATGGTTGGGTCTAGAGGAAGTGGACTATGTCTCTTTCTGCAAAACCTGTGTGGGTGGTTTAGACAAAAATCCTACACCTTTACGACTTACTTTTTATAGCGAATCCCAGGCCAACAATGGGGCTATACAATGTTTGGAGGGCGCCCTGGCAACCCCAAGAATTAGGCAAGGGAGGAAAAAGCAGAACCAGCCCCCCTCCCACCCACTTGGTGTCATATGCTCTCTGACCAAGGTGGCCCCAGAAAGCGGTGGGGGAAAGGTGGGTCAACTGGACGTCATATGGGGGAAAACAACCCTGTCTCCAGAGCCCCCAGTTTTCACTGTTATGATATGCCACGATGTTCTGTTCTTATATGTTTGTATGATTCTAACATCACAGCTGTGTATTTACAGATCGTTCCATCCTCAAGGTGTTTTACAATCCATAATTTTCCCAAGAACCCTAGGAAGTAGGCAAGGAAGACATTATTAGTCCTTTTGTGGATGATGAAGCAGACTCAAAAGAGTGAGTAACCAACCCAGGACACTTGCCTAGCACTTGAACTTCACCTGCTTGATTCCAAGCCTGGGGCTCTTTCCATTTCTCCATGAGCCCAATGCCTATTCCTGAGCTGGGGTTAGGGAGGGGGCAGGGAAGAGTGGGTCGTGGTGCAGGTGGACCGGGGGCAGTTGGAGATCAATAGCACTGTCCTCAGACCCCCACCACCTTGCGGTGGGCTCGTTGGCCAGGTATCAGTCCCTAGATCTCCTCCAGGAGGAGCTTTGTCCCCCAGGCAGCGCAAGAGGGTTCTGAGATGGGGAGGGATGAGGAGGACACGGGAAAGGTACCGAGTCTGCCATTTGGAATTGTGCTGGTGACTAGGCGGCAGGGGCCAGAAGAGCCTAGCCTCTACCGTGAGCTTGCTGTGTACCCTTGGACGGAGGATTTCATCTCTCTGGGTCTCAGTTTTCCCATCTCTAAATGGACTAAGTCCTAATACCGATCACCTGAAGTTGTTGTTAAGCATTAATGGGAATTGTGCCTGGCACTTAGTAAGAACTCAACAGTTGTTGGCAATCAATATTCGTATTATTCAGATCACTTCTCCTCACTAATAAAAAGCAGCAGCTGCCATGAATTGAGTATTTACTGGTCTTTACCTCATGTAATCCTCACGACTCCAGAGGGCTGGTGTTCTTTACGCCCCATGTTGTAGACGTGAAACAGAGGCTCAGGGCGGTGACAGCTTCTTGAGACAGAGCCCAGGTGTGAACCTAGATTGCCTGCACCTTTAAGCCCCCGTACTGCCTCTGCCCCCCAGGAGCAGACACTCTGGGAATGCTTTGTTCCCGATGGGGTTGGGCAGGCTGGAAGTGTGACATCAGCAGTCTCTGTACCCCAGGAAAAGGAATGATCTGGTCTTCTAGGGAGACACAGAAACAGTGGGAGAAGGGAAAGCATCAGAGCAGGGCTCGTCCAATGGTAACTGGGTGAGATGCACAAATCCCCAACCCCGTACGCTTTCTACTGGACCAGTAGGGTAACTACATCTGGGATTGTTGGGGGTGGGGACAGCTGGGGGTCCAGCCTCAGCGAGGGATTCATGAGTTGCATTTGCCAGACCCTCCCTATCTCCTGACACAGAATGGAGTCCATGGGATGATTCGCTTTGTGCCAACCGCCTTTACATGTAGGTATAGAAAAAAGATTGGGGGAACTACATCAAGATCTTAATAATCCTTGCCTCTGGGTGGTGGGAATAGGGTTGGTTTGCTTTCCTTCCTGAATGTTTTAGTATTTTCTGAAATACCTACATTAGACAAGAATTAATTTTATAATTGGAAAAACAGCATGTTCTAATTAAAGAAATGCAGATGCGAATTCTCATTGCTAGTCCCAGCAAAGATTAGGCCACATTAGAGCTGCTCCTTCAGTCCCGAGCTTAACAGATACTGGTTTGGGAGTCAGAAGGTCCAGGGTCCAGCTCCCATACTTTCTAGCTCTGCTAACTTGGGTGAACTTAACTCCCGGGGCCCCAAATCTCTCATCTGAAAAATGGAGTTGGAACTAGCCACCTCCTAGGGTTGTTTCTATGACTTAATGAGATGATGTATTTGAAACTACATTGGCCAGGTGCCTGGCATTTAGGAGACTGGCTCAGTGGTGGTTCTCGTGAGAGCAGCTCCCTTCCCAGAGATTTGCAGGACATCCTTTGAAGGTGGGCAACATCTATCATCCCCACTTTACAGATGAGGCTACAAGAGGTTCAGAGGGGTGCTGAGACCCAAGGTCACAGAGCTCAGAGGGAATCTTCTGCAACAGGCTCAGAGAGGGTAAGTGACCAGCCCAGGGTCACACAGCTTAAACCTCCTTCCTGTTAAAAGGAACACACTAAACACCAACAAACCAAGCTGCCCTTTCGGGGGTATCTACTCTAACACAGCTCGGCGGCAGCAGCAAATCCTCTGCCATTTATCGAGTGCTTCCTCTATGCCAGCCGCATGGCACTTCGCATGTCAATCGGCTCGGTTAATTCTCTAAACCACCCCCGGACGCGGGTCCGCGAGCCCATTCTAGAGACGAGCACAGCGAGGCCGGGAGGCCTGGCGCGGGGCGGCCCGGCTCGGCGGGCGGCTGCGGGAGGGACAGGTGGCGCGCAAGGAGTTAAGCGCAGGCAGTGCTGTGGCTCCGCGCGAGGAGCGCGCCCGGTCGAGGCGCGCTGCTGGCGGCGGCGGCGGGCGGCGGCGGCGGCGGCTGCGCCCGGAGCTCGGGGCTGGAGACTGGAAGTCCGGGCAGCGAGCGAGGCAGCGCGGGAGGCGGCGAGCGCCAGGCGAGGCGGCCGGAGCCCCGCGCCCAGCCTCCGCCCGCGCCCGGCGCGCCCCGGCCCTCGCCATCCCCCGGGCCGGGTGGCCGCAAGGGGCCTCGTCGCGCGGCGCGGCCGCCCCCCCCCCCCCCACGCAGTGCCGCCCGCCCGGGCGCCAGGCTCGCGGGAGCCCGGCTTCCACTTCGCGCCGCCGCCCGCCTCCCCGGCTCGCCGGCTGGCGTCGCCACCGCCTCCTCGTCCCCGGCCGCCGCTGTCGCCGCTGCTGCAATCCAGGACGCCACACTCTTGCACTTTCCCGCTGGCGGCGCGCAGGGTGCCCCCTGGCACCAGCCCCGGGGAGCTAGCCGCCCCCGCCCCGCGCCCCCGGGCCCGGCCGGAGCAGGCTTGGTGGCGAGGAAGGAAATCCGGACTCCGCTTTGCTGGATGCCACTGCAGCAGCGGGCAGCCGGGAAGGCGCCCACAGAGCGGGCGCGCCGAGCGGGACGCGCGAGTCGCCGAGGGGGACCCCGGCGCCCGCGGGGCTCCGCTGGCAGAGTTTGCAAGTGGCCGAGACCCCCTCAGGTAAGGGCCGAGGCGCCCGGGGCCGGGGAGAAGGGCTCCGGGGAGGGGAGCGGGTGGGGGGGGCCGAGCTGCCGCCAAAGGATTCCTGTCCCCGATCTGGGCTTCCAGGTCCAGCCGCTTCCGCGCAGGCTGGGGGCTCAGCGCCCGGGGCCAGGTGAGGAAGGAACCCGGAGTGGCGACAGCCCAGCGCCGGGTAAATGACAAACTTTCTCTCCTCTGGAGGAGGGTGGGACGTTCCGGCTCAGCCAGGCGTCCTTCCTGAGGGCATCCCGCTGGGTCCCCAAAGGCAGGCACTCGAGGCTTCTCAGGCTGAGCTGGGCCAGGGGCAAGGCGGTGGGCCCCTTTAATGTAATTCATGAATTCCCCCTTATTCGGCCGGTTCAGAGTTGGGGGCGGGGGGGGGGGGGGGGAGAAGGAGCTGGTCGTGTATTTTCAAGTTGGCTTTAGGAGGTGCTTGTTGGGGTGATACCCGGGTGCATGCGGTTTCCTGACACTGGAGACGGCTTCCAGGGCTGCCCAGGGGATGGGCTTTGTGTGGAGTGATTTGCAGGCTTGCTTATGTCCATTGCGTGCGTGTGTGTGTGTGTGTGTGTGTGTGTGTGTGCGCGCGCGCGCGCGCGCCAGGAGGGGGAGAAAGAACTGGGGACAGGGGGCCCCACTCAGACTGCCTCTATCCAAGCTCTTCCCTCAGCCCCAAGTGGCATCGCTGGAGCCGACTCACCTCCATGGCAGAGACACTAGGCAAGGTGGGGATCACCTCCCATATCTGCAGCTCCTGGAATGAGCGAAAGATTTGGGGGAAGTTACCTGGGCCACTTAATGAGACCATTCAGAGCCTGGGGAGGGACCAGCTTTGTGCAGGAAAGGGGCTGAATGGACAGCTGGATAGAGGCTCTTGGCATCCTCATCTGCAGCTCGGAGTGTGGGTAGTCCCCACACACGCCAGGTCCCTAGAGGCTCTGCAGAGCCCAGCAAATAGCTCATGAGTTTGGCCAGATTATTTCTCCCTCCTAATGAGAAGCATGCTCCAAAGAGGTCCCCTGGTCTCTGAGCCGCCCCTGTGGTCACAGCCTCCTCGACGGCATCGTGCTTTCTCACGGGGGATGCAGCCTAGGGTTGGGGTCATCTCGATGGACTGGTTGGTCAGTAAGGCAGGCAGTGGAAATGCCTCTGACCGTGACTTGAAGGTTGGAAATAGTTTGCCAGTCCTGCTTGGGCTGGGCATCTGCCTCTGGGGAATAATGGCATTGCTGTGGGGTTCTGGGACAGTTCTTGAGGTACGAGGTAGGAGTCTCAGGACCTTCTGCCCTTGCTTAGGATTCTGACCTGGGGCCGTGCTAGGAGCTGCTTCCCTAGACTGCTGAGACCTGAGATCAGAGGCTGGTGCTTGATGTCCTGGGGAAACCTCATCTCTGGGTCAGAAGACTGAGCTTCAAGACCACTGTCAATGTGCTGTGTGACTTTGGGCAAATCGCTAGACCTCTCTGGGCTCCAGTTGCTCCTTCTGCAAAATGAAGCGATTTCATGTGTCTTCAGAGGTCCCAGTTCAGACACTCGTCAGCCCTGAGCGATCGTCACAGAGGAGATTTTCAAAATCCTGAAATATAGTTTAGTGTTTAAGAGGCATGGGACTCAGATGCATCTGAGTTGGACCAGTCACTTCACCCTCCAAAGCTCAGTGGGCCTCTGTAAGATGGGGAGTTCATAGTTTCTGTTAGGAAGAGTGTTGCGGGGTGGGGTGGGGGGGCACTAACTGAGATGGTGCTTGGAAAGTGCTTACTGTAGAGGCCGGTGAAGACTGGGTCTCCACGGACATGGGTATGCAGGAGCAGGGCTGTCTGTTTTGTGTGGGAGCATGTGGGTGCTGTTTTCCCCAGGGAGGCTCTCCCCGTCCCACCTGAGCACCAGGTGATCCTGACTGGGGGGCAGGGCCCTTGTTCTCTCCAATCAGCTGACACCTGCTGTCCCCACCCCCTTGCTGCTTCCTCATAAAAAGCTCTGCTGGGCCAGCAGCTCCTAGAGAGGAGCTCAGGGCGGTCAGGGAAGGCTGGATGCGCCCAGCTGCTGCGTCGCCATGACAACAGAAGGTGGAGGTAAGCTGTCTCCATGGCTCCAACTTTGCAGCTGTGTAGGGACCCAGGGCCGAGAAGTTCAGCGTGTCTGGGTGTCAGGCACCCACGGTGCTGAGGCTGTTGGAGCAGGCAGAGCTGCTCTTCCATACAGGAACAGCTGTGCTAGGGAAAGCGCTGTGTGTGTGTGTGTGTGTGTGTGTGTGTGTGTGTGTGTGTGTTTGGGATAAGGCAGAGGGTTGCCGAGATTGTGGGGAAAGGCAGTAGATTGTGGTCAGTCTTATTTCTTTCTGAGTGGTTCTGAGGCTTGGGATCTCTGTGTCCCTCCCCAAACCAGGTTCCCCTGGGTCCATGCTGAATCCGCGGGGTGGGGGTGGGGGTGGCGGGGAAGGCAGACCTCATCTTGGCTGTCGCAGAGTGAGTTACCGGGCGTGCAGGCGGGGACTGGGGCAGAAGCAGTTTGGCCAGGTGCTGGCTCAGTCTGTGGGCCGGACTTCTAGGACTCTGAGGAAATGAACGGTTTGCTCTCTTGGTGGAGTAGGATGTGCGTGTGTGCCGGGACACGTGTGTAAATGAGTGCATTCTCACGCAGGTCCGGGCACATGTGTTCATGGGAGTCTGACTTACCTAAAAACCTTACACGTGTGCGCACACATGTGAATAGGGTCAGTCTGGGTGTGCACTTGGGACACTGTGGATTTCTGAGTGTGTGTGTGTGTGCGCGTGCGCGCGCTCACGTGTTTGCGAGGGAACGTGTGCCTGTGTGAGTCAGAGCAACTGTGCGTATGCGTACGCGCTTGCGAGTGTTTGGCAGTTGGCTGTACGTCAGCTGGATGTGTGTCTGTGACAGGTAGGCGCGTGGTTGCACAGCTGCACCCGTGTGTCCGGGGGGCTCTGCGTGCCACAACCCGTGTCGAGAGGCTGGGCAGGCCTGTCTGGGCACCTGCTTCCGCAGCTGTGCGAGCCGTCTGCACATGTCTGTGTGGGCGTGTGTGAGCGCCCGCATGCGTGTGCAACGCCGTGAGCGTGAACTTGTGGTATGTGCTTCCAGCCTCCCTGTTTTTCAGTGTACCTCTGTGTCTGTCTGTGCCCGTGTATGCACAGCATTGCACACTCGCTTGTCTCTGCGTGTGCGCGTGCACCTGTTTGTAACCTCTGCGCGCGTCTCTGTGTCGCTGTGTGTTTTTGGGGGTGTAGACCTGTGTGTACGGCAGGGGGGACTTTCTGTGCATCTCCGTGTATGTACCTGTGTCTCTGACCACGCGTGCCTGGCTTGTAGCATTGCACACTTGATTGTATCTCCTTGTGCGTGTTTCTGAGTATTGGTATCTGGTGTGTTGGTTGCTCTGCACATTGGAGTGTGTCTCCATGCGCGTGTGTCTCCATGCACGTGTGTCTCTGAATGTGTGTTTGTGGGGGTTGCGGTGTAACTTTTGTGCATGTCTCCTGTGTGTGTGTGTGCGTGTGCACGCCTGCAGTATGTTTGCCTGTTTGTGGGGCGGTATGACTTCTGTGCATGTCGTGTGTGTGTGTGTTTCTGAGCATGTGCATCTCTGCAGGTGAGTCTGAGTGTCCATAGAGGTGCAAGAGCGTGTGGGGGGACGTAGGCTGAGAGCTTCCCAACAGAAAACCTCTCTGAACCTTTAGAACCACTCTTCGCCCCGCTCCTCGGGTCAGGACTGTGTTCATGCTGTGCCCTCGCCGAGAGTTGATTCAGTGATCTGTGCCAGCTCCAGGCAGGTTGTCGGGATGTTGCATGTGCATTTTTCCAAGTGCCTTTGCTCTGAAGCCCGTGGACCCCCTGCCCCCCCCCCAGCTCCCTCGGCACCCGCAGCACCTCAAGCCTCTCTCGCCAAAAGCCTGCGCTCAGGACAGTTGCTGAACAGGCTCACAGATGTTAAGAGCGCAGGTATAATTTTAGGCAGAAGGTCTGAAAATAGGCAGCCTAGGACATGCTGAACATCTCGACAGCAGTGCTTCTAATTAGGAGCAACTTGTTTTCCTTAAATAAACAAATCAAGTGAGGAAAGAAATTGCCCGAGATTAATGGCTCCCCGGAGCAGGTCCAGATGTTGGGAAGATGGGGACAGGGTCCCCGAGGACTGCAAGTGTTAGTACTCGGGGTCTTTTCTAGATTTTGACCAAATGCTGATGAGGCTGAGGGGCCGAAGAGGAACCTGGTGAGGAGGGCAGGGTCGGTGTGGGCCCCCTTTCCAAGGTGCGGCTAGGGTTTGGGTTATTGGGGTGGAGGCCTCCCTGGCCCTCATTGCTCCCTCCTCCCTGCACCCCTGCCCTCGGCTGTGGGACTTTGCCGTTTTTCTCACTCAAGGAGCAGCAGGGTTTATGCCCCTGATCCTCCACTGTGGGTTTGGCCGGTGACTGGCTTTGGTCTTTAGTGTGAGATGGAAGTGACCTTGGGTTGGTTCCAAACTTAAGTCTTAAGGGGCCCCACCTGTTTCTGCCATGGCTGGGGAAGAGCCCCCTCAGCCTGGCCCCAGAACGAACACGTGTCCAACCACCCTGAGCCCAAACCTCAATACAGAGCCTAGCTCAGCCAAGCCCCTGCCGGCCACAAATAGGTTAGCGAGAGAAATGCTCCTTATTGTATGTTCCTGAGGTTTTCTGGTTGTTACGCACCGTTGTTGTACTTCTAGCTAGCCAGGGCAGTTACCAGAAGTGCACATATCCTCCCGTTTGGCCCGGGTGTTCATTTAGAGCTGCCTAATGAACACCTGTACTTCTCAGCATGGCGATATCCCCCATCCCTACCTTGCTTTCTGCTCATCCCAGCATCAGCAGTGATGATGATGATCATGTGTAAATGTTTTTGGAGGGCTTACCAAACTCCGTGCCTCATGCCTTGGAGGCAGTTTCTGTTACTGTCTAACGTTGTAATCTGTGAGGCTCAGAGAGGTGAGCTGGCTGGTCCCATCACACAGCCCAGAAGAGGCCTAGCTGGGGTTGCACCCAGATCACCCGATGTCAGAGACCATGTTTTTATCTATGATGTCCTATTGCCCCAAGGCCTAGGCATGTTTTAGCAGAACGGACGGCATAGCATATATTTGGCATTTTCCGCTTACCTTGCCTGGAGTTTGGATAGGCAGGAAGGAATCATGTCATAGAACTGGGAAGTGTCTGTCTAGACCGAGGGACGATTCGCTCATTCATTTATTTGTGGACAGATTCATTCAACATCAGTGATTCCTGACGATCGGTATTTGCTCAGAACCTTCTAATTGTCCTATTGTGTGTGGGGCGCTGAAGGTAGCGATGGGAGAGACCCCAATTCTGTCCTCGGGAGCTTACAGTTTGGAGAGGAAGAAGGAGGCAGATTAGCCTGGGATCCAGTCCAGTCTTGACCCCTTCCTGGGAGCAGCTTCAACCCTCCTGGACTGCTGGAGGATCATAGGAGGTCATGTTGACCAAGCTCTTCACACGGTGCCTGGCACACAGGAAGTCACAATAAACAGTAGCCCCTTCTTCCTCCTCTTCCTTCTCTTCCTCCTCCTCCTTATGGAGGAGACAGTTGAATGTCCTAGCCAGAGCAATGCTGAGATGGGAGAAAGCAGGGCTCATGGGATCCCAGATAGGGTGATAACCATCCTGTTTTGTCTGAAACTGTGAGGTTTTTCAGGATGCAGGATTTCGTGCTAAAACCAGGAGAGTCCCATGCAAACCAGGAAAAGTTAATTACCTCAGTCCTAGAAGAGGTGTTGGACCTCACTTGGAATGACTTAGAACAGGGCTTGGTAAACTGTGGCCCACAGGCCGAGTCTAGTCCATTGCCTGCTTTTATAAATAAAGTTTTATTGGGACACAGGCATAGCCATTCATGTATATATTGTCTATGACTGCTTTCCGGTTGTAACTGCAGAGCTGAGTAGTTGTGACGGAGTCCGTATGGCCCACACAGCCTACAATATTTACTATCAGATCCTTCACAGAAAAAAATTTCTGACCTCTGAGCTAAAAAGCCCGGCCACGGTCCTGGGCATTGGCCAAGAGTGATGAGGCGAAAAGTTAGTGCACTTGGCTGAATCACTGTGGATCCGGTGATGCGTGAGGCTTGCATCCAAGTGGTCAGGAAAAGGGTAGCACCTCCAGAGACTTTGTAACTTTGTGAGCTGGGAGAATTCTTAGATAGGGGGTGTAGACCCAGAGAAGGGAAGAGACGCCCCAAGGCCATTCAGCTAGTGGGAAGCAGGTGACTGTGGTCTTAATACCTGGAAATCTGGGAGGACAGCTATGTCCCCCTCTCAGCCCCAACTCCAGCAAATGGATCCTGGAGCCCCAGACAGCAGGAGGGCCTGACCCAGCATACTTCTCATGTCTAGGCATTCAAGTTTCTAGCTCATTTCCCAGATATTGTTATGGTTTGCTGATTCCTTTAAATTCTCCGTGTGATCTCATGAGTACAGGGGGAAGAGAAGAGCCTCTGGATGGGAATTGAAGGATCTGGGTCCCCACTTTGCCACCCATTGACTTTGTGGCCTTGAGCAAGTCTCTTTCCCATCACCCCCCCCCCAATGATGGCTAGCATTGGTCTGTGGGCGAGGCTGCATGCTGGGTGGGCATGAGTGACTGTAGGTGGCCAGGGAGTCCCCCTCTAGGACACTGATCTGCAGGTAATGCTCATGGGTCTGGGGCACTGGGGCTGTGTGCACTGGGCCCTGGCTTTGCAGATTCAGTCCCTGAACCTCCAGGAAGCTGGGGCCACACGACATTTGCCATGATAAACTGTAGAATTATCTGGAGGTGGCAGACCACTCATGTTTCTACTTCTCTTGGACTGTGTCCCCAAGGTGAGCCCCGCTGTGCCAAAATGGCCCTGATGTCTCCCCCACAAAGTGTCCATTGACAAGCCACTGGCCTGGGTTCTTTGTAGTTTGAATGCCTACCTCACGGACAGGGAGAAAATCCAGAATCTCTGGAGCAATCAAAGTTGCTTTCATTTCCATAAAGCTCTAAAGTCTATCACCATAATAACTGCAGACCCTTTGTCCTGGAAACTCAACTATATATATATAAATCAGAACAAGAAGTTCATCCCATTTAATTGCCACACTGCATATCAGAAAAGAGCCAACATTTCTCGCTCAGAGCATATTTACTCTTAGTTTGCACACCATTCCGATAAGCTCAGTGACCTGACTTCTCCAGGTTTGCAGCCCTTAGGGGGAGCAAATCAGACCTGTGTGGGATGGTAGAGAAAGCAGAGTGCCCATAGCCAGGAGCAACAATTGACAGCCTGAGAACAAGGCTACGGAGGAAGAGATTCTCAAAAGAAGCACAAGGGGCGCCTGGCTGGCTCAGTGGGTGATCTCGGGGTCGTAGGTTCGAGCCCTACATTGGGGGTAGAGATTACTTAATAAATAAAGCCTTTAAAGTAAGCATGGAAACAAAAGAATCACAGCCCAGTGGGGAATTTAGCACAGGGGTCAAATGCCTCCCTCATCCCACTAGCTTCTGCTCATCTCAGTATTACAGAACCGTGTGCAGTATTCTAGAACTGCAACAATGTTAGCTCGTGTGTTGGCACCGAAGAACTAAGAACGGGTAAACTCCATTCAGTAGGCAGGGCGAAGGGTCAAGAATAATTCATTGGGTAAATATTTTGATCCCCATGGTTACACAGATACATGTTTCTGTGTCTGATGCCTCGGGTGTCCGAAAATTCGCTTATGTGGAACTCGTTGTTTCTCACAGTGTTGAGTAAGTGACATTTTACTGCCCCTAGAAGAGTATCTGGCACATGGCAGGCCCTCAAGGGATGAACATGGTTTGCAATCAGGCAAATCTGGGTTCAGAGGCCAGCCACTTCACAACAGCCACACAACCCATCTCTGGCCTCAGTGTTCTCATCTGTAAAATGGAGACACCTGCAGATGAGCTAAAGCTGCTGCTGAAAACCAAAGCCCCTCTGTGCTTGGTGTCTGGCTTATGATGTTTGCCTTCCGCCTTGTGTATCTCATTGGAGAGCCAGCCACCTGCAGAAACCAGGCTGGCAGGAGCACTGAGATGCGGGGCTCTGGCTGTCCAGGGGCTAGTGTGCAGGAAGGCCCACCAGGACAGGGCACTGGGATGGACTTGGGTGACGAGCCAGCCTCGTAGATGCCACAGCCCCCAAGGAGTACAGCAGCGTCTTTATACACGTCCAGTAGCTTGCCTAACTCTGGTCCAGTTCAGGAGTGGGGACCAAGATCTGGGTCTGCACAGGACAAGACAGGCTTGTGTTCAGATCTCAGCTCTGCAACTCACAAGCTGAGTGATCGTCAGCAAGTTGTTTGAGCTCACCATGCCTCCATTTCCCCATCTGTTAAACGGGCACAGTGATGCTTGCTGTGATGGGCTGTTAACGGGAATCCAGTGAGCTAATGCCCAGTGTATAAGTGAGTCGCAAGGATGATCATCTCAGCCAGAAGACAAGTCATTTTCTTGAATGGGCATAACTTAGATTCCTTCTAGCATTAAAGTATCCATGGGCCTCTGTTCAGGACCAGTGGGGAGATGAGTTTGCCAATTTCTGCATCTACCTCAAACCAGCTGGGGGTGGGGGGGGGGGGGGGGGGGGGGATCTCCGGAAAGTTTTCTCTTTGAACTTGAGCTTTCTCTTCCATTCAAAAACATACTTGGGCATCCATTCATTTATCCAACACTCCTTTATCGGGTGCCTACCTCATACGAGCTTCTATGTTCTGTGCTTGGCCCTGGAAGGTGACTCCAACTGACAAGCCATCCAACTGAAAGAGAGAAAGAGAGAGACCATCTAGAGAGGCACAGTCTAGAGTAGCAGAGCTGGGATTTGGACATGGATCCAAACCTAGAGCCCATACTCTGTTCTCTGCACAGCATGGTCTCATGACTAGGGTGCCATGCACACCAGAAGGCAGACGTGCAAGCTGATTTTGAGACAAGCCGGGAGAGTATGGGTTGGGGCTTTGGATGCAGTAAAGGAAGTCCAGGTGTCGAGAGAACCATGGCACGCTGAGACCATGCCCTCCCATCCATCGAGGTTCACCCATTTGTTTGCTCAGCAGATTTTTATTGAGCACTTACTGTGTGCAAGGCCTGTGAAGACTGTGGAGAAAAAAACCAAGATGCTTTCCTGCATATAATTACAACTCAAAGTAACTGCCAGGAGGGGAAGTGTCTGACCCTGGGAGGGCACAAGTTAGGGCATTTGAAAAGACTGCCTCGAGACAGAGAAAAACGAGCTGATATCCGAAGGATGAGAAAGATAAACCAGGTGAAGAATGGGAAGACAGAGGAAGCGGCATGTGCAAAGGCCCTGGGGTGGGAAGGAGAGTGGCATGAACCAAGGACATGGACACTAGGGCTTTTAGTGGAGGGGAGGAGCTAGTACACAATGATGTGGACAATTCTCAGGGCCTTGTGTGCCCATATGTGTTCTGCTCTTTATCCTTCTGGCACTGGAAAGCCTTGTAAGGATTTTAAGCACAGAGGGTGAAATGATTCCATTAAACCCTGGTCAGAGCAACAAGAAAAAACCTGCACCCCCACATGAGGTGGGAGCCCATTGAAATCCCAACAAAGAGGGAGCTGAGCGGACAGCAGTGATTTCAGGATTTCAGCCTCATTATGCAAAACACACAGCCTTCCAAGGGAGAGGTGAGCTTGGGAAAAAAGAGTCAACAAATTAGTTTTTTAATCTGCTTTAAGTTGCTGAGATGCCCTATCTTCCTTCCGTTGTCACCTGATGGCCTGCGGGCTATTTTAACTTTTATTAGAGAATTTTTTTTTTAATTAAAGGAGTTTTTTTTTCTTTTTGAAAAACAAATCCCAGCCGTGTTTTGATAAGATAGAATTAAAAATGGCACTGGGGAAATGCCACGGAAAGCTTTGATTTTTCTCCTTATGGCATCTGAAGTGATTTAAATAATAATTATATATTTCATCTCGGTGCAGCCTCCCCTCCTCTCTTCCTGGCCTCCCCAACACACCACAGTGTACCAGCAGCTCTGAACATGTGCTGTTCCTAAAACCCCCAACTTTCAACTCCTAGAGGCACAGGGACAGCTCAGTAGGAGACCTCTAAGATTTCTGACCCAACTGCTTTAGGTTTAGGGCAAATCTCAAATTCATGTGCTACCAATTCACAGCTGTGTGGCTTTGGGTAATTTACTTCAGTCCCCTTAGCCTCCAGTGACTTATGCAAAATGGAAATTAATGATGGTATTTGTATTCTTCAGGATTCTTTTGGTTGTCAGAGACAGGAAACCCAACTTAAATATCGCTACAGTCTTATTCTCAGGCATAAAGGGAATATATTGCCTCATGTAACCAGCATCCTAGCTTCAGATGTGGCTGGATCCAGGCGCTCAACAGTGTTACTGCTCGCTCACTCTCTCTTCCTTCTTCACAGTTTTTTGACTCTCCTTTTCTCTGTGTGGGCTTCCTACTCAGACTGGCTCTGGCTGTCTTCTTCTGAGCACAAATGCCCATCAGTAGCTCCATGTTTCCTTTTTTTAAAAAAATTTTTTTGTTATTTATTTTTAAAGATTTTATTTATTTGACAGAGAGAGAGAGCGCGCACAAGCAGGGGGAGTGGCAGGCAGAGGGAGAGGGAGAAGCAGTCTCCCCGCTGAGCAGGGAGCCCGACGACATGGAGCTCGATCCCAGGACTCCAGGATCATGACGTGAGCCAAAGGCAGACACTTAACTGAATGAGCCATCCAGGCGCCCCAGTACCTCCATGTTTCCATTGTGCCAGCTGCGATCCCAGCAAGTGCTGGAAGTGAGCCGTGGGGCCTCCTGGAACCAATCATCATGGCCCCACTCTTAAGTCACACGACCCCTGGAGCCTTGTGGCAGGTGACTACTCTTTGCTGCTTCCTGACTCACGAAGACTCATTGTGGGAGAGGGATGGGTTCTCAAAGAAAGATCAGGACCCAGTTAACCGCAGAAGGGGAAGCGAATGCTGCTCAGACTAAAATGCCCTCTTGGCAGACTGTCTAGTCCCCGCCAGTGCCGCGAGGCTGAAATGAGATCAAGCGTGCAAGGTGCTCGGTACGTGCGAACTCTTCTTAGCGCTGCCACGGTGATGATCATTACCGGCATGGTGATAATAGAGGCCAGGCAGGGGCTCTGCAAGTAGTTAGGGCACCGGGAGACACCCCTGACCAGAGCTCTCAGCCTGGACATCCTGGTGACCGCCGTGAACCTTGGACCTGTCACTTCCCTTCCAGCTTTGGTTGCTGAAAGCCATTGTCCCCTAACAAGCCCCACCTCACGCGTCACTTCACCAGCTAAAAGCTGTGATGGCTCAAAGGAGGCTGGAGGGGTTGTATATCTGGGCCCCTCCAGGGGTAGGTGGGCCCCATGGGAGGGAGACAGAGCACAGGGACTGCAGTGAACCAGAGACCAGGTGCCTCGTCTACAGGGGCTCTTGCTTTTAGTCCCTGCCCACTGTTGCTGGGGAGTGCTGAGCCCTGGGTGGCCCCGTCTCTCGATGATTTCTTCCAAGAGGATTCCAAGGTTTGATGCAAAATTCACCCGATTGTGAATGTTGGCCACCAATTCAGTGATTTTAAAGCACAAGACTGACCAACCAAGCTTGTCTGTTGGGTTCATTCGGACCAATGTTGTAAGGTCAGGTGTCGCCAGGGTGGGGGACACAGAGCCTCTTTTGCCAATACTGTAGAGAGCTTGTGTTGTGGATGACCTCAGGAGACACACTGGCCCATTGTTCTAGAAACCTGGGTCATGTGCAGTGTGCTTTCAGCATCCCCTCGGATGGCCGTGGGGGGACCTTTTCACTCTGAGCTGCACCATTTGTAACAGGCTCTGTGGATTGGATGGACCTCGGTGAGAACGACCGCTTAGAAGGAGTTCATTTTGCTGCCTGAGATTATTAATGTTCTCTCTGATGTCCTGCTTCACACTATTGATTTCCTGGTATAAAACTTTCTCTGCAGAGGCTGAGAAGGTAATTCAGTGGCCATTCCTCCAGGTGAGGGAGGATTCAATCCTGGCTCCCACCCTCTGCTGTGTGACTGAGGGCAGGTCATTGTATCTCTCTGAGTCTCAGTGTTCTCATTGGCAAAATGGGGGTCCTTGGAGCTCCTGCCTCCTAAGGAGGTGTCAGGCACATAGTAGGTACTCAGTAAAGCTTAGCTTCTCCTGTACAAATGCAGCCCTAGCAACCTGGGGAGATGGTCATGTTCCTTATATGTACTGAGCACCCACTCTGTGCCAGGACCCCTTATCTGTGGAGTCTAGACCCAGCTCTGTGGGCCTGTTTTCCCTAGCTCCTTTCTTTTTTTTTTTTTTTTTTTAAGAGAAGGAGAGGGAGAATCTTTTTTTAAATTTTATTTATTTTTTTAAAGATTTTATTTATTTTAGAAAGCGAATATGTGTGAGTGGTGGGAGGAGGGACAGAGGGAGAGGGAAAGAATCTCAAGTAGACTCTGTGCTGAGTGCAGAGCCCGATGCAGGGCTTGATCTCGGGACTCTGAGATCATGACTTGAGCTGAAACCAAGAGTCGGACACTTAACCAACTGGGCCACCCAGGCACCACAGAGAGAGAGAACCTTAAGCAGTTTCCACGCCCAGCACGGGGCCCTATGAGGGGTCTTGATCTCACAACCCTGAGATCATGACCTGAGCCAAAATCAAGAGTCAGACACTTAAACGACTGAGCCACCCGGGCACCCCTCCCTAGCTCCTTAAACTCACCTTGTTCCCTTCTACCTCTGGGCCTTTGCACACCCTGTGCAATCTGCCCAGCATGCTTTTCCCTCTCTGTCTCTACCCTTCCTCACCTGGTGAATTGCAGCTCCTCCTTTGGATCTTGGCTGAAGCACTACTTTGGAGAATTCATCCGGGGCTCCCTTAGACCTCCCCTGCCATGAGCTCTCCAAACTCCAGATCATTTCCTCAGGGTTTGTGATTACAGCACTGTGTGATGATTTAACTACCCTGTGTCGCCTCTACCCGGATGTCTGTTCTGGGTGGGGGTGGGGGGTCAGGAAGCTATTGAGCTCCCTTCTTGTGCTCACACTCCAGGCCTGCCACATCATGCAGCTAAAGGTTGTGGTTATTAACTGAAATGTAAAAAGGAGGGCTGAGGATCCTCATACACAGCTGGTGGGAGCGTGAATTAGCACAACCACTTTGGAAAACCACCTGGCAGTGTTTACTGCAGGGGCATGAGACTGCCTCTAATCTGCTCTTCCCCTTTGAGATATAGACTCAACAATAATCAGGATGTTTGTATGTATTCTCTACTTCTTCAACTGTTACTACTAATATACGACTATATGTATGTAATGACGTGTAATATTTATGTAGTAATATAATAGTGAGAAAACTAAAAACTACCCAGGAAGCTCCATCATGCCATGGAATAGCACACAGTGGTAAAAAGGAACAAGCTACAGCTACATGCCGCAGAAGGATGGATCATGCACAAAATAATGCCAAGCAAATAAGGCAGACATACAAGATCACGCAATATGTAGTTCTCATTATAAAAAGCTTGAAATAGAAGCAAAACATGAGTGTTGAGGATGCCCACTCTCTTAGGTCAAAACATAAAGAAAAACCAGGGAAAAATGGCCTCTGTAGTCAGGGTGGCAGTTCCCTGGGGTGGGGAGGAGCACGGAAGGGGCTTTTGGGTTGCCCGCCACGTTCTGTGTCTTGCCCTGGAAGGTGTGAGTTCATTGTGCAACAGTTCATCAAATTGTTCATCTTTGTTTTCTGCTGTTATATGGGTCATGGGTCCCACGAAGAGATCCCCTGTGTCCTCCCTGGGCATAGTCCTAATCTGGAACCTACCACTGGCCCGAATGTACAGAGAACCCCCTCTGCCATCTTTTAAGCCTCTCCTTCTAGTGCAACAAATTGCTTCTGGTGCGGCGTATGCCCCTGTCTAAGGGCTGCAAATCTACAGGTGCAAGAACAACCCAGACGGCTTTGGTCTGGGCACAGAGGCCACCTGGCCAGAGGACACAATTAGCCCCTTTCTTCAAAACATGATAAGGATGGAGGGTTAATTGCCTCAGAAAAACTAAAAAGAAAACACGAAAGAAAGAGAAAAATAAAACCCGCGAAGCATTTTCGCGTTTCTAGTTTTGCAGGCCACCAAAAGACCGGGAGATCAGCTGTCCTGGATGGAGGGTCAGATAACAGGGCTGGAACGGCATAAGAATGAGGACCTGGGGCCCCCAGGGGTGGCAGCTGAGTGCTGCCCAGGGTGGGCTGGCCTCTAGGTCCACAAGAATTAGGTCTTTGGTTTTGCCGTCCTGGCTGTTTGCCCATGGCTTTAACCTCCCTTTCTATGCAGACAGGAGGGTGGGCCTGGATCCTGATCTTGAATCTGGGCCCTGGCTGGAAGAGCAAAAACACTATGATTTTTACAGGATCTTGGAGCTCGGATCAGAATGGAATGGGGTCGGGGTCTTCCAGGGGCTTCCAGGAGCCTGGCTGATGGTTTTGGATTATTAAATCCTTGATGATGAACTTCATCCATCCATTTAGGAAACACAGGTAAATGTCCTACTCACCATTCTCTCAACAAACGTGGATTGAGCTTACCTTGGACTAGGCTTTGGGAAGCATGAGATTATAGTTGGAGCGACCAACTGGGTTTGGTTTGTCTGGGATTTTCCATTTTAGCCCTCAGTCTAAGCATCTTGGGGACCCCTCAGTCCCAGGCAAACCTGGATGGTTGGCCCATGGTGAGCCAGATGCTTCTCATGCCCACTCTCACGGAGCTCACAGCCTGGTAGAGAAGGCAGGGAATTACAAACCACAAGATGGCATTTCAGTGGAGGAAGCACGGGGTGGCGTGAAAACTCCAAGGGGGCCCCTCACCCAGCAGAGGGTGTCCAGGAAGGCTTCCTGGAGGAGGTGACATCTAAACTGAGGCCTTCAGGAGGAACAGTGTTGGGCAAGAGTAGAAGGTGGGTGGTGGTGGAGGGAGACAGGGTTCCTGACAGGTGAGAGGCGAGAGCCTGGTGTGTTGAGGAGGTAAGTCAGGTGCACTGTGGCCGGAGGGTGGTGGTGAGAAGGGTTGGGGGAGAGGCAAGGGGACCCGGAGGGCTCATGTCACGGTAGGAACTTTTGGGCATTTGGAAACCTTGTTGGGGGGATAGAGAAGCGAACTGGAGGCACCGAGTTTCTATTTAAAGTTTGTCCTGGGGCCTCCTGGGTGGCTCAGTGGGTTAAGCGTCTGAGTCTTGATTTCAGCTCAGGTCATGATCTCGGGTGTGAGCTTGAGCCCTGCATCCGGCTCTGCGCTGAGTGCGTAGCCTGCTTGGGATTGTCTCTGTCCCTCTGCTTCTCTCCCTCTGCCCCCCCAACCCCTGCTCTCTCTCTCTCTCTCTCTCTCTCTCTCTCTCTAAAAAAAAAAAAGAGAGATTGTCCTGCCTGCCGTGTGGAGAAGGGAGGAGATTGGTTGGGGGGAAGAGCTAAGAATGGATATAAAGCGACCACTGGGTAGGACTGCTTAGTAATCCTTCCAGATGCTCAGGCTCAAAGTCTCATCTCTGACTCCTTGCTTCCTCTCCTGCCCAGCAAAGGATCTTCAGTAAATCCAGCTGCTTCTCACCTCCTCCATCCCCATCCTGGCATCCCCTGGCCCAGCTCACCTTTTTCTCCCTAGCCCTTCCCACCTTCCAGTCTACTGTGTGGTCGGCTTATTTATTTTGTTTAATAAGTAAGTTGCTGCCTCCCCCCCCCCCCCCCCCCCCCGAGAACAGCGTTTCTCAACCTCGAGGCTGTTGGTGTTTTGGACCGGATAGTTCTTCGTGGAAGGGAGCCATCCTTACATTGATGGATGCAGGAGCATCCCTCCCCAGGTGCTGTTAATCGAAGGCACATCTCCAGATGTAGGCAGACGTCCCCAGGAGGGGAAGGGGGCAAAATCGCCCCCAGTGGAGAACTGTGGCACTGCAGAGTCACCCCACTCTTGTCTCCTGTCTCCCCAGTGCCTGGAATGTGAAGCCTGGCTCCCGGTGGGGCTCCCTGAACAGCTGTTGGATGAATGAATGAGTGGGAGGTGCTGGCCTGAGCAGGTAGGGAAGGGAAGGGTTTGGGAAATAGCGTAGGGGTAGCCTTGATCAATAAATAGAGCTGCCATTGATCATAGCGTAGGGGTAGCCTTGATCAATAAATAGAGCTGGCCCCCCCAGTCATGAGAAACCTCTCGCTTCGTTATAGTGATGATCCCGGTCCTCTTCATAATTCTCTCCAGGGTTTGTGCTCCTTTCACCGTACAGCAGAGGAGGGTCGGAGAGGTTAAGTGATGTGAGTAAAAATCTCACGGTAATGGGTGATGGAACCAGGCAAGAACCTGGGTGGTTAGAAACCAAATTCAGAGTTTTTTCAAGCCTCACATACCCTCCTGGAGCAGTAACTGCCATTATGGAGCATTTGCTAAGTGCCAGCCACGGTGCTGTGCATGGATCACCTTATTAAAGCCTCTGACGACATCATGGGGCTACTGTCATCATCCTGTTTTTACCAGTGGGGACTCTGAGGATCAGAGAGGTGGAGTGAATTGCCCACAGCCACACAGCCAGGGTGGAGTGGGCCCGTCTGACTCCGGAGTGTGAGGCTGACTTCTAAGCAGGAGACAAGGAGGCACAACCGCCCCCCATCCCACCCCAGATAATGGCATCACCCCAAAGAGTCTTTCCTTTGCCTTTTGTCTGCTGAGGACAAACGATCAAAGGGCTCCCATTGACACGTGAATTATCAAGGCTGCAGAGACCCTGTAAAATTCACAAGGCCCCCCCAGTCATGAGAAACCTCTCGCTCCCTAACCTTGATCTCAACCCTAGCCCAGTGGCAGGGGCGGGGACTGGGCCGAATGGGGCTGGGGGGTTACAGCAGACCTGCATGCGAGGTCAAGTCAGCAAACCCCTGAGCAAATAGACGGTCTTTTATTTTTTTTTAGCCAGAGACAATAGGACCCAATGTTAGCTTAATTTAGTACTGGGAAGGAAGCAGATTGTAGCAATGGTTTTGCGGGGTGTTTTGTTTTGTTTTTATTTTTGTTTTTGTTAAATTCCCCCACATTTTATCTCCTCCTCCCTCCCTGTCTTTGGAAGCTTTCCCAGGGGGCCTGGAGTGGAAGCATGTAATAGGCACCAACATTGCCTGAGCTTTAGCCAGTTGGCCCCCAAGCCGTGTTCATAGCCCATTTTACAGATGGGGAAGCTGAGACCCAGCCTTCCTGAGAGACAGATGGGTGCCCTCTGGAAGCCAAAGGATGTTACGTATCTCTTTGTATAGCCCCAGCCAGCCAGTGTTTCCATTATGTAGCCTTCCTATTAGGCTGTACACTCCTTATGTGGGAAGTCTGTGAACAAGTATTTATTAGTCACCTACTGTGTGCCAGACACTGTCCTCAGCACTTTACATGGGTGGTGACTGCGGCTGAGGGTGGCCAGGCCAGGCACGTACTCTGGGCAGACCTCCCTGAGCTCTGAAAGAAAAGCCCCTTTGTTGGAGCCGTGAACCAGCCTCCCAGGGGAGCCACTGGAAGTTTGCAGCGTGACCCTCCGTCCCCGCCTTTCAAACCCTCCTTCAACCTGAGTTCAAGGGTCACCTGTACACATAACATAAAGTTTGCCATTTTTAAGTGTACAGTTCAGTGGTATTAAAACAGTTAACCGGGGCGCCTGGGTGGCTCAGTCGTTAAGCGTCTGCCTTCGGCTCAGGTCATGATCCCAGGGTTCTGGGATCGAGCCCCGCATCGGGCTCCCTGCTCTGCGGGAAGCCTGCTTCTCCCTCTCCCATTCCCCCTGCTTGTATTCCCTCTCTCT